>NC_140932.1:96808354-97408354 GCF_014529385.1 Adiantum capillus-veneris | reverse complement strand
AGAGAAAGCATCATGAGTTCTGCTTCTGTGTAGTCTCTCTCCAAAGCATTCATGACCCTACTAGCAAAGTAGATGGGTCGCATCCTTGTACTGTGGGGATCTTGTTGTAGCAACACAGCACCAATTGTTTCTTTCCCAGCACTAGAGCTAACAAAGAATGTGTACTCCCAACAAGGAGGCATGAGTGTTGGTAGCTCTGACAAAATGACTTTAATGTTACAAAAGTACTCTTCAAGCTCATCAGACCATGCAAATTCTACTTGTTGTGTCAACTTTTGCAAAGGGTGAAGTAACTCCGAGGCTAAGTGAATGAAGCGTGACATATACTTCACCTTTTGAATGAATGAGATGACCTCCTTAAGACTCTTGGGTGATGGTAGCTCAATAAGAGCCTTTGCCTTCGAAGGATCCACTTCAATGCCTTTGTAAGAAACTTTATGACCAAGCAAGATTACTTCATCCTCACCTATATGGCACTTGTCGGGGTTGAGTTGACCTCCCATGTCGTAGAGCTTCTTTAAACCTTCTTCTACCCTTTGTAGATGCAATGATTTTGAGCTATAAATACAGAAATCATCAATGAACACCCTAATTGACTTTCCAAAGAATGCTTGAAACACCATATTCATGAAACGTTGGAATGTTGCAGGAGCATTTGTCAGACCAAATGGCATGACTCTAAAAGCATAACAACCCCAAGGAGTGATAAAGGTTGTTTTCAATTGATCCTCCAGTGCAATCCCTATTTGAAAGTAACCTGAGTAACCATCGCACACAGTGTACTTCTCATGACCAGCTACCTCATTTAGTATCTCATCCTGGAATGGGAGGGGAAAGTGATCTCTCTTTGTTGCCTCATTGAGGGGACGGTAATCCACACACACCCTCCACTTGCCGTTCTTCTTAGGAGTGACAACAACAGGAGAGACCCACTCTGAATTCTCCACTGGATAAATGAACCCTGCTGCTAGAAGCTTTCTTACCTCCTTGAGTAAAGCCTGCTCCTTGATGACTCCTAGCCTTCGTAGCTTCTGAGCCTTAGGTGTGGCCTCTGGCTTCAACTCAATTTTGTGTTGAACAGCATCTACTCCACGCACATCGGTGTAGTCTTTAGCAAAAAGCCTAGGAAACTTCCTTAGCACACATTTGAACTCCTCTCTTTCATTCTTTGTAAGTGTTGTTGATAGCATACCTTCCAGCATCCCTTCATCTTGATCACCTTCGTTCTCTTGAGGACCTACCTCCTCCAAGCCTTGACAAGAGGTCTCTTGGTTGCTTGGCTTAAACCTTACCCCCATGACTTCGATGGAAGACTCCTCTTCAGTAATGCTGCCGCTACTTTCTTCTTCTGAAGTGCTATCGGTCCAACCTTCTTCCGTCTCACTTTGAGATGATTCTTCATGGAGCTCCTCTTGGCGTTGCTCCTTCATGTCAAAGACAACCTTCTTGTGATTGTCATTCCTGCAAATTAGCTTTCCACTCTCCCAATCCTGCAAAGCTCGCATTTTCATTAGCCATGGTCTTCCTAGGATAAATGGGTAACCATTTCCCTTGGTAGACATGACATAGAAATCCACTGCCTTCTTAATGCCAAAGGCCTCCACAAAAACATTTTTACAAATGCCTACGCACCTAGCCTTGCTATTGTTTGCCATCTTGACCCTAATTTCAGGTGTCTCATGGATGTGCATGCCTAGTTTTTGCATGAGTCCCTCTGTCATGATGCAAATTTGTGCACCCCCATCCACTAGACCTTTCCTAACCAATCTCCCTTTGATGTAACAGTCTAGCACCGGTGTAATGTCCTCATTCATTTCAGCTTGTGCAATTTTTACAACAGGCACACTCTCTTTTACCTTTCTCCTAGTGCTAACTGCCCTTGTTAAATCCCTCCTAACTTGTGGACATAATGCAAGAAATTGAGGCCATGAAATATCAGGACCCTTACCTCTCATGTCTTCCAACAAGTTGTACGGAGCCATACCATGTCCAAGAGGGAAGTCTTGGAAGTTGATACGACGTCGAGTCCTCTTGGTTTCCTTGGTTCCCTTTGCCTTCTTGCCTTGTCCATGGTCACTCTGTGATGTGACTCCTTCTTTTTCTTTACCTTTTCCTCGGCCACGCTTAATTCCATTGGCTTCCATGTCAACCTCATTTGAATTTGTCACCTCTACCACATGCACATTTGGATCTGACAAAGGTGGAACTCCTTCTACCCCTTGTGGAGGTGGTCTTGGTCCATTTGGCCTTTGTAGAAGCCTTGGTTGTTGACCAATTCCTTCACCTGCATTCATCACTGGGTAATTCAAGTTAGGCCTCCCTGGCTCCCCACGGGGCCAAGGACAATTATACATCCCATGTCCAGACTCTCCGCAATTCCAACATTGCAAGACTCTCCTAGGTCGTGGATCTCGCTCTTCAGACTTCTTTGCTTGTCCCTTTGGACCTACAGCTTGTGCAAGGTGAATTGACAGGCTGCTTAAAGATTCGTTTAACTTCTCAATTACTTCCGCCGTTACCTCAGGAAGCTCCCTCGATGTTGATGCTTGTGACTTACCTTTGGGTCTAAGACCTTCTATTGGAACCTCTCCCCTTAAGCACTTGAGTTTCCTATACTTCTCAGCAGCCCTAGTTTCAGCTGCATCAAAAGTAGCAGGTGCTCCCGCTTCAACTTTTACCTTAAGGTCAGGAAAGAGTCCGGCTATGAACCTCTCCTTCTTTAAAAATTCTGCACCATCACCAGGGTTAGCAACATTTCGTATCCATAGAGCCCAAAGACGTAGAAACTCTTGCTTGTACAAGTAGTAGTCATCTAAGTCTTTTTGCTTATGAGAAACAATGTCTTGCCATAGTTTCTGAGTGTTTTGGGGATCAAAGAAGTATCTCTTAAAACGATTTAAAACTTCTGTGTAATTCCCCTTAACTTCCTCAGGCAAAGAGTCAAACCAAGTACTAGCATCTTTCCTAAGGACCACCTCAAACATTTCTACACGTTCTTGATCGGTTACTATATCCCAGAACCATTTCCTGAAGAAGAGTTAGAGCCTTTTGGATGGGAACACATCTTGGCTACTCTGGACGTGTGCGTCGTGGAGGATGCTCCCACAACAAAGTTTTGTGATGAAAATGGCTATGATGTCGTTCCTTATTTTGCAATGAGTGTAATCCAGGAAAACGAAGCGAACCAGACATCAACAAGCTCTCAACATAAGGAGCAAACAAAGAAATGTGGAGAATCAAAAGATGAAGAAGACGACGAGTTCTATGACTCTGTAGAACACTTCGAGCTTCAAGAAGATCAACGACCCGGGAATCAATGTCATCGCTACATGAATAAAGTGCATCAAAAGTGGATTCCAAAGTCCTCGGTGAAGACACAGCCACCACAAGCATCCTCATACATGGATCCTAATAAGAATGCAAAGACTCAGCTAGGAGGAATACGACCAGAGCAACAAGCTAACAATGCTCTAATCAATGGGCTAGAAAAGTCCTCCAAGAAACTACCACCCACGAGCAAACAGATAGTAACTTTCCACTACCAGTCAAAAAATCAAGGGAAAGTACAAGAAGTCAACCTTGCTGAGGATAGTAGCGATAGTGATGAATCTTACGACATCCCCTATCATCAACTCAGGCCATCACTATCACCAACCCCTTCAGCAACAACCATGACAGGTCAAAAGAATAGGACAACAAGTCAAAGCCAAAAAGCTCGACATATCTGGATACCAAAAAGCCAGATCGGCCAAAAACAGATATGGATCAAGAAGACAAAGATCTCTAATGACAAATCACAAGATCCAACACCAAAACAAAAACAAGGAAAGCATGCACGAACGGGTAAGAATATCACAAAATTGCAAGCTTTCACAACTCAGGTTTGGGCTCCAAAGAAGTTGATTCAAGCACAAAAAAGTCAGGAATTCATTTGGATTCCAAAACAACCACAGTATCAACTTTCAAAGCCTGAATCCCGTCCCCAACCAAGCGTACAAGGGCTGAAGCAAAGACCACTATTGACTCACACAACAAAAAGGTGGATCCCAAAGAAGTCTCTTCAAACACAAACGAAGCACGGGCAAGTATGGGTTCCCAAACGAGAGCCAGCAACAAAACAGCCAATAATCGCAAAGAAATGGGTCCTAAAGAAGAACAACAAAACTGTTGTCAGTGCATCGCCGCTTGAATTCTTACAATTCTTCCTACGATTACAGTACAGTTAGAAGAGAGCAATTCGCTTCAATCAAGCAATGATACAGGAGCTTCAAATACCATTACATTGCTTAGAATAGGAAGCCTCGCCAACAAATGCCAATAAGCAAATTTCTTATACCCACATCTTGCACTACATAAATCTTTTCCATGCATTGACTGTGTATGCATAATAGGGCTAGATTACAAGGCCTGCATAGGCACAACTTTTAATTGCCCAAGCACAACACATACCCTTTGCGATACCCTGTCGTAAAGGATGACTCCAAATAGGAAGGGGGGAGGCATTCTGAATGCGGACCTAACATTATGACTATTAGAGGGAAATGTTTTGTGAGAGGCATTGAATTTTTTCATTTTATTGTGATAATTTTTTGACTAAATTTAGAGTATATGGCCTCATAGTAGTGTTACAGAGGAGTATGGGGACAAAATCCATATATGAGCCCCTAGGGACATGTGTATAGTGTATATAGTATTTAGATTTCTATTTGAATGATTTTTCTTTTGTTAAGTTTTTTTAACATTTTCTCTATTTATTTTTAAGAAAAAATAAAAAAATCCATAATCCACATGAAGAAAAGACTGACGAGAGGCCTGAGCACTACAAAGAGAAGAAGGTACAGTAAAACAATGAAACTTCACAAAGAATGTCTCGGCAGCCACTACAACAGCCAAAGAACTTGTCACAAAGCAGTGTCAACAGGCAACCAACAAGTCATAAAAGTCAGAGTCGAGTAGCTAAGCCACAAAATGAGTGAGGTGTTAGTCCCAAAGCTTCAAGTAATATTCTCTGTGGTCTAAGCGTCTTAGCTATTCTAGGTACTGCTCAAGCTGGAAGAGTTGAGCATATTTACGTTGTGTCGCTCATGCTGGTATAGGTGAGCAAAAGAGTCGAAGTCTAAGTACTTAAGTCTGGTGAAGTGAAGGAGAAGGTCCAAAAGACACTCACGTACTGAGCACAGTGAGATACGAGTGGAGAAACTTCTACATCGAAAACCCTTCTTGGAAAGGTGGAAGCTATTGAGACATCTTTTGATGTCACATGTGCTACATTTATTCCTCGAAACAACCATCATCTCCTTCTTTCACATTGCATGCTTTTGGTGACAAATTTCTCATATTCATATAGAGTGTCCCATAATTGGCACTTGCATCAGGCACTCTTTCCGTGTTTCACCCAAGCACTCACCTTTCATGAACATGTACTTCGCGTTCAACTGCTCAACTCCAATAAGAGCGTATACCAAAGGCATTTTTTTCCCACCGGATTTTTTCCCTTTGTTCATCCAGGTTTTAGACCCTAATCTAAAGACACATATCACCATCCTCTTGTACATATTCCTTCTACATCAACACTAAGGAAATGCTACTCAAATCAATTGACAAATGAATTGCAGCAACAATTTCAGATCATAGCATACTTCTCCTCAATGGTGAGTCGACGAATGGACTACAATGACAAAGTTGCAGACAACACTAACAACATGATTGCACAGGAGCAAAGAAGTCCCCAATGAAGAAGAGAAAACATAAAAGTAATCAAAGGATCTCAAAAGATGAATGGTTATGATGATCGATGTCCGCTCTAATGGATCATAGTTCTTGTTGTGGTTTGACAAAGTTACAAGCAGTGCAACAGATGAAGCCAAAATGATAGCAAAGACCACATCGCCATCGACAATCAAGTCATGTCGGGGACGACATGAACGCGGAAGGGGGGAGTGTTGACCGCTGGGTCAACAACACAACAAAACTCAAGTTTCGTACCAAAGTCTTATCTTTTGCGAGTTATGAAATGCTGCGAATTATGGCTATAAACGTCATTTGTAATGAGTAGTTATTCTAGTTTCAGAAGCCGGGGTGCAATGGCACTTCCAGATTGTAAATACAAAGCCATTTGACCCTTTCAACCCCATTTTTGGTTAAACCTAAGGTAGCCTTAGTATATAAGGTACCTAGGTCATTTTGAAGAGGAAGACTTTAATCATAATCAAAACTTAGCGCTGCCGTCTACTGTGTGTGAGAGAGAAAGAGAGTGAGCGTGAGCTTTATCCTCTAGCTACGCCCGGCTTGCTCAACACACGGGAGATTCGACTGCACCATTGCTGTAGGCTCGAGGAGAGCTACGCGACAACGCCAAGCATTCCACGCGAGACGAAGCACACACGCCGACACATCTACGAGCTATTTGTGGCCGTAAGTGTATCAAACGATATCTGTTTTCTGCGTTCTAGTAGTCTATAGAATCGTGGCGACATAAGCTACGCATTCGTACTCATATATTTCAGTTTTGGGCACTTTCAAAATTCTGCTCTGTCATCCTATGCGTTTTCCGCAGATGGGTTTAGAGTGAGCGTTTTGAGTGTAGAAGCTTAGGGACAGGTGTATCCTAGTGAGGGGATGGTGTTCCTTAAGTTTCGTATGAATCTGGCATGATTAGGTGAGTTATCTTCCGTATGTGTGTATGTGGCTATGTGGTGTAGTTGAGAGCAGTGAGGTTCTTGATTGTGGTTTATTTGGCCTTCCATAGTGTTGTATGTGTAGGATGGTCTCAGCCTGACAAGCTAAAGAGATTTCCTCCGTGTGCCTATCGTGTCATCTGTGTCCTCGATTGACATTATGTTGATCTAGGTAGTGTTTGCATGCACTTCATGGGTGTGTGAGTCGCTCTTCCAACATGTAGGCTCTCACTTGTCACAAGATTGGAGAAGGGGGTTGAGTTCCTCAACTTTCACCAAGTGAGAATGATTCCACAAAATGAGTGTGTGTGTGTGTGTGTGTGTGTGTGTGTGTGTGTGTGTGTGTGTGTGTGTGTGTGTGTGTGTGTGTGTTGGTGTATATCCCCTCAGCACCCCCTTGCTTTCTTGGGGCGAGTTGTAGCTTTTACACATGTTTCAAGGTCATTGGACCCCTCTCCCCCCTAGCCAATCACATGCAGCATGCATTCAAGTACATGGGTAGTCTTTGGACAAGTGTCCTCCTTACCCCTTAGAGAGAGAGAGGGAGAGAGAGAGAGAGCTTGAAAATATCTAGATATTTGTTGGATGGAACTAGAAGATCGTTGGACCCCTCTTTAGCCCAACCAATAGCATTCAAGCACACCATGTGGTTAAGCATAGGGAGAGTGTGACATGTGTCCCATGTGCCCTTTGAGAAAAGGGGTGCCCTTTGGGTGAGTGGAAGGTTAAGTCAAAGATTCCCCTAACTTTGGGATTTTCATGCATACGAAGCTTCTCAAGCACCTTCCTCATTAAGTTTGGAGGGTCTCTTTTTGACTCAAGCACCTTACCCCCCATGCATGGGAAGCTTCTCAAGCACCTTGCTCATTAAGTTTGTAGGGTTTTGTTTTGACTCAAGCACCTTACCCCCTATGCATGGGAAGCTTCTCAAGCACCTTCCTCATTAAGTATGACAAGCACCTCAAGTACCTTAGTCATCAAGCATGACAAGCACCTTAGTCATCAAGCATGCACCTTAGTCATCAAGCACGGCAAGCACCTCAAGCACCTTAGTCATCAAGCACGACAAGCACCTCAAGATTAGTTCAGGTGCCCACATCAAGCTCAGCCCTTGCCTAAGGTCAAATGACTTTTAAAACTAACTATTGGAGGTCTTTAATGAAGCTAGCCCTAAGGTCTTTTAAGCTCCATTAGATGCACATTTCTCTTTGATAGACTACCTCCTTTTGGACCCATATTGAGATGTAACCATCTCTCCTCTTGGTCCCTTGTGGAGATAAGTCTAGAAGCACTTATGACACATTGCTCTTTGGTAGACCGTCTCCTTTTGGGCCCCTATTGAGATGCAACCATCCCTCCTTTTGGTCCCCTACTGAGATAAGTCTAGAATCACATGTCTCTATTATAACTCTTACTCCCGTTTATTCTCCCACATTAAATGATCAGTTTAATATGAGAATATATTTGGGTTATCTAGATATTAAATTTTATGACAACAACAGCTCCTTCTAGGGCTCCCCACCTAGAAGAAGACCTCTGATCACCAACTTCCCAAGGACTTCTCTACTCTGTTGTGTTGGGCCTATGATCCACAACCCTCCCTAGGAACAAGGTAGTGTTATGACCTGCCAGGAAACCTCGGCTTGAGCCGATTGTGTATCACACACCGACCACGTCAATCAAGTGGAAGACTCTTGGAGAAAGAAACGACTAATCTCTATGAGGCTCGCGTCCACCCTATCAAAAACAGGGGAGCCCTAACTATCCAAGCTCTCTATCCAAAGCGGCACAACCTGCTCTTGTAGCTCTGTGTCCAATAAGAGTCTCTCAAGATTCGCAACATCCTGCTACCACTCCTCTATGTGTCTGAAATCGTAAGGGTTATTGACACATGATTAGAGAAGGTGGTGCCTACCAAAATGCATATTGCTCCTCCCTTGCCAAAAAAAGGTTCCTAGCATAGAACCGTTCTATCCTCAACACATTCACCCCTCCTACTCTCCTATCTGACCAAGAGAAATAGAGGCTATCTTAATGTCGTACAAATCTTGCATGTTGCCATACATCAGAGATCCTCATGGTCATGAATAGTTGTTCAATGCATTGTAGCATGGTTGCCTCCCCATCCTACCTGAGGGGTCCTCCAACATGTTGAAGTCCTCCCCCCCCCCCCCCCCCCACACACACACACACACAACAGTGCTCTGTGTGAGGCAAGGACCCCACTATATGTGCCCAAAAATCGGCCCGACCACTCGCATGATTGGGCACATAGATGTTCAAGAAACCCATAATGCAACCCTGAACCTATAAAGTAATCCATTGTGCCCTGTCTGGCACTAAAATTCCCTCGTCACAATGGTTGGATGCCATGAATCCACAATAGTCATATATACCATGCCCAAAATGCCTCCTAACCCAAAGTCAACTGATCAAAAAGCCTCAGAGTGGCCCAGCAAAATTTTACCACATTGTCAAATACAGCTATCACATAGATGATGCTCCTGTAGGAGAATATCAATCTTGCCTTCCACAAGACATCTCTGTAACTCCTATTGCAGGCGGCTCCTCTACCACACAAACTAGGTCCACATAGACCCACGTTCCATGAGACAATCGTCATGGATCAGTGAGTGAAAATTGACATTGTTGTTGCAGCGAGCCACAAACTTTGAGGCTGGAAATTGGGGGGAATAGTCCGCATCTGAGTGACCCCAAAAGAGGCGTGTATGCATATGCTTTACGACCCAAGCCCACGAAGTGCTCGCAGTTCGTAAAGCAACATCCTCAGACCAAGAATCCTCATGGACAAAAACATAGCTCAAAATGTTCTAAGTGTCTGCAAAGAGGTAAACCACAATCTTGGGGGGGGTCACATAATAATTAAGTGACTATCCCGTGAGTGCAACAGAAGGGGTTATTAATTTTTATTTCTTCTCATATTTTCGCATATAGAAGGGTACCATAAAATGAGATTAAAAATAAAATATATCGATTGAAAAGGAAAAGGGTATATTTTATTTGTCAAAAATTTATAGATAAGGAGTTTAAAAATATAGTCCTTGAACGCATGTGATATACACAATTTATACATAGTGACCCCCCCAAGGCCACAGTATGCCTACATCCAAATGCGTCTGGGGTGTCACATAGGTCTTGGCCAGTGGCCATAGTGTCTGTATCACGTCCGTCACTCCCAGATTATTGTCTGGTGTGAAAACTCTACAGCCTAGGCCTGCAGTCAATCCAAAATTGAATGCAACGTTCTCTCAGTGTGATCTCGGCCACACACTAGAAAGGAAAATACAATAGTTGTATCCAGTGCCTCTCTATCCCTGAATGCCAACAATACTACATGTCCTCGGAGGCAGGCTTCCTCAAAGTCAAAAGAAGGGTCACGGAGGAAACGGGTAAAGTTGTAGTCGAAGGCATCCCAATGTTGACCAATTTCAAAATTGGGATCTCCTAGAGGGACTGTTGCAAAAGGGGAGGCCTCAACCAAAAGTGGTGTCCTCAAGAAGGGCTATCCCTCCCAAGACGCACGGCTTGTAGCAAAAGCACTACCAAGAGAACGAAGGGTTGCTGAAGATTTTCTAGTCCCCTGTTGAAGGTCCAAGATGCACAGGAGCAGGGGATGGGGGGGGGGGGAGGAGGCAGGAGGCAGCAGCCAGCACGAGGGGAGGGGATGAGGGAAGTGGGTAGCAAAAGGCGAGGGTGGGAAGGCTGATGCAAGGCAGTGCGATAGTGGGGGAGGGCGAGCAACAGGCGTAGGGAAGGGGGATCGATGGCGACTGGAGAGGGGTGCAGTAGCAACAAGGGGTACACTTATTTTAATACACTTATGCCAAATTTCATTCAAAATGGCCATGCCTACCTCAAGTTATCATCATTTCAGTCCGATAGCAGAAAAGCGAATCTGTTTTGGAGCCTATCTCCCACAAATGAGCACCAAACCCAACCAAACTTAACACACATGTTCCACAACACTAGAGTATCCATTACTGATGACTTGCACCAATTCCAAGTCCATATGCACACTTCTATATATTAGGCATAACTATTATAAGATTTGGCAAACTTTTAAATTTTGGTTTTCCTTCTCTGTGCATGTCTGCTAGTAGTTTTAATATAAGGTTTGATATGCCTAGAATTATAGAAAAGCAAGCCTTGAATATATATATATATATATTTTATATATATATATATATATATATATATATATATATATATAATTGGCCCTTATTGCAAGAGCTATGTGAATGAACAAGAAGCTGGTAGAACTACCCCCTTACCATCTAGAAGAGTAATTAGTGAAAGAGGTGAATGTCACATGAGTGAGCAAAGAGTAGTTAGAGGCTTAGTGGGTGACCATGTACAATGGGATTTTTAAGGGTGCAGATGGAGCCAAAGTGGATCTACACATGTTACTTAGATATTGGTCAAGGCACCAATAGTGAAGCCCTTATTAGAGAAGGTGGGTTTGAAGGAGTTTCTAGAGTTATTTCCCTGTAGTGTGGATTTCCAAAGTCATCCATCAAGGAGATGACATTGCTACTATTTTTTACCATAAAAACACACTTCTAGAGGAAAATCTCATAGAAAATAGAGTGGCAATTGCAAGATCACTCAAGATTCCAATGAAAGGACACACAATGAGCCACTGAGACTTAGCAACTAACAAAACATCTACAAGATCTTCAACCTCCTTTGTTCACCTAAAGCAAAGAGAAGTACAAAAGATGCTCGAAGACTGTACCTTTAGTATTTCCACTTTGCCAACAAGAAGCCAACCAAGTAAACTTGTCCAAACCTTGTCATGGCATCAATATTAACATAGTTACAAGAAGCCAAATGAATGTACCAATAAACCATACGAGTCTGCACACATAGCACTTGCAAAGTTGAAGAAACCGATCACTATAACATAATTGCAAGATCTAGAAATAGTCACTCAATCTGCACATCATGCTATAGGGAAAGTAGAATATCTATCATCTGCTTCTACATAGAATGATTGGCTAATCCAAAGAGACAAATAAGCAAAATAAAAACCACCACTGCCAAGGGTAACTCTCATCTCTACCAAACTCAAAAAGATACTAGTGAGAGTCGATGAGTTGGAAGAGGAAGCAACAACAACCACAAATTAGCTGGAGGAAGCTACCAAAGACTTAGAGCAAGAAAACACCGTTGAAGATACACAACAACCTTCTAGCATTGAGGAAGAAAAGAGGAAAAATAACAAGGGCAAGCAAAAAGTATAAGAGAGGCTAAGCTCCACCACCAATGAAAGTAGAAGAGCCATCATAGAGAACTGCATGCTTGGAAAGGGAAAGGGAAGCCTTTGATCTTGAAAGAGGTCTAACGGTTTTCGGCAACCCAACCCTTAGAAACCTCCCACAAACAATCCCATGTTCTACCAGCAAAATGACGGGCCACAAGAAGGGTTGGCCTTTCTTTATGTTGAAGAGGAAAGAGTGTGCATCCAAGGCAAGTGCAAAGAAGAAGAGAAACCTAAAAAGGTAGAGGAAACCAACAAAGAAAAAGAAAACATTTAACAGACTTATCTTGCATATTGCTAATGGACGAGGCCATTATTACACCAAATATGGAGTCGAATCCATGTTCACATGTAGATTTGATGGGCTTCAAGTTGTTCCATGGTACGATAGCCAAGTCAAAGATATGGCAGCCATCAACAATGGTTTTGATGCTAATAGTGATATGATTCGAGAGGCGTTGGTGCAGCCAAAGTGTGTCGACCCTAGTAGAGGGCACAAGCAGTGGTATGTATGCATACAGATGCATGGAAGAGGGCTAGAGCAAATGTGGAGATCTTGGGTAGGCAACTGGCAGTAGTGATGTATGCTTTATGTAGTTTTATAGGCCAAAAGGGTTCCAGATTGGTCCACACAAGGTGACAAGCAAAGGACGATCAAGGTGATGATTTTTGGCTTGGTAATGTAGAGCTGCAAGTGCTAAGGAGCAGGTCCAGACGGCTCATCAAACGGAGCCACGATGTGCAAGATACAGAGCTTTGAAGCTAGATATGGTTGCACATATCTGAGACGCACGAGCCAAATGATTCTAGGTAGTCCCATGCTGTTTGGAGCTATGGGTGTGTAGTGCTTGATTTATGGAGCGTGTTGGTCTTTTCAGATTGACAACCTGAGTCTCGGATGCCAAGATATTGTGAGATGAATTTTCACCGGGGGCGAGGGTTGTGTCAGGTTGGCTGCCTCGGTAGATGTGACATCTGATGATTTTGGAGCTTTACCGGGAGTTGTATGCATTCTATGAGGCAAGTAAAGGCCATGGGAAGTTACCGCTCATCAATCGGGCATTGGATCAGCAAGATATCAAAAATGGAAGTTGGCTGCAGTTGTAAATAGTGCAGGACCATATATTTTTTTCAAGCTTTTGTTGCATGGGTTGGAGCGCGTGAGAAATTCAAAAGGCGCTAGGGTCTGGGCATGCTCAAGCGGGGAACCAAGTCTTCCACTGAGATTCGACGGCCAGATCATTGGATCAGTGAGCACCCAATTGCAGACAGAAGAAGCTGGGGAAAAAATGGGGGTTTTGTTGAAGGTTTGAAGGAATTTTGGTGAACTTGTGAGTTAAGGGGAGCTAGGAGTAGCTAGGGACATCCATGTGTCCACTTTCTATCGCACATGCATGAGAAAAATCCATACAACCACACTATATGGGCGCAAGGAATCCCTCCATAAGGGCATCTCAAAAGAACTCTTTGAAGCTCCTATGCGTGGTGAGCAATGGTGGCAATGCACGAAGACGCTATGGGCTCTGCTCGTGACCGAGTGCGATGGTGGGGGCTATTTTGGGAGGCACACTGATTTTGGTGGGGCACAATGGGCGGCATGACATGCTGACATGGCACCCAATTTGATACAGTTCATGCGCCCAAGTTTTCTGAGGATTACATGTGAGAGCATCAACAGAGCCGTTCATGATTCGCATAGGGGGTTGTTCATGCAGTGGGGTGAATTCCAAGAAAAGAAAAATTAAGGGGGGCCTTGCATGGAAGGTGGGAGCCAAAAATAGAAAAGGGTGGCCGAAAATAGAAAGGGGGCATAGCCCACAGCTTGGAGGCCCGATTTTGGCTAAAGAGAGGGTGCTTTCTTTGCGAGCCAGAGGAGAAGAAGAAGAGATGCTCTCATAAGAGCTTGGGAAAAAGTATTTGCGCAGGAAATTGAAGGTGAAGAATACAAAGCTTGAGGTGGAACCTCCAATGACAGAGAAGGAGAAGTGTTCGAGGTTTCTTTGAGCCAATGAGGGCACCACAGGGACCTTGCTCGCATTCTCAAGAGGGGAGTCACTCCGAGGCGATGCCAAGCATTGCCAAAACTGTTTGTTGCTCGTCGTACTAGAGACGCCACAGCCATTTTTTTAAAATGAAAAACGTTTCTGGGGTTGTAACAGGTGTTTCTTGTCAATTATTGAAGTAATACATACCCAAGTTTGTTGTCGTCTCCTTCCCCTATTCCCCCCTTCTTGTCTTTGCTCTATCCTCGCTATCTGGTGCCAGTTTGAGAAGTGTGTGCGTCCCCGGACCTGTGGTGTGAGTGTGAGAGAGAAAGAGAGAGTGGTTTGTGTTGTGTGGAATCTGTCAATCCGCAAAGTTGGTGTGGTGTATTGTCAATTTCTAGTGCAAGGATTGTGTGCGTACAGTCATTTGCAGATGACAATTTGTAGGAAAAATTGTCGAGTTTTGAAGGTGAACTCTAGAGGATTGGGGTGGCTATAGATAAGTAGATTGTTTGTGTTCCGAGTGTGTTCCCTTTTCCCCCTATCCATCTTTTGGTGCCCGCACAGAGGAGCATCTGATTACTCTTCAAGTTTGATCAAAGAAGCTTTTTTTCATCAAGAAGAGATGGAAGCAAGAGGTTATGGTCCGATTTTCACCGGAGAAGAAGATCCAAAAGAGTTGATGGCCAACTTTGATCTATATATAATGTCATTGCATATGCCTACCGAGGATAACAAGATGCATACAGCTCCATTGTTGATGCAAGGAAGGGCAAAGACTTGGTTTTATGCTTTGGAAGTTGAACCAAGGTTCATGTGGCTAGCTTTGCGGACTCAATTTCTAGAGGACTTTTGAAAAGAGGTATCTCCTATTGATTGAGATGCAAGATTGAAGAATTTGAAGTAGGATGTGAACAAGGAATTTGGGGCTTTTCTTGCCCAATTTGAAGATCATTGGAGGGGTTTTGCAGTTTCCATGCAGTTGGCAGGTGGCGGTGAGTACTTTAAGTTGGAAAAATGCATGGCATGTTTGCATCCCAAGGTTCAAGAAAAAGTGGATTTTGAAAGCCTAAAAATTTACAATGAGGCAGTTGCTATTGCACGGGCCAAAAGCAAAAAGATCAAGAAGATCATCGAGCAAGGTGCATTGGGATACGAGTTGATGGCCCCTAACCTTGCTCCAACCCTCTGGTAGTGATGTTTAAAACCAAAAATCTAGTATCACCTTTAGAAAATTTCTTGCATTGAGCCCCAGATTGAGGAGGCAATGGTCAACCAACATGCAAGAGGTGATGCACATGATGTGCATAATCTAGCCTTAAGGGTGGGGAGTCCCACAGATGTGCTTCCAATGGTAGAGGTTTTGGTGGAAAGAAAGAAGCAGGTGTAGGTCTATATTGATGGTGGTGCTCAGGTCTGTGTGATAACGGAGTCTACTATGAAAGATATAGGCATCAAGTCTATGGTTAGGTCTAATGTTCGGATGAGGATGGCCAACCATGCCAAAGCTCGATGTTTAGGAGTGACCTAGGATGTGAAGGTAAAAGTTATGGGTATTGAATGCCTTATTGACTTCTTTGTTATGAAAGCAGGTGAAAATGCTTATCCAGTCATACTAGGGAGGCCGTGACTGTTGGCAATTAGGGCCAAGCAAGATCGGGAAATTGGGGTTTTACCTTGTCGGATCGAGAGAATGGTGGTAAAATTGTGCTCAACTTGAAGACGAGAGAAAGCCGTTTTCACCTGGGGGTTGAGGATGATCTAGAAGGCTCAAGCACAAGCTACGACTATGAGATGGAACTGACTTATGATGAAGGCTCGATAGTGTGGAGGAGGAGGAGAGTGGTGAATAGTTGCTAAAGTTGGACAAGGATCTATTTGGAGTCATGGTGGATTCTACTAAGCCCACTGAAGGTATGCATACTCCGATTTGTGGTCTAGAAGCTAAAGAAGTAGAGAATATGTTGGTAGAGGATCTAGCCAAGCAGAAGCTGAGTGGGTTTCCCCTATTTTCATTACACCAAAGAAGAACATGAAATGGAGGGTATGTGTAGACTATAAGCCGTTAAATGCTGCTACCAAGAAGAACCACTATCCTTTGTTATTTCAGGATGAGATTTTGAACCAGGTTGCAGGTCATGAGTGGTATTCTATTATGGACAGTTTTTTGGGTTACTTTCAGATTGGTATCGCATTGGAGGATTAATTAAAGACTACTTTCATCTCACCATGGGGATGCTTTGCTTATCTCCAAATGCCTTTTGGATTGGTGAATGCATATGCTACATTTTAGGATTGGATAAATAAGGTATTCGGGCCATACTTGGGTAAGTTTATCAGAGTTTTCATGGATGATATTGGCTGCTATAGTTCCAGAGTGGGGAGCACTTGTCCAAGTTGAAGCTGTGCTTCCAAAGACTAGATGAGGAAGAAGGACAGTTGAACCCGAAGAAGTGCAAGTTGGCACAATCACAGGCTCATCTTTTGGGCCATGTGATCTCATACAATGGTATTAAAGTGGATCCCAAAAAAGCGAAGGCTTTGGTTTTGATGGAGCCTCCCACCAATGCGATAGGTTTGGCTTCTTTTGTGCACAAACTCAAGTATTTGGCCAGGTTCTTTTGGATGCTTTCCCATTATGTGTACCCCCTTCAAAAATTGAGCCAACAGTTTCACAGTTTTCAATGGACTCAGGATGCACAGATAGCCTTTGAGAAGGTGAAGGATATATTGTGTCAGTTGCCTATGATGTGTCCTCCTAACAATGAGGATGTTATTTATGTGGCCATGATAGTGGGTACAGTTGCTATATGTACGATATTGATGCAAAAGTTGGGTAAGTGCTACAAATGGATCTTTTTTTATAGCAGAGTGATTATCCCCGGGGAGAGATCATATACGGAGGCTAAATAGTGGGTGATGATCTTAGTCCTTGCCTGCTCTGCAAGTTCAAAGTGCATTTGATTGTGCGGAAGTTTAATGTGCTCACATCTAACAATTTGTTGCCTGAAGTGGTGCTTCATCTCTAGCCAGGGAGAAGGATAAGGAAATGGGTACTTGAATTGTAGGAGTTTGAGTTCAAAGTCACAATTGATGATACGAGTAGGTCTCATTTGGAGGATATCTTGGTCAACAAGGATGCGGACCTACCCATCTACCCAAGGGTGGTGAAATAGGATGTTGTAGAGGAACCAGACTTGAAGGAAGCTTTTACCATGTGGTTTGATGGCCCTTATAGAAGAGTTGTGCAGAAGGCAGGAGGAGGTGTGTTCAATCAGGATCCCCAAGGTACAGTAATTTTCTCCAGGGCCTATGATTTGGAGGGTGTTCACACGAATAATGAAGCAAAATACTTGACACTTCACTTGGGGCTCAAACAATGTGTGGAGTTCGGCATCTCCAGGTTGGTAGTTAAGGGTGATGCTCTCCTAGTCATAAAGCAGCTTCTGGGGCAATGGCAAGTAAAAAGGGATTCTCTCAAGAATTGGTTTTCTCCATAAAGAAGTTGTTAAAGTTTTTTGGACAAGTGTAGTTCAAGCATGTTAGAATAGAATAAAATCAAGAAGCATATCAGTTAGCTAGCAGTCGAGTGCAGACTCAAGTATCAAGTTTATATCTGGCACCGACTACTTATGCGGGCAGGGAAACACTCAAGGAGGTTGATGATTTTTTGAGCAAAGGTCAATGTTTGGAGGGATTGTCAAAGCTACAGAAGAAGAGGATTGTTCAAAAGGCACGAAAGTTCACTCTGGTGGGGGAAGATTTGTTGACATACCGAAGGGATGGAGTGTTGAGGAGAGTTCTTTACAAAGAGGAGATCGGCATGGTATTGGAGCAGTGTCATGAAGAAAGTGGTAATCAAGGCAAAGATCAGGTATTGTTTGGCATTTTAAGAGGTGGTTTTTGGTGGCCTTCCATTGTGCGAGATGTGCACTACTGGTGCAAGACATGCCATCAGTGCCAAGCAATCAATGAAAGAAGACTGGTAGCCAAACCACAAGGGGCTATCATAGCTCAAGATGCATTTGAAAATGGGGGGTTAGACGCTATGGGTTTATTGCCCAAGTCTGCAAGTGGTAAGAAGTACATTGAGGTGGCCATTGATTATCTTACCATGTGGGTTGAAGCAAAAGTGGTAAAGGAGGTAAATGCCCATACAGTCACCCAATTTGTTTTTGATTGTATATGTTGCCACTTTGGAGTGCCTTGGATGCACGATTTGGACAGATAGTCAAAATGATCACGAAGTATATATACAAACAAGTTGAAGAGTGGGAATCTAACCTTGATAAGTGTTTGTGGGCATATAAGACCTCTTACAAAGTAGGCTACCAACTTTACTCCTTATGAGTTGGTTTACGGCAAGGAAGTGGTGCTGCATGTGCATGTGCAGCTAGGAGCACTAAAAGGTATGTGGCAGATTAATAAGTCTCACCAAGATTTTTTGAAAGATAAGATAACCAGTCTTGAAGCTCTAAAGATGGACCGTGAAGCAGCAGTTGATTTCTATGTGAAGCAGCAAGAGAAAAGAGTGTTGAAGTTCAACCAATACTTTTTAGAGAAGCAAATAGAGAAGGGTGTTTTTTCTAATGGTACTTATTTGCTAATGCAAATGAACGGTCCCCTTATCAGGAATAGAGTGAATGGTGTGCATCTCAAGCTCTATTTTGAAAGGGAGTTGGTGCCAACGATGCATCAAATTTTGATGGAAGGGGTTGGGCAACCAACCTAAATAGGGCTTACACTAGTTGCAAAAAAGACTTTGTACATACAATAGGATTTTTGGTTTGCTCACGGTGTCTGCAATTTTGCAGTTTCTCAGCTTCCTAAATTGGTTTTTTGGTTCAACATTGGAGGGTTGGGGAATGATGGTGCATCCAAAGTGTGCCGATCCTAGTAGAGGGCACAAGTAGTGGTATGTATGCCTATAGATGTATGGAAGAGGGTTGGAGCAGATGTGGAGAGCCTGGGCAGGAAAGTGGCAGCAGCGATGTATGCTTTATGTGGTTTTATAAGCCAAAAGGGTTCCAGAATAATCCAGACAGGGTGACAGGGGAAGGAGGATCAAGGTGATGGTTTTTGGCTTAGAAATGTAGATCTTGAAGTGTTGAAGGAGCAGGTTCAGAAGGCTCGTCAAACGAAGCCACGGTTTGCAAGGTACAGAGCTTGGAAGCTAGAGACAGTTGTAGATCTAAGACGCACGAGCCAAATGATGTTAGGTAGTCCCAGCCAGTTTGGAGCTACGGGTGTGTAGTGCTTGATTTTTGGAGTGTGCTAGTCTTTTCAAATCCACGATATGAGTCTTGAATGCCAAGATATTGTAAGATGAATTCTCACCAGCCAGGTTTGTGTCGAGTTGGCCGCCTTGGTAGGTGTGCCATCTGATGATTTTGGAGCTTTGCCATGATTTGTATGCACTCTATGTGACAAGTAAAGGCCATGTGAATTTACGGCTTGTTAATCGGGCATTGGATTGGCAAGATGTCAAAAATGGAAGTTGGCGGCAATTGTAAACAATGCAGGGCCATATAGTTTTTTCAAGTTTTTACTGCATGGGTTGGAGCGCCCGGGAAAGTCAAAAGGCGTCAAGGTCTAGGCATGATTGAGCGGGGAACCAAGGCTTCCACTAGGATTTGACGGCCAGATCATTGGATCAGTGAGCACCCAACTGCAGATAGAAGAAGTCGGGGGAAAATGGGGGTTTTGTTAAAGGTTTTGAAGGAACTTTGGTGAACTTGTGAGTTAAGGGGAGCTGGGAGTAGCCAAGGACCGCCACGTGTCCACTTTCTATCCCACATGCGTGAAAAAAATTCTTACAACAACACTATATGGGCACAAGGAATCCCTCCATAAGGGAATCTCAATTAAACTCTTTGATGCTCCCATGCGCGGTGAGCCATGGAGGCAATGCGCAGTGGGTTGTGGGCCCTGCTCATGGTCAAGCGGGGTGGTGGGGGGCGGTTTTAGGCTGTGCACACTGGCATCCGATGACGGACAATGGGCGGCATGACATGACGATGTGGCGCCTGACTTGAGACAGTTTACGTGTCCAAGTTTTTTGAGGATTACGTGTGTGAGAGTACCGACAGAGCCTTCCGTGCCTCGCATAGGGGGTTGTTCATGAAGTGGGGTGAATTCCAAGCAAAGCCAAATAAATGGGGCTCTCGCATGCAAGATGGGAGCCAAAAATAGAAAAGGGTGTCCAAAAAGAGAAAGGGGACATAGCCCACACCCTCGAGGCCCAGTTTTGTGAGCCGGAGGAGAAGAAGAAGAGAGAGCTCTCACAAAAGCTTGGGAAAAAGTTTTTGCGTGGGAAATTGAAGGTGAAGAAGGAGGAGCCTCCAACGGCAGAGAAGGAGAAGTGTTCGGGGTTTCTTTGAGCCAACGAGGGCACCAAAGGGATCTTGCTCGCGTTCTCAAGAGGGGAGTCGCTCCGAGGCAACGCCAAGCACTGCCAAAACTCTTTGATGCTCGTTGTGCTTGAGGCGGAGGAGCTGTGTGATAGCAGAAAGTTTATGGGGTTGTAACAGGTGTTTCTCGCCAGTAATTGAAGTAAGCCATAGTCAAGTTTGTTTTCGTCTCCTTCCCCTATTCCCCCCTTCTTGTCTTTGCTCTATCCTCGCTGTCTGGTGCCAGTTTGAGAAGTGGGTGCCTCCCCGGACCTGTGGTGTGAGTGTGAGAGAGAAAGAGAGAGTGATTTGTGTTATGTGGAAACCGAAAAATTTGGTGTGGTGTATTTTCAATTGTTGTTAGTGGAAGGGTTGTGTGCATACGATCGTGTGCAGATGACGATTTGTAGGCAAAATTGTCAACTTTTGAAGGTGAACTCTAATGAATTGGGGTGCAGTGATTATCCTGGGCTATAGAGAGGCAGATTTTTTGTGTTTCGGGTGCGTTCCCTTTCCCCCCTATCCAGTGTCATGGATGCTAGACCACATTGTGAAGGAGTACGAGCGGAAGTGCGACGCGAGAGAGAGTGCGAGAAGAAGAGCACGACGATATGGTGAACTCGCTCTACTGTAATGTGTAGAGCATAGTGAGTTATTATTAGGTTTTTACAAAAAAATATGTGTACATACCTGGCGGCCCGCCCACTTACCTGGGCGACCACATTGGGCTTTATACCCCAACAACCTCCCACTTAAAGTCCAATGTGGTACTTTAAGTGTGAGAGAAGCTACTATACAAGCTAATATACAAGAGATGTAGAGAAGTGATGTACTACCCTACACCTAACTGCTTGCGAAAATGCGCAAAGCTCTCTGAGGGAAGTCCTTTTGTAAGTAGATCAGCAGGATTTTCTGTGGTGTGAACTTTGACAAGATGAAGTTTCTTATCCTCGAGCATTTCCCTGATGAAATGATACTTCACATCCACATGCTTTGTCTTTGAGTGATAAACTGGATTGCGAGCCAATTGTATAGCACTTTGACTATCACAATATAACACAGGCATCTCTTATTTGATTCCCAAATCTGTTACTAGTCGATTAAGCCAAATTGATTCTTTGCATGCCTCTAATGCTGCAACATATTCAGCCTCTGTAGTAGACTGAGTAACACAATCTTGTAATCTAGAACGCCATGATACTGCTCCACCAGCCAATGTAAAGACATACCCTGACGTAGACCTGCATAATCTGAGTCTGTAAAACCCTTTACACTTAGCTCCTGACTCCCATAGCATATACGCATACTCTTTGTAGCTTTCAGGTATCTCAATATTCCTTTCACTGCCTCCCAATGTTTCTTGCCTGGGTTTGACATGTTACTAGTCGATTAAGCCAAATTGATTCTTTGCATGCCTCTAATGCTGCAACATATTCAGCCTCTGTAGTAGACTGAGTAACACAATCTTGTAATCTAGAACGCCATGATACTGCTCCACCAGCCAATGTAAAGACATACCCTGACGTAGACCTGCATAATCTGAGTCTGTAAAACCCTTTACACTTAGCTCCTGACTCCCATAGCATATACGCATACTCTTTGTAGCTTTCAGGTATCTCAATATTCCTTTCACTGCCTCCCAATGTTTCTTGCCTGGGTTTGACATGTATCGACTTACTACTCCCACTGCAAATGCAATGTCTGGGCGAGTAGCAATCATTGCATACATCAAACTACCCACTGCAGACGCATATGGAATCTTATCCATTTCAGCCTTTTCTTCCTCAGACACAGGAAAATCTTGTTTGCTAAAATTCACATATGGTGGCAATGGAACACTCAGTGCCTTTCCCTTCTCCATATTGAAACGTTGCAAAACCTTGTCAATATACTCTGTTTGAGATAACCAAATCAACTTCTTTGATCTGTCTCTCTCAATGCGCATACCAAGTATATGACTTGCCTCACCCATGTCTTTCATGTCAAACAATTTTGCCATCTTTGACTTCAAAGCTGAAATTTCTTCCAAGTGCTTGCCAGCAATCAACATGTCATCCACATACAAAATAAGGATCAGCCAACTACCATCCTTAGCCTTCTTTGTATATAGAAAGTGATCGAACTCACTACGTTTGTAGCCTTGAGAAAGCATAAACTTGTGGAATTTATGGTACCATGCCCTCGGTGATTGTTTTAAGCCATAAAGACTCTTTAACAACTGGCATACCCAATCTTCCTTGCCTTTCTCAACAAACCCTTATGGCTGCTGCATGTAAATTTCCACATCTAAATCACCATGCAAGAACGCTGTCTTGACATCCATTTGGTGCAACACCAAATCTAATATGGCAACCAATGCAAGAAAGCAGCTCAATGTAGTCATCTTGACCACCGGAGAGAAGACTTCATCAAAGTCAATGCCTTGTTCTTGCAAAAAGCCCTTGGCAACAAGCCTTGCTTTGTACTTTGGCTGACTATCATGAGCGGTGATCTTATACCTGTAAACCCATTTACAAGGTAGAGCCTTTTTGCCCTGTGGTAATTTAACTAGCTTCCATGTCTTGTTTTTATGCAGAGCTGTCATCTCTGACTGCATGGCCAATTGCCAATTCCCGGAGTCCTTCATTTGCACTGCTTCCTTGTAACATGAAGGCTCATTGCAATCAGTCAACATGACATAGTTCATAGATGGAACAAACCTATCAGGAGGTCGCGTGAAACGTCCAGATCTATGCACAATAGGTGGCTCAGGCTCAGCCACAACCTGTGGTTCCACTCTATCCTGTCCTTGCTCCTCTTGAGCCCTGACATTTTGTCTTGCACGTGCAGGTCCATCTTCTTGGAAGACAACTCTTCTAATCTCCTCAACCCTCTCTGGTTTAAAATGATATTTGGATTCATTAAAGTGAACATCATTGCTGCGGACAACCTTTCTGGATTCGGGATCCCAAAGTCTGTACCCCATCTCACCAAAATTACCATAGCCTAGAAAGATGCACTTTCTACTCTTTGGCTCAAGTTTGTTCCTAAATTCCTTTGGAACGTGAGTATATGCCTCACAGCCAAAGACTCTGAGATGCTTATATGAGGGCATTTTGCCTGACCATACCATCTCTGGCACTGAATCTTTCTACAAAGACTTGCTAGGAGATCTATTTACAAGATGAACAGTTGTTGATACAGCTTCAGCCCAAAACCCATTTGGCAGCTGTGCATTAGACAACATACTTCTGACCTTCTCTTGTATGGTCCTATTCATCCTCTCAGCAACACCATTTTGAGGAGGATTGTAAGGAGCAGTAAGTTCACGTCTTATACCTTTTGACTCACAAAAGTCCTGAAAGGCCTTTGAAACATACTCTCCACCATTGTCGGTGCGTAAGCATTTAAGCTTCTTGCCACTCTGATTCTCCACAAGTGTCACAAACGTTTTGAAAACACTAAACGCTTCATCCTTGTGCTTGAGAAAGTAAACCCATACTTTCCTCGAGTAATCATCTATGAATTTCATAAAGTAAGAAGCTCCCCCTAGAGATAGGTTAGGCATAGGTCCACACAAATCACTATGAACAAGTGCTAACTGTGTATCTCTTCTACTGCTTCTATGCTTATGTGGCTGCTGTGTTTGCTTACCATACAGACAATGTTCACAAAATTCAAAATCATTAAATGAAAAGCCAGGCAAATAACCAGAATGAGACAAGATTTCCATTCCCTTATTGGACATATGTCCTAACCGGCTATGCCACAAAGAAACGTTCGGCTGCTCGGTTACATTGATTACATTTTTAGAGACATTTGATACATAAATCATGTAAAGTCCTCCAGACTTTACTCCATGTGCTACTGTCATAGAACCCTTGGATATCTTCCACATGTTCTGTCCAAAAGTGGTGACGTAGCCAGCATCATCAAGTAAACCTGTGCTGATCAAGCTCTTTGTAATTGCGGGAACATGTCTCACATTCTTTAGCGTGAAAGAAGAGCCATTCTGAAACTTCAATTGAACATCTCCAACACCTAAGATCTCACATGTCTGCCCATTTCCTAGCCGAACATGATCTTTAGTGGTCACATAAGAAGTAAACCACTCCTTGTTTGGAGACACATGAAGTGATGCCCCTGAGTCTATAATCCAGTCACTCAGTGCATTTCCATCAGATGCTGTAAGAAGAGCTGAGTCCATTGTATTCTTCAAGAAGTAGATGTCTCCTGACACTAGACTGTCATCCTCTGCAACAGTTTTTGTCATATTTATTTCGTGAATCTTCACTGAGGACTTGTTCTTCTCACCATGGTCTTCAGCTTTCTCTTTGCCTTTTTCTGCTTTCCATTCTCTGCAGTCTCTTTTCATGTGACCCTTCTTGCCACAATGGTAGCATTCTATGTCACTCTTGCCTTTAGCACTGCGAGACTTGCTACGAGACTGATTCCTCTTTCCACCTTTGTACTTTTCTTTGGTCCTTCCCCTGACAACTAAGGTTGTTCCTTTGCCTTTGTCCATTGTCTTTCTATTGGTTTCTTCAGTAAGCAGACTTCCTTCTACACCTACTATGTTCAAACCATCTGGAGGTGCAGAATTACTCAAAGTTGTGCGAAAAGTGTCCCAACTTTCCGGCAATGTGATCAACAGGAACATAGCTCTAACAGGTTCATCAAACTTGACACCTTGAGCTGACAACTGACTGTAGATTGTGTTGAATTCATTTAGATGATTGGACATAGGTGTCCCTTCTTTTATCTTCAAGTCAACAAGCTTCTTAAGCCAATATACCTGTGAAGCTGCACTCTGCTTCTCATAAAGATCACTCATCTTTAACCATGCTTGATAAGCCGACATCTCGTCTGCTACATTGAAGTAAACGCTTTCTACCAAAGTCAGCATAATGGTAGAAAGTGCCAATTCATCCATTTCGCTCCATTCATCTTCGTCCATATCTTCTGGTTTTATCCCTTTGAGCTTTATAGGTTTTATCTGCTTCTTTTGTACCAACACGTGCCAAATCTGCTTCTTCCACAATGGGAAATTGGTTCCATCCAGCTTCTTGATATTGTAAAAAGCGGTGTCCTGTGATCCAGCCATAGCTACGCTTCACAGTAGTTTACTTTCCTGGGAAAAGTTCGGCAGAGTTTCCCCTGTAAACTGACCTCTGAAACAATATCAACCTATCAAATGAACCAAGAAAGCTTCAGATTCTGCATAAATTTTGGCAGAGTCTCCTTTGTAAAATGGCTCTGGTGTACTAAAAACAGACTAAAAACAGCTCAAAAAACACTGTCTCTCTGACACTGTAAGCTGTGGGTAAACCTGTCCTGCACCTGTACTGTCTCTGACTGTCCTGTCACTATCCTGTAAGCATAGACTGTGACAATGCCTCAACGGCAGTAAAGCAAAGATGCAATCCCAACTGTCTAACTCACAGTCAATACATCCTAGCTGCCTATCTAAGGGTGCTCGAGGGATTGCTCCAAGACCTGTATCATCGAAAGGATCTCAACATTCGAGAATCCCCCAGCTCAATAAAACCTCACTCGACCCTCAACAAAGGCTGCAGTAAATCTGACAGTACATAGACTTCCCACAAAGTCATACATCCACAAATTTCCCACTATATGTTGTAACCGCTACGGCGGTTGTTTGCTGCGTGACTCATAGCCAACAAACCCTCAACAGACATACATCATCTCTGACAATACATCCCATGTGTACGTACCTGCAATGTCAGGATGAAATCTGGAATATCAAGCAGCAAACACAAGCTACCTGATGAACTAGTGGATGTCGCCTATAGTCTGTGTGTAGATGCGCCCGTGTCGTATGTGACACACCTCCAAGAACTGTGAGCCGTCCTTTGATGTGTAGACAACCACAAATCAACACTCTGGAAGTGCAGATATCCTCAGCACCTGCAGTCGTAGGCCGAAAACCCCAAATTTGCAGAGTTGGATATGCACCCGCTGAGACCACGTAGTCGAAAATGGCCTTCACAGACCTTTGTCGAAGCCGAACGGTGGCCGAGATGACCTCATAATGAAATTCTGACAACACCGAGCCCTTTGGGCTCGCCCACGAGATTTGGGGCCGTGTCTTCGCCTGTCGAATTTCACTCCAATCTGAGCTGGTGACTCTAGCCTCATGCAGTGCTGCCCCGAGCTTCGATCTGAGCTCTGATACCAGTTGAAGGAGTACGAGTGGAAGTGTGACGCGAGAGAGAGTGCGAGAAGAAGAGCACGACGATATGGTGAACTCGCTCTACTGTAATGTGTAGAGCATAGTGAGTTCTTATTAGGTTTTTACAAAAGAATATGTGTACATACCTGGCGGCCCGCCCACTTACCTGGGCAACCACATTGGGCTTTATACCCCAACACATTGGAGCACCCTTTTGGCCTGGTGTGGAGAAGAGCAAGTTATTTAGTTAGTAATTTGAGAAATGATTGAAGTCCTTGTCCATAGTTTTCATTGCATTGTTCAATAATGTACGTGTTATTCTATAGGTGGTTGTTGGGTACATTCATGAAGATTGGCAGCATAGTTTTGGACTATCTTGCTAGATGTGATGGCTGGGAACGTAGTGTGAGCATCTACAATGAAATTGCATCATCATCAGGCAAGACCATAGTTTGTTTATTGCAAGTGTTTTACCACAATAGCGGTTTTCGAGTGGGCTAGGGTTGACTCTTCATTTAGGTGATGTTGCATGTTCAGCAAAGTCATAGCCACCTACATCGCCTTTACCACGTCCCCAAGAGTCCATGGCGGTGTCTTCTGTTTCAACCCCGAGCAAACAACCACAAGCAGACAACCATATGTAGTACCAGGTTGGCCATACATCGGCTAACCTCTCTACAAGCTACGATTTTCCTCATTATCCATGGAGACCCCCATGTGCACGACTGCCACCAGCACAGTCAACACTAGAATTGCGGCCACCAAGAACCTAAAACCCATATTGTATTCTTTATTTCATATGTACTCATTTTCTATATAATGTCACCTTCTCATTTAGTATTTCTTCTTCTCGTTATATACACATTTTGCAAGGGATTTCTCTCTATTTTTAAATTAGTGAGATTATTGCATTTGTGATGTGAAATTATCCTTCATTTGAATGTAATTTGACCAAATATGTTTAATCTTGAAGTGACATTTTATTCAATGTTTTATTTGTGATGTGAAATAATCCTTCATTTGAATGCAATTTGACCAAATATATATAATCTCGAAGTGACATTTTATTCAATGTTTTATTCTATTCAAAAAGCAGGCAGAGGACATGGTGTGAATGGTCTAGAACACAAAGTACAGTAGGGTTTCCTATAAAAAAGCCAAAATTTCACAAGTATCATTCATTTGCAAGTTTCTTTGTGTTCTTTTTTAGAAGCGTTCACACATTCATCACGCCGAGGGGAAACCGTGGACAACGCGATTAGTGTAGGCAAGCCGATCAATGTGGGCATGGCTTTCAATGTGACCCACTAGTTTCCCATGTCAACCCCATCAACAATGTGCACACTAATTATATTCTGAACATTTTGTATGCAATGAATAATTTATGTGCAACACAAAGTGCATGCAACAACACGAAGGCTTTCTGTACAGTTAATGACGCCAAGAAGTCCCTGTTTAATGCCATGTATGAGCTTGATGGAGATGCAGAGCAATCCAACCAAAGAGGATGTTGAGAAAGTTTTATTATTTTTTCCACAATGCAATAAGCGTTTGGGGAAAACATGGATATCACACCCCACATGAGTGTGCAGCCTTCGAGATACATGTTGAGGCTTGGGTAGAAGTGTGGATGACATTCATTACTTTGCAAGGGTAAGACAATGGACCCAACACTGAGGATGATGACAATGACAATGACAATGACAACAATGATGACACTAGCGACAATGGCAACTATATTTTTCAATTGTAAGTTGGTGTTAGAACAATAAGCCTGTGAACCCATTTGACAATATTGTAGTATTTCGTTTCACTCCATATCTATATTTTTGTGATTGTTGTTTCAATTGTGATGTTTACTTTGAAGACTTTCAATATCAGTTTATATAAATATTTTTCACTAGTCTTTCAATGCTCTTCATCCATTGATTTATTTTTAGGACAAAGTTGAATTGGATCATTTTGGTTTAAAAACCCTTATAATTTTCTTGTTGTGAATGATTCAATTGTATCATTGTTCAGTTGGTGGATAAACTTGTTGCTCGATATAAATTATGATATTTGAGAGAGAGAGAGAGAGAGAGAGAGAGAGTGTAATGATTCGGGTGTATTTTTGTGCTTGTATATGAGTGTGCATGAGATAGGCAGAAGAGAGGGAGATTTTTAAATAATGGGTGTTTGATCAAGGTGCATTTGCCAAGGAAAAATTTATGTGAGAGAGAGAGAGAGGATGAGGAGAGAGAAAAAAACAATGGATCCTCAACTACCAAGGGTTGAGAAAGAGAGAATCTTTTTGGAATCTTCTCGTCGTATTCCAAAAAAGATCTCGTCAAAAAATTCTTGCCAAAAAAATACATCCTATAAGAAACAATGGTTACAAACTGCCACAACACGAAAAATAGGGTAGAGATCTAACTACAGAGTAGGCTTTAGCTTGGAAGTAGATGCATAATCCCTTCTAGCACAATTTTCTTTTCAATCCTTCTCAAGACCTACAATCCATATTATCAAAAGGAAAAAGTAATGTTATGATATATACATAAGCAACAAATGACCAAAAGGAAAAAAATATTCTTTACACACCTTCTTGCCATCTCTCTCAAAAGAAAAAGATCAATGGAAAATCTATCTTTTCATTCTATATAACCTACCTCACTTGATTCAATGTGCATATAGATCCTTTTTTTTTTTTTGTAAAGTACAAGCATTCATGCTCGTAAGCTACAAAGTGTGCCTTCGGGCATCACTATGCCACATTCAAACCCATGACGCAGGTCACGAAGGTTGAATGCTTCAACCATTGAGCTAGCTCATGCTGGCATATAGATCTTATCTTCTCAGTCCAACCTTCCTCCACAAATTCTATATATTTTGTGTCTAAGTAGTTAGCTGACATCGTCAATTTCATCTACCTTTGCAAAAAAGTACACAAAATACAATAATGTCATAAAAAATGATCTCTACTCTTTTTTCCTGTAATGTTAATCTTTAGACATTTTTGGATTTCACAAAAAGATTTTGCACCTATAGCTTTCAGATGTTGTTGAGCTTGGTAGAGGCCACTCTCCACTCTCAAAATCAGGCAATACAAACTTGGATCTTGTTGGAGCATAGAAATGATCATAAAATAATACCCCCTACTATGCAAGAGACCTAAGACTTCTCCCTTTGTAAAGCTCCTCCACAATGAGCCATTCCAGACATCAAAAATGTCAATGACACACTCCACTTGTTGCAATTCCTCTATGCTTGAGGGATACATATATGTAAGGATCATAGTAGCACAAGACAACAAAATAAATATATAACAATCATATGGGACATAGTAACACAAACATGCAAAATCAAAGTGGAGAGAACATCCAATAATCTAGTGTAAAATGATGAATCACTCTATGTAGAGGAAGGTTAGAGCTCTCGGGATAGAGATGAAGGGACCTTATGTGTCATAAAACTAATATCTAATTCTCCCAAATCATTTCTCATGTTAAACTGATCATTTAATATGGGGAAGTACCCGGGGAGTAAAAGCTAGAATATTGGTAAGGCTACCAGACCGGTCTCAGTAGGGATCCAAAGGAGGGAAAATAGGGATCGAAAAAGAGACAGACTGCAAAAGAGCAATGTGCTTCAATGGGGTTTGAAAGACCTAAGGTTCAGCTCCATTAAGACTTCCATAGGCTAAGGTTCCAAAAATTAAGTAATAAGTCCAATGGCCAAAGGTGGAAAATATTGGATGGTTATGGGAAGACTAAAAAGTCTTCCCACATCCCTAGGAAGGAGGGGGCGAGCCCTAATGGTAGGGGATGAGATAGAAACACACACACACGTGCGTGCAAACACACACACACACACTCCCAAGCTCTCCCCAAAGGGAAGAATGGACACATGGCAGACTCCTAGCCCAGTTGCCCCCAATCTCCCCTCAAATCCTATTGGATGGCCATAGAGGTGGACCAATGAGAATTAGGCTAGAGTAAAGTTAGCCTAATCAATTTAAAAATGCTTGATAAAATAAACAATAAAAATTAAGCTCCCAAGAAGATTATTGGACAGTCTACCAAGGGGTCCAATGAGCATCCAGTAGCCCAATGGCTTGCTTGATTCCTATTGGTGGCTAGAAGACTAAAATGTCCAATGAGAGTTTAAATAAATTATTCAATTACCTAAAGCTCTCACAAAGGGGAAAGGGGGACACATGTCACAAGGCCATCAATTATGCTTCTAATTTGTAATTAGCGAAGCTTTACAAGAGCCAATGGGAATCCAGCAAGAGCAAAAAGCAAGAGGGGTAGACCAAGTAGAGAGAGGGTTGGCATTTTTAGTCTAACTCATTTTGCTACACACACACAACTATGTGTTGAGTAAGAACTCCATCTCCTTCTCCGAGCATTGAGAAGTGGAGGCCTACACCAACAACTCTTGGCTATGGAATGCAAATCCAACCAAGCGCCAAGCATCAATGGCATGTTCATCTCCTCTACCATGCTAATTACTAAGCTAAGCTATGCTATCAGAGTAATTATGTGAGAATAATACTTCTTTCTTGTAAGATACATCTTCTTCCTCTCAATCTTCCTCATTCCCTGCTAGCTCTCACCATTTATGAAGGTGTGTGAGGTCTTGGGACTGAGGCTAGGGACACTAGGTGAGTTTTTCAAGAATAATTTGGTGCAAGAAGCTATCATCTTCATTGTACCAAAGAGGTTTGTCAAGGAACACAAAGATTGTACTGTACAAAAGTCTCCTTTGATGGGAGAAGCTATAATACAAAGCCTTTTTGGAGGGGGACCGGCTCCGTGTAAATCCGGTGCTCGATCATTGTCAATTGTTCTATTTCTCTCTCTTTTCAAGTATTGTCTATGCTAAACTAGCTAGGTGTAAATTTCTATGTTGCTTAATCAAATTAAGTACTCTCTATATGCTCATTAGGAACTTGTCCTTAATGAAATTCTCACTATGTTATCAATTTCCACTACACGCAAGTTACTAGTGCATTAAATGTTACATGATGAATATTAACATGTTGCACTAAAACTTCCTTCACTGTCTTCTTAGCTCTAGAAAGCTTGAAATATTTCACTCTTCCTTTCCAACATGACAAGTATTGATTTTTTAAGGAGGCTTTCCTTCTCGAGTTCTACTGCATGATTATCCATATGCCCTTGGTTGTGGATATTGGGATCGATTGGTGTGTTCATCTAATGTGTCATAGGTAGTGATGATTTCAATGGATGTGCTAGGGAATTTCAACCGAGTAGACTCCATTGCATGAAGAATATAAAACACAGAAGATGAAGATAAAGAGAGTGTAGTAGGAAGAGAAGAAGGTGGTGGGACGAGGAGGGAGGTGGGAATAGGAGGGAAAAGAAGGACATGAGACGATTCAAAAATTCCTTTTGGTCGATGAAAGAGACCTTCTTGAGGTAAAAGCATCCCATCATGGAAAGTTGCCTCAAATTGTTTATTAAAGCAAATTCACTTTCGAAATCCAAAAGAAATTTTCACAATGAAGGTTCCGTAACAAAAACCCCTCCCCATTGGTGTAGAGCTCTCTCTCTCTCTCTCTCTCTCTCTCTCTCTCTCTAAACACTAAACGACAAAAAAGATGACCTCGAAATTCCCATAATGTTACAATTGCATCACTAAAATTCATGCATCATAAATTAAGTCCTTTAACCCTTTCAAACATCACACTCTTGAGGATTCTTTAAGCGTTTCTCTTTATGTAGAGTCATCATGTACATTCTTTAACATACTCTAGCATGTCTACGTACTTATCCAAGTGTCATAGATTGGTTATGTTCTCTTGGGATTGTTTCTATGACTTCAAAAATTCTCCTCTCTTCACCTACCGGCACATGGAGGAAAATCCTCCTAGGTTGAGATCATGAAGGCATGTGGCTTTACACAAGAAGTTGACATGGGCAAACAAGGGCAAACACATAATTAATATTTTTAGTCAAGGGATTTTGGAGAGCACCACCATGCTTGGAGCTGATTTGGTCCACATGTTTTTAAATTTCGGTATAATTACAAAGCACAAAAAAACATGGTCTTGATAAGCTTCCTATTGGAAAGATAGTGTCTGGGACTACACTAACTTTATCAAATGTACAATGAGGATTTGTCTTCCAATATTTAGGCAATTTGGAGAAGAGCATTGGGTTGGTTGTTCTCTTGATGCAATTGTCAGTCAAAGGTCTTGGGGAAAAAATGCATGCTTGCCATTGCTTTGGTTAACTATGACAAGTTTGTTGTATTTGCAAAAGCACAAAAAGTACTTGATGAGCTTCACCTCCTCTTGGAGTGTAATGATAGCATGATATGCACAACATGTATGGTGCAAAAAGAGGATTTATTATTAGGTAAGGGACAACAGAAAAAAGATGCCATGAAATATTGGGCGGGGGGAGGGTGTGTGTTCATTATGTATAGTTCGTGTGTATTGTGTGCATTCAAGGACTATTTTTAAAACTCTTTACCTATGAAATTTTTTACAAATAAAATACACCCTTTTCCTTTTCAATTTGTTTTAAAAAAATCCCGATTCCATTTTATGGAACATTTTTGTGAGTGAAAATGTGAAAAAAAATAAATTTTATTAACTCTTACTACACTCACGTGATAGTCACATAAATATTAAGTGACCCCTTTGGTCAATATGGATGCCAAGCGTGGTCTATTCATGAACCATGGAAAAAGCTTGATGAGCTTCGTGTCTAAAATGTTGTTTCTTGGAGTTTATTGGTCACAAGATATAGCCAACAAGGCCATCACTATGCTTCTTTCCTTGAATGTGAAAAAAGAGAGGAGGGAGGGAGCATACATAACATGTTTTCTTTCTTGGGCTTCTTCTCTCTATTTGGAGGACGAGTCACACGCTCATTAATATCGGTGTGAAAGCACATCAACCTTTACCAAATAGCATGTCCATGAGAATTGCTTGCTAGAATATGCTACTTACCTGAAGATGGTGATTTTTTTATTTTAAAGGCAAACTTTGAAGAAAATGTCATAAGAAATTTGAAAATAAAGCTGAAAATTACTCGCAAATTCTTCTGACTATTTCTTGGAATGCACTAACTTATGATATGCCACATGGGGGTAGGGCAAGGAATCACTATGCTATTTACACCGAACTCGGTGTGATAGTTTATATTTTAACACAACTACATATGCTTGCATCTTGAAGATATATGGTTTTTGAAAGAAAAAAAAATCGTAGTAAGACAACTAGCTAGGGAGCTTAATGAGCTTCAAATCAAGACTCGAGAAATAATGCATTGACTGTTGGAGATTATAGGGAGTATAAGAAACATTGGTTGTTTTTAGTAGCAATTTTACAAAAGGAATTTGTAGCTTGATCAGCTCCATGTCTAGAATGTTGTCTTTTGAAGTTCACTGGCTACAAGATATAACCAACAAGGCCAGTACAATGTTGTTTTTCCTCAAGCTGAAGAAAGAGGCCAGGGAGGGAGGCCTACATAGCATGTTTCCTTTTTTTATTGTACTTCTCCTCTCCATGCAGAGGACAGGTCACACACTTGTATATATTGTGGTGAAAGCGCACCAACTTTTACCAAATAGCATGTCCATGGACATTACTTGCTAGAATATGCTACTAACTTTTCTATTTATTTGAGATGGAGATTTTTTCGTTTTAAAGGCAATTCTTGAAGAGCTAGTCATGAGAAGAAAACTCACAGTTACTTGCAATTTGTCCCTCCCACATCTTTCCCTCCAAACGTGGGACAAAACTAAAATCGTCCAGGTGGCAATGGTCAACAAAGATATCAATCTTCGTCCAAACCCCTTTCCTCTCTCTCTCTCTCTCTCTCTCTCTCTCTCATCCATGGAAATTATAGGTCAGGTTACATGGATGTGTTGAGGACAAGATACTTGGTGATGGAAGAAGGTAAGGTTTAATAACTTTCATCCACCATACCCAATAAATAAGCTCATGAAACACCTTGACTTATGTACCATCGTCGAGGAGAAGGAGACCAAAAGGAAGAGAGAGCAATGGGAGTGTAGTAGGCATAAGAGTAAAACTAGCTTCATTGATGTTGATGAAATTGTTGCTGAAATCATCTCTAGACATGTCCATAGCTAAGGTGGCAAGGATTTAATAGGTTTCCAAGTTGTCATTGTATATGGCAAGGTCTATTGTCCAAGCCACTTCAGATCATCATTGGCAGCATGTTGGAAGCAACATTGTGGCAATACCATTCTTGAAGAATTGAAAGACCTAGCTTATTCGAGTCCCATGTTCCTCCCAATAAGAAGGTCTCTTAGAGAACTCGATGAGTCCCATGTATAAAATGTTTAATTGTTCCAAAATAAAGTGTTAAAAGTCAGCTCTTTTTTCCACTTTTCGGCACATCCTTGGTTTATTTAGCACATGCGTGTTATCTATTGATTAGCATAGAGCTAGTTCACATGAGAGGTTGGTTGGCAACTTGTTGCCAACCAACAACTTGATTTTGTGAGTTCTCATGGAAGGTATCTAAAAACGTGAGAGTGGGAGAGACTTCTTTTTTAAGGAAAATGAATGGGAAAAGTAAGTGAGAGAATAGAGAGAGAAGTGGAAAAAAAGTTTGTCTTTTCCTCCATTCAATGAAAAACACTTTTTTCTCTTTGTCTTCACTTGTGGTTGCCATCTTGCTCCACCCCTTGGGCATGGAGCCGTTTGGGAACTTGTTGGCAACTTGTTGCCAACTATTTAGTGGAAACACTCCATGTGAAACCAAAAAATTGGCAACATATTGCCAACATTTTGAAAATCAAACCCTCATGAGAACTGGCTCATAGAGGATGCACTCTGTTGGGCAGTCTGAACACTGCCTAATTTCTTAAGCCCATAAAGGGACTCAGCTCCCATAGTCACAACGAGAAGAGCAACTTGCATATAAATAAACAACGTGGGGTGTATTGAAGTTTTGAAGTCACGAGTCACGACGTGTTCTCCATGCTCTAATGTTCCAACCCGGCGACCCTTTTGCGCAGGTCATAGTCAAACAGCTCGAGTGCACGATTTCGAAGTCTGCAACTATATTAGCTCACTCCAGGAAGTTGCCATTCTCGCAATGGACCTCTCAGGCTCTCTCTCTTTCTCTCTCAAATCCAACATCCCTGTCAGCTATCTTGCACTCGGCCGTTGATCTGCTGCTACTGTCCTTGTTACTCCATACGCCAAACCCTCAACATGACCTCCTCACTGTCTGTCTCACAGGCCCCCTCATGCATGTTGCTCATCAGATGGATGCAGATGCACCTCCTTGTGTGTGTAACACTCTTCGACATCATGACGCCAACGCACGCTCTTGATGATCATTTGCACCAAATCTTAAAGAACGTGCAGTTTAGTGGACCACCGGTGTTCTCATATATGCTGTTGACTCTACCGCCACCAGGAGAGAGCCCATCACCACCTGTTTCTACTAACACAACCACGGGTTGCAACCAGCAAGATGCCATGCTTCTTCTAGAGTTCAAACAAAGCTTGACCCAGGATCCCTTTGGAGGCCTCGACACTTGGACGGATAAGAACAGCACTAATTGTTGCACTTATTGGCAAGGGATCACCTGCAATACATTCTTTCGTGTCACTCGCATCCGCTTACAAAGCTTTCAGCTTACCGGCCCCATCTCTCCTTCACTGAGCTCTCTACCGTTCCTCGTCATTCTGAACCTATCCGAGAATGCACTCTCAGGCGGCATCCCATCTGAATTCAGCCAGCTTTCAAGCATTCAGTACATGAATCTAAGGCAGAATAATCTATCAGGGCCAATCCCACACACTTTAAGTGAGTGTGCTGCTCTCTGGCACTTGGACCTAAGCATAAACAAGCTCTCTGGCAGCATTCCAACCTCTTTTGCCAACCTTAAGGAGCTGCAATCACTCTTACTCAAAGAAAACGAGCTCGACGGCAATATTCCAGCAGGCATTTTCCTTCTTCCAAAGCTTTACAACCTCGATGTGTCGAGCAATCATCTAACAGGTGAGTTGTCCTTCCCCTCCGCATCTTGTCAAGATTTAGAACTCCTCAACATGTCATACAATGCCTTCTCGGGAAGTCTCCCCGACTCCATCACAGCATGCTCCAACCTTCTCTATTTGGGTCTTAAATCCAACAACATAACAGGGAATCTACCAGAAGCCTTGTGGTCACTACCCAACATCTATGCGTTGGATCTGTCTCTAAATCACATAACAGGGCCAATCCCCAAATCAATTGCTAATGCAACATCCCTAGTTCATCTTGAGCTGCATGATAACCTTCTGACAGGACGAGTGCCGATGGAGCTTTGCCAGATTAGCACATTGGCCAGACTGGCCTTAGGTCCAAATAACCAATTTTCGGGAGATTTATCCATTTTCAGTAATTGCACTGCTCTGAGATACCTTATTCTACCTTTCAACGAATTCACTGGAAGCATTCCATCCGAATTCGGATCTTTAAAGGATCTCCAGTATCTCTATCTTGCTGGAAACAACCTTATTGGCACTATCCCATCTTCGATTGCAACCCTGGCTAAGCTTCAGGTGCTGGTGTTAACAGAAAATAATATAACAGGTCAAATACCCCCCGTTCTAGGTGATTCAGGGGCTCTGCAAACCCTCTTCCTCAGCAGGAACCAATTGAGTGGCAACATCCCTTCCGCATTGGGAAATTCCTCCTCTCTCATTGAGCTTCATCTTGAGGAAAACAATCTTGACGGCCTTATCCCGCCTGAATTGGGCATGCTACCACTCTTGAGAAATCTGTCACTCTTCTCAAACAGCCTAACTGGCCCCATCCCAATGTCTCTTTACAATTGCACTGCTCTGGTTGATCTGGATGTCTCATTTAATAGAATCCATGGCAGCTTGGATCCCCTTATTGGGCGGCTTACAAGCTTAAAGCACTTTGGGGCTTTTGCCAACAGGCTCACAGGTAGTATTCCTTATGAAATAGGAACTTGCCAGAGCCTTCAGGTGCTATACATACATAACAATAACTTTACTGGCGAAATACCTGAAATTTTTAGCATGCTACCAGCATTAAGGGAGCTAGATATAGGCCAGAATTCACTCTCTGGACTGGTACCCTCCAGCATAGGTAGCCTCAGTAACCTTACATGGTTTGCATTAGGAGATAACAAACTCACAGGAAGCTTTCCAGCGCAAGTGACGTCTTTGCCCAAACTAACCCTCCTTGCTTTGAGCTTCAATGAATTCACAGGCAGCATACCAGCAACTATTGCCAATCTCACACAATTAGTTCATTTGCAGCTGAATGAAAACCTTTTCACAGGATCAATACCACCTTCTATTGGTCAGCTTGTCCTCCTCAGTAAATTGTATTTGGGAGGTAATCTCCTAAGCGGACGAATACCTGAAAGCATTGGCAAATGCTTGGGGCTCACCGTGCTCACTCTTGATGATAACAGCTTCAATGGAAGCTTGCCATCAGAAATAGGCAAACTAAAAGGCTTATCACAAATACTGAACGTATCCAATAATGAGATCAGTGGAGCCATTCCATCAGAGCTTGGATCTTTGCATCAATTGCTCACACTTGATATGTCAAACAATCAATTTTCAGGGCCCATACCAAGCTCTTTGGGAAGCTGTGAGATGTTGGGAAATCTCGACATATCAAGAAATTTACTAAGTGGAGCAATCCCCAACTCTCTGGGCAATCTGCGCAACCTCAAATCTTTAAATCTCTCTGACAACAAGCTGCAAGGGGGGATACCCCTATCAATATTCAACCTCCCAATGCTACAAGCGCTAAACCTGTCGAACAATGAGCTGGTGGGTGTGATTCCGGACAGCCCCATATTCAGAAATACATCGTTCTCTGCAAGCTTCGAAGGGAATCCGGGGCTCTGTGGGAAAATAATAAACAGAAACTGTCCCGGGGCAGAGGAAGGCACAAAACCGAAGAGGGTGCTTACCATTGCAGGCTCTCTGCTGGCAGTCTTTGTCGCTGTGGGGGTTTCTGCAGGTTGGGCGTATCGGCGAGCGAAAGAAAGGCGCGCTGCGAAGTTCATAACCGTCGGAGATGTCGATGAGAAGGTCCGGAAGCAGCTGCTGCGGCTGAGCGCGGAGGATTTGAGGCGGGCTACCAACAATTTCGACCCCTCCCTCGTTCTTGGCGAAGGCGGTTTCAGCATCGTGTATAAAGGCAGCCTAGCTGATGATCGACAGGTTTGTCCCTTTATTGTGAAATCTAATTGTTGACATGCGAGAGGGTGTGCGCCCTCGTCACTATATGGGACGGTCATATGGCTCAGAGGGGATCTATGGCTCAAATTTGGGGGGCCGAAGCGGCTTTAATCTCAATCGTCGTCATGTGCCATGCCAACATGGGCAGCGACACGCGTTAGTGTGGTGGTAGGGCATTTGTGTGGCAATCGAGAAATCTCGGGTTCCACCCACACCCCGCGAGGCGAGTGAACTAGGGGTGAACTCGGGACACTATTTCTGCCCCGAGTTCACCCTCAGTTTACCCCGAGTTCACCCTCAAGTTCACCCCTAGTTCACCAAAGATCGGACGACTGAGATCAAAGCCGCTTCGCACCCCCAAATTTGGGTCTTAGATCCCTCCTCATTGACCTCGTGTAAGATAGTGACGATGGTTGCGCACCCTCAATAGTATTTGACATGGCTAATTAAATTAAATGAAGTGCAAGCAGTGGGATCGACGGCACTAAAATGAAGCACATTTCTCATGAAATTCAAACGCCATCTAATTTGTTTGTGATTACTTTTTTTGTCCGTGTTGACTTTTTTTCATGTGTTTCCTGTCTGAGTTCAGTTTATGATGGAGTGAAATGGCTTTGGAAACAAGAAACACGGGCACGTGGTTACAGCATTGGGCTATGTGATGTTGTGCGTTTGAATCGTGGGCATGAGCGGAGCGGGTGAACACGTTGACCTTTTGCCAGTCGTCGCTCTTCCTCGAGATGTGCATGCAACATTGGTGTTGTCAGTTAGCAGGTAGTTGGTGGTATCTTGAAGGGAGGAAGCCTGGTGTAATGGAGCTAGTGAGAACAACAGTAAAAAGCAAATGCACTGATTGGCCTAATTTTGAGAGACTTGTGTTGCTTCATTGTTGCCATGAAATATAGCTGAATCCCTACATTTTTGAAGGGGTTGGTGGAGTCATAACAGTGCTTCTACGATTCTGGAGCAGATTTTGGGGTTTCCTCAAATGGGTTCTTGCTTCCCCCCACTACTCCCACAGACCCATGGCACGACTCGGCTCTTATTAAGACCCCGTGTTAGATAGTGTCCTGGATTGTGCCCACATGCATTGCATGTCGCATGGGTTTAATAATTGCGAACGTGGTCAGTGTTAGGAGGTTGTCATGTATCCAAGTGCTGCAAAGAAAGCTCATGACCACACTGTATTCAATGCAGGACAGCCAGCTTTCTTTGCAACTATGCCAAAATCGGCATAGTTGCAAAACGTCTTGCTTAGTTCTACTAAGCCTCGTCTATATTTCACTCGTGACCATCAAGGAGGCATAGTTATCAGTAGAATAACTAATAACTATTCCTCGTGTAACCACTGCCTTAGAAAAAAAAAAAGGCAGATTTTGAGCTTGTCTTGCAAAAAACCGTTGAAGTCATAATCTTTAGAAAGAAGTAAAAACGCATTAGTTGGCAAGGAGATGTACTCTGAGTATGGCGTAGGGTTCACAGTGAGCTTCTGTTATTGTTCGAGTTGTGAGGAGGTGGGAGGTTGGTGGCATTGTGGTTTGACTTGCAATTGGGGGTATGCAGTGCTCTGGAGAGCTGTGGGCCTTGGTTGGTGAAGGGTGTGGAATACTAGGGGTCCTGCTTGGGTGCAACAGGGTTTTTCTTGTTGGGGTAAAGGCGTCTATGCCTTGCCTAACCGCCCAGGCTATGGGTGCCCGCTCATTACTCACCTTGTTCTTGTACATATACCAAGAATAAGGAGTAGCTCGTTTGAGTCGTGCTCCACCCACACACGGTCTACTCTCTCCCTCTCCCCTCCTTGCATGCACACACAACACCGCATCCGCGCGCGCACTCTTCAATTGGTATCAGAGCCGCGACAAACGATCGATGTGTGTGACGGCTTCCCAACGAGACACGGAAGCGACGAAGCTCGACGGCGGTAGATTTGGCTCAGCGACGTCAGATCGGAGCTTTTCGGTGAGAACCCGACAAAGACAAGGTGAGATCTCGGATCTCGGCTTCGGAGAGCTCTGGGCCTTGGTTGGTGAAGGGTGTGGAATACTAGGGGTCCTGCTTGGGTGCAACAGGATTTTTCTTGTTGGGGTAAAGGCGTCTATGCCTTGCCTAACCGCCCAGGCTATGGGCGCCCGCTCATTACTCACCTTGTTCTTGTACATATACCAAGAATAAGGAGTAGCTCGTTTGAGTCGTGCTCCACCCACACACGGTCTACTCTCTCCCTCTCCCCTCCTTGCATGCACACACAACACCGCATCCGCGCGCGCACTCTTCAATTGGTATCAGAGCCGCGACAAACGATCGATGTGTGTGACGGCTTCCCGATGAGACACGGAAGCGACGAAGCTCGATGGCGGTAGATTTGGCTCAGCGACGTTAGATCGGAGCTTTTCGGTGAGAACCCGACAAAGACAAGGTGAGATCTCGGATCTCGGCTTCCTTCATGCGCACAACCCCCTCTCGGAGAAGAGGGAATCTTGAGGGGGATTTGGGAATTTGCAGAGAGATGGGCAAAGTCTTCACAGTGCAAGAGCTTGGAAAAGCAACAGAGGGAATTGAGAATGAAGCTAAGTGAGCAAAGAAGGATGTGAGGTTGGAGATCTTAGATCTAGCACGAGGGGAGAACGGGGGTAATCGGGAAATAGAGTAGTGCTGGCAGTGAATGGAAGCAGGAAATTGTTGGGCAGTAAAGAATCAGGGTGTCGCAGGATAATATCATGCCGCATCATGGTATCTTTACATGAGCATTTGAGATTCTCACCCTTCTGAGTTTAGGAATCGGGATCTAGATGTTTGTGAATTGCTAAGGTAAACTACAGGTCGCAATTCGGCAGAAATTGAAGGCAACGCTAGTGAAAGCAAAGCAAGCCCGCAAAGGGAAATTCTCTCTCTCTCTCTCTCTCTCTCACCAGAGAGAGAGAGAGAGAATACTTGACACGGGCACAAAAGCTATAGAGAAAAAGAGAGATAGCTTGAGTGCTCTCTTGGTCGTGGAGAAAAGAAAGAGGAAAGATTTTTTTTTTGATGTTTCGACGTTATTCTCGACATCGGTCCGACTCCCCACGGTGGCTTGTTCTCTCGACCTTAGCTCTCGGCAATGGAGAGCTACAGCATCCCGTTTGAGAGAGCATCTCCTTGATGATTTCCTCTCGACATGGACGATTGGCATCGATCGGCGCATCGATTTTGACACTGATTTGCTGGTTTTTGACTTTGGCATTTTTCCTCGGCATCGACGGCTGGGCACCGGCTTCGAGCATCGACAAAACCGCGACCTTGGCGGTGAGTGCTATCATCTGATGGCAGAAGGTGACATCGACCTTCTTTTCTCTGCTTTGACATAGCGAGAGCGAGAGAGAGAGAGAGTAGTTGGACTCTCCTCCAATGTAGCTTCACCAGCGACTTCCCTCCCACGTGCTCATTCCGGAGTGGTTTTGCTCCGACGGCCTCTCCCCAACATCTGGGCTTCGATTCGACCATTTTGTCTTCGACGAGTCCTAGTTTTCCAGCTTTGACGGCACATACCGATGCATAGCAGCTTCGACTGATCACTCTAAAGCAGTTTTTTTGCAGGCGCGGCTCTCTAACGACAATTTCAACAACAATCAGATGTTCGTGCTTTGCGCTTGGTTTTCGATCGGCGTACTTACCAACCGACAACATAGTGTGCGCTTGTTTCTCGACATTTTACTCACAATTGGCGATTTCTTGCAGCACAGACTATGTATGATTGTGTGAAGCATTCCAGAGAGCAGTTTTAGTACGTTTTTGTGTAGTATATGCTATGTATACATTTTGCGGATACAGCTTGAGCTACTTATAACTCGCAGGTACTAGGTTCATAGGTTTACATCGTTTTTTGGACAGGTATAGGTCCATAGAGACACTTGTTCAGGAGTGAGCTTGTTTGCCAGGGTTTTGGCATTTTATGTATACCATTTGTGGATCTCTTTTTTCCCGAGATTCTCGCCATGTTTTATGCGTATCTCAAGTTTTGCTTTCGGATGCTTTAGTGGTCAAGTTTGACTCCCATTTTGATAAAGTTTTGTCAGCTTGGACACAGTTTAGTGTTCTTGTACCCACTCTCGCAGAAGTGAGGATTGCTTATGCTTGTGTTGCTACAAACAGACAGTCACAAGTTTCACAGTTTCTTTTACAGATTTTTGCAGGCAGTTTCTCTTGTGGGATACGTTTTGAGCTAGTTTGCTCACTACTTGCACATACGGTTATGGGCTTTACGCTTAGTTGAGATGTTTGTCCCACTTACTGCCCTTGCAGTTTGCAGATTACAAAGCTGATTTAATGCATATGAGCATCGGTTTTGATGCGTTTCATCTTGTTTTTCATGATTGTGTAGTGGTGGAGTGATCTCCCACTTTGTTGCTAGTTGGACATGGTTTATGGTAGAGATTGTACTTGAGGTTTTTCTCAGTTTACAGGGGAGACTCTGCCAGATTTTTTCCTAGGTTTTCTCGCCTTAGTTTCTTGAAGTTCACTTATGGTTGCAGATATGTGTGACAATTTAGAGTCCATAGTGATGACTCGTGAGGGACGATGGTCTCGTTCTTGCCGATACATGCAATGTTAGCATTGTGGTCACAAAGGGCACATTAAGCGCCGTAGTTTCGAACGTATGAGGCAACATCAGAGATCTATGCATGGTGCACATGAGGTTTTAACGCATGCTTAGAGTGGTGGCTTCATATGCCACTGACGGTGGTGTCACATTTGCCTTTAGTGTTCCTCTTGGTTACATGTTTTAGTGTTCCTCCTGATTACATGGTAGATGAGGATGCAATCTTCCACGTCACACCACATCGTGACTCATTTTGCACCTTCTCTAGTGAGAGCTTTGGTTGTGTGCACTTGGCCTCCTATGGTTTGGCATTTGACATTACAGGTGCAGGAGATGTTTGTTTGTCATTTCCTAGTGATGCATCATATACTCTATGACATGTGTCTTATGTTCCTTAGTTGAGATAGAGCTTGATCTTAGTGAAACAGGTAGAAAATTGTGGTTGTTGGATACTCTTTAGAGAGAAATCTTTCCAAATGTAGATTCATTGCGGTTCATTAGTGATTGCCAGAGGAGCCCGCAACAGTTTGGTATCTTCTATGCATATGTCCGAGATTCAAAACGACATGGTGTTGATTTTATTGTTAGCATGCTTTGAGAGAGAGACGAGACATGTCTCCTTCGTGGGTGAGATCCACCATGCTCACGAGATAGAGAATTTAGTTATGCAAGACAAGCCAGTAGACTCTGTAGAGATATAGGTAGATCGACAATGCTCTAGTGAGATATTGCAGGTGTTGTCAGAGTCTGTGTAGATAGAGGTAGAGTGGGTCTTCTCCCTAGAGACACAGACAGAGATGACACAATGGAGTTCTTTGATATTCTCATGCTAGAGGGTGACGAGTTGGTGCCAAGACGCACATAGACATTTCAATGTCGGCATTGATACATCCATATGCGATAAGTAGTCCTGATGATATAGTGATTGTAGATAGCACAAGGGAGGCGAGCACAACCAGGTTCGCAAAGATATTGCCAGTGTTCGAGCGTCTCATGTATAACCCACTAGTATCAAGGCCCGACCTAGCAGTTGTAGTGGGAGTATTTGCAGCAGGGGTGGTCCGTCGTACGGTGACTAACACTAGCATGATGCATAATGGAGTTTTGCAGACCATACAGAGTTGTCTATGGGATTTACATGGAGGCTCTAGCATGGATATGCACGCTCGCCTATCACTAGAGTAGATACGGCTACATGTAGATCGGCTGAGCGAGCTAGTGGGCATAGGTTGAGAGAGTCTCTCACCTGTTTTCTTGTACATACTAGTAGTTTAGCTAGTAGGACCCATTTATCGGCACATATGCTTTAAAGTGGGATATTGTTGGGGTAAAGGCATCTATGCCTTGCCCAATCGCCCGGGCTATGGGTGCCCACCCACTACTCACCTTATTCTTGTCCATATTATACCAAAAATAAGGAGTGGCTCATTTGAGTCCTACTACACCCACACACAGTCTACTCTCTCCCTCTTCCCTCCTTGCATGAACACACCGCACCACATCTGCATCGCGCATGCACACTTGCGTGCACACACACTCTTCATTGCTCGAGGTCCTTTTGTTGTGTGTCATCGAACAAGGCTATGCTGGTCCCTTGGTGAGCGTTGCGGACATAATTTGACGTTTCTTATAAGCCGAAAATGATTCGTTGATTGGTAGTTGACCACTAATTGGGATCCATGTCCTCGAATCACGATCCATCTCTCCAAAGAGTGACCAGAATCTCCCAGTGCTTTGGAAGGGTTGCACACTCTTCTGAAGGAGGTAGGGTGAGCGTCAGTGTGTCGTCAGTTATTTTGGAAGGACCAGGCCAAGATTTTGAATTGCAATCCATTTCTGGACGCGGATCGCGATCCATCAGGGTTGATAGATATTTGGGGTATTAAAATAGGGCCATGTCACACCCTCATTAGCAGTGGTTTTTTGGGGGGTTCTTACCTCTTCCTTTGTGATTCTGCACTAGCATGGACATCGATGGTGTTTATCAAGATGGTGTAACAAACTTGGATACCCCAAGTCAAGATTCTACCATGACACAACAAAGATTCACTTCAATTTAACTAACAGAACAAAAGAGAGACTACATGGCCCGGCATAGTTCCATGCCAAGAGGTATTGGGCCCAAAGACTAGCGCCCCTTTTGGTATTCATGTTTATATTAATATGTGTGCAAAGTACAATTGAGCCCGTGGGTGCTCATCCTTAGTCTCTGCGTCTAGATCCCTTGCAGAGTGAGTGCCTTGGGCTTATTTATTCTTACAAGGGATGCCCAAAAGGAGAGCCCCAAAAGTTTTCAACTCAAAAGAAAACTTCTCCAAAAGCTATTGGTTTTCAAAAGCTGCTAAAAACAGTCAACATAATTTGCAAAAAAATCCGTATGCTGCCATGTATTGACTGTCCGTACCGTCTTCCACGTCAGCCTGTCTCGGCATATTTTTCAAGCAGCCCGCAGGGGGTGTGTGTGTGTGTGTGTGTGTGTGTGTGTGTGTTTATGTCCGGGTGGCTCTGCCATGTCACCAGTTTGTGATATACCCCCCTCTTGAAAGAATTGTAATCGCCCTCGATTATGCCTACAAAACAGACAGAAGCCATAAATTGCCTTAGTAGACATTGACTGTTAGCACCGACACACTAGACACGAGACATCTAGCACTTGTACAAAACAACAGTCACATCACAGGACATCACTTTGACATCACATGAAAAATTACAAACAAATTCATTCCAAATCTTAGACCATGACCATCGGCAATGTATTTAGTAATCGCATCTATATCCATTTCGGACCTCACGGATGTCCAATTAACTAATCCTTACTGCAATCATGTCTATAGAGATTGATGAGATTGTAATGCTACAGTCATTTCGTCTTTTAGTTCTTGCACTCATCTATAGAGATTGATGAGATTGTAATGCTACAGTCATTTCGTCTTTTAGTTCTTGCACTCAAACAAGTCAAGGACAAAGCAATCATTTTCATTTTTGGGAATTCTTGTGATAAAGTCATACAGCAGAATACTACTCAGCCCATTAGTATCCCTGAAACCCAAAGAGGACATCAGTGACTCTATTCAAAATTGGGGTAATCTGTTGACAAAGGAGCGGAGTGACTCCCCTCTTGTGCAAACCCACTGCACTAGATTCACCCTCGCTGAATTCGGGGTTCTATCGTAGACTATGCTAAACCAAATGCTTCAAGGTAAAGTTCCAAAATCTAAGTATCTTCTAGGTCCTCCTCCTCCATCCACTTCGCATCCGATGCAGGATAGTTATTGAATTTAACCAAGAACTGCCTAATCACTTTACCTTTTATCTTTCGGTCTTTGTGTGCCAAAATCTGTTCTGGAACGAGTATCTCCTCGCTTTTCTCCACTTCGGGTGGCTCATCACGCTCCCCATCATCGGGCACATCACCTTTAAAAGGCTTCAATAGACTCACATGAAATGCATTGAGAATATTCCAAGTATTGGGCATCTTGAGTCTAAAGGAGACATCATTTACCTTTTCTTTTAATTGGAAAGGGCCATAATACCTCATGGTAAGCTTTAGAAAAAACCGCTCCTTTCTCTTTTTCTTTCTTAGGCGTGCCTTCTCAAAATGTAAGAGCACCAAATCGTCTTCCTTTAATTTCAAATCTCGTCGATGTCGATATTGCTGCCTTTTTATGTCGTTCTTGAGATTTTGCTAAAGCCTCCCGAACCTTGGCAAAGCAGTGTCCAAGTCCCTTGTGTCCTAGTCGGCTTCCAAAATCTTAGCTTTAGTGCTAAGGAAGGGTGAACCTTCGGAGCACCTTCAATGATCTCAAATGGCGCCTTCCCCGTCGAAGAGTGGATCGTGTTATTGTAGGCAAATTTGACCAAGGGAAAAAAATTTCCCATTTATTCTTCTGGTCAGAAATATAAGATTTCGATAAATTCAGTACAACTAAATTTGCAATCTCAGATTGCCCATCTGGATGCTGGTAGAATGATGATGAGAACTGCAACCGTGTGACAATGTTCTCCCAAATAGCCCTCCAAAACAAATTGATGAATCGGGGATCTTTGTTGGAGACTATTGTCTCAAGCATGCCATGTAGTCTAAAAATATGTGCAATGAACAGTCTTACTAAATGATCCAGCTTCACTATTTTCTTCACTGGAATGAAGTGAGCTTGCTTGCTAAATGTATTGATAACAGTCCAAATGCCATCATACCCACTCTATGTCTTCGAGAGATCAAAAATGAAATCCATTGCAATACTTTCCCAGGGCGGGTGGGAATGGGTAAAGGTTGTAACAATCCCTGCACCTGTTAAACTTGACCTTTTGGTTTACTAAACAACTGTGTACAAAATCGTCCACATTTTTCTTGAGTCTCGACCAAAAGAAGTAACACTCCACACCTTTCAAGGTGGTGTCGATGCCACGGTGACCCATAAAAGGTGGACAATGGCACTCAGTCAGAACCTTTTCCCTCAACGGCTATGTGACGCACAACATTGATCATTTTCTTCATCAAGTAGCCATCCTGTATGGAATATCCCGCTAATACCTCCCCATTTTGTATTCAAGTGACGACTTGTGGCATACTGATCAACCATGTCCTTGAAGCTTCTATGATGAATCGCGGAAATAACCAAGACTAGGGTCTTCCGAGACAATGCATATGTCACCAAGTTTTTTTGTCCTTGAACATGGACAATCTAGAAGTGAAACTGTGACAAGATGTTAGCCCACCACATCTACTTTCTTGAAAGCTGATTTTGTGACAAGAAATAGTCTAAATTCTGATGATCAGTGAGAAGACTGTGAAATTGGCTCCGAGTAGGTAATGTCGCCACTGAAGAAGAGCATGGATCATTGCCAAAAGCTCTTTCTCATAAATTTGTGTTGTCAATTTTGGCCTTGAAAACAATCGGCTTTCAAAGGCAATGATATGGCCTTGTATTAAGACCTCTCCCATACTAAAACCAGAAGCATCACAATATACTTCAAATGACTTTTGCAAATCCGACAAAGTCAACACTGGTCCAATAGTCAATTTTTCTTTTAAGTGTTTAAAAGGCAGTCACCTCTGTCAGTCCCCATGAGAAAGGGACTCTTTTTTGTGTCAATATGTGCAAAGGGGAAGCCACCTCAGCAAACTTTCGAATGAACCGCTGGTAGTAAGAACACAAGCCCAAAAGCTTCTAACCTAACGAACATTCTTCAAATCTAGCCAATCACGTATAATCTCAATCTTGGTCGGGTCCATCTGTGCTCCTGTTGTTGCTGAGACAATGTGTCCCAAAAAGTGTATCTCCGGCATTGATAACTAACTTGTGATCACGCAATGCCTGAAAGACCTGTATAGTAGATGGTGTCAATGTTCTGCTTCATCCTTGGAGAAGACTATAATGTCATCAAACAAAGTGCCGACAAAAGATCGGTACTCTCGAAAAATCCTATCCATCATTCAATTGAAAGTCGTTGGAGCATTGGTAAGGCCAAAAGGCATCACCAAAAATTCATACAAAGTGAAACTTGCCCAAAAGGCTGTCTTGTAGAAATCACCTGGAGCGATTCGGATATGATGATATCCGCTTTTCAAATCAATCTTGCTGAAACAAGAGGATCCCTGAAGTGGGTCACAAATATCATCTATCCTTGGAATCAGAAATCTGTTTTTGATAGTGATTTTATTGAGAGCTCTGTAATCAATGCACATTCTCCAAGATCCATCTTTTTTTAATACCAACAACATCGGCGAGCAATATGGTGAAGTACTCGATTGGATAAGACCCTTTTCCAGAAGGTCTTTCACTTGGTTCATGATCTCTTCATTCTGGGCTTGGCTAACATGATAAGGTGGCTCGTTCGGTGGTGTGCTTCCAGGAATCATATCAATGGTGTGATCCTTAGGACGAGATGGGACAACTCGCCTGGCAGGCCCTCAGAGAAACAATCAGCATGTGTGTGGAGAAAATATTGGCGTTCTTTGTCAAGCTCAGGCATGTTCGTTCTGTGTTCATCATTTAACTCTTTCAAGTAGATTGAGTAAACAAAGAGACTAGATTTCGTTAATTTGGAAATGGCCAAAGCCGATACAATAGGGACGGACTCGCCCTTCAATTTTACATCAAGTACAATTGTTCAGCATTATGTAATACCCCTGACAATGCAACCTAAGTTTTCCAATTACAGGTGTAATGGATATGTCCTATTGGGTGCCGCTAAAACTGCCTCTACTGGTGGTTCCATCCTGTTGGGTGTAATCTCAAGCCGCGATGCCAATTCAGGTGAAATGAAGTTGGTCTTGGCTCCTCTATCAAAGAGATTCAGGGCTTCTTGATCTTTCACTTTTCCCCAAGCTCGACAAAGTTATGTACTTTCATTAACCAGGCTTGGGTCAGTACCCATGCAATCTGGTACCAGTCCTGTTTTCATCTTGCCTTTTTTCCCACGTTCCTCTGGTGCTCTAGAACTCTCTGGCCTGTCTTCAGTCTGTCCTTGCAATGCCCTTTTCTGGCACTTTGCAGAGATGTACCCTTGTTCCCCGCAACCAAAACACTTTCTCTCTCTGATATAGTTAGCTCTTTCTTGAAGAGTCAGTTGGGGTTCTGCATCCTTATCCTTCTTTTCTTGGGGACTCTTTTTATTTCTACTTTCATTGTTGGAGGTCTGTCAAGTTCTCTGAGTCACAATCTCATCAGTGGGGTAAGTCAAATTTCCCAAATGTATTGAGAAACCTCATTTTGCATGACCCATTAATTCTTGGATAGAGTTTGACTTTTGTTGAAGGCAGTAGTCTCGGATCTCTGCAGGGAGTCCGCAGCAAAACCACTCAATCTATTCCTTAAAGGTGACCTTCTTAAATGAAGAGGTTGGTAGAAAAGAGTCCCAAAATCTCTCGCAACAATAAGCGTCTAGAGAATCTCCCTTGGTCATCTGAAGATGGTTCCAAGCAGTTCATTTATCTCGTTTGTACTCTCAGGTCAATCAAGAAGAAATAAAGAGCCTTTTGAATTTCAACCACTTGATTGGAGGTTCTTTCCTCAGAAGAAGAGTGAACCACCATGTTTGAGCATTTCCTTTGAGAAAAGATGCAGCCCTGAAGGCCAAAGCCCTCGGAGCATCTCCGAATCCAGAGAAGGATTCAAATTTTAGCGATTGTCCACCTTCTTTAAATTCTTTTGTTTCTTGCTCTTGTCTTCGAGGAATTCATATTGGTTGGCTCTGTAAAAGTGCTTCTTCTTTGCATAAAACATATGGGCATCGGAGTCCGAATTGTCAGAGGAGGACTCCTTTGTAGAGCTGTCAAAAACTAGGCGAACTCTGGGTTTCTTTGCCTTTTTCTTGCCCTTTTCGAAGCTTTGCTTTTTGCTTCGCTTGTTGCCCTTTTTGTCCTCCTTGCTCGAGTCCAAAGAGCTAGAAGAATTGTCAGAAGAAGAGGAAGAAGAAGAACTGGGTAGTCCTTCAAACCGTACATGCTTCTTCTGCTTTCTTGCAGATGCAAAAGAATATTGACGGCCCAAATAACCAGGGTAATTAGCCCCCTTCTTGCTTTTTCACTTGCTTTATGGATTGATTTTGGGTGTCCAAAAACTGACTAATCAGAGTTTGAACCACCTCTTGAAGTTATTTTTCTATAAACATCCTCGGAGAAGGAAGTTTCTTGATTCCCGGTTTGTTTGGTGGTTCGGTGGCTTTCTGCCACTGAGTCTGCACTTAAGCGATGGATTGCTGAGAAATTTTGCAAACTCGGGTCTTTAAAAATTTAATCATCTGCTTTGTGCACTCGTCAACCTGCTGCTGTCAACGTTCCATCTCTTGAAGTTCGTACTGAGTAGGCCGAGGTGGCCTGTACTCTTCCTCTATTAAGTCATTTAAATCTTCTGTGTGATCTCCTCCTGAATCAACAGATGCAAAAGAAGTCGATTGATTCTTCTTGGAATCCATAAGTGTCGCAAATTAAGGGATCGGATTTCCCTGTAGAAGAGAAATTGGTCGTGCTTCGATACCACTGTAGCAAACTTGGACACCCCAAGTCAAGATTCTGTCGCGACACAACAGAGATTCACTTCAATTTAAGTGATAGAATAAAAGAGAGACTACACGGCCCGGCGTAGTTATGCCAAGAGGTATTGACCCCAAAGATTGGCACCCCTTTTGGTATTTATTCCACCATTTTCTTTTGACTTCACAAATTTGAACCAAAAAATTTGTCGGGTTCCTTGAGAACTATTTCATTGCATAGGCCACTAACTGGACGGTGGATCCACTATCCATAGCCACTTGTTGGTTTTGGTCGTTGTCGTCACTCGCGCTCGAGCAAGGGGGGGGCATGCTGAAGTTGCAAGATCTGGAACTAGGGGGATCCTTCTCGCACTCCAAAGGTGGCCACATGAACCCAAGGCACAAAATCTTCAAGCCGTTCCAGTTTTTAAGGCCGGTCCACTCCTAAGCTATTTCTAAGTGTCTCTGCAAAATCCACCATCCTTCTCTTAAGGTGCAAACTCTGCCTCTTCGTATCCCAAAGCAGAGGTCAAAGCACCTTGGAAGCCTTGGGTGCCCTTTGACAATTTCCAAGCCTTCCAACAAAAGGTAGTGTCATAATGCACAAAGGAAAGAAAAAGCGGAGTGGAGAAGTGGGTGACAATGTTCTAAAACAATGGTCAATCAAGAGGGTATCGCCAGCCAATGAAGAAGGGGTCACTTGCGTAGTGAACAAGGAGCGTTTTAAAACGTTATTCAAAATAAAGGGTGGGGGGGGGGGGGGGGGGGGGGGGGGGGGGACTACAGTCGCTATCACTACCTAAGCGCACAAGAAGGAGAGGTCGTCGATGGAGTGAACCGAAAGCGTTTCAAAACGTTAGCACATATGGATATCGATGTCGTTGAGCGGCAGTGTTTTGAAATACTGGAGGTAAAGTGGTGGTGAGGTTGGATGCCGACTATGTGCAACAGTTTAGAATGCTAGGGGAAAAGTTTCCTGTGAGGAGGGGGAAGTCTTCATGGACCTTCTCTTCTATTCAGGGCCGTTCCTCCATGTCCAAGGCCTTCAAGCACAAAGCTCCACCAAGGGCTCTGATACCATGTCAAAGTCAATGATGTGGAAGCTTAGAGACCAAAAGGAGAGAGAGAGAGAGAGAGAGAGAGAGAGAGAGAGTCTCCTGAACCAATCAACCTTTACAATGAATAATTGAATGTGTATACAATGGAGGTAAGGGGTTGCTTATATAGCAACCTCATTAAATTGCCCTTTCTAGACATTGACAAATAAGTAGAATAAATACCTAGAAAGACCAAATAAATAATGGACATTGGGCAGTTCACTTGAGATGCCAAAAATATAACATTTTGAACCCACTTGCATGTCTTTCCTGCCAGGCCACAGATCCGCGGGAAGTCCTTGAAAAGGTGGGGGAGGTTCTCACTTGCTGATCTGAATTGCGGGCATCTATCTGGACCAATACTTCTAGCTAGAACCTTCACCCTAGTTGGCAAGGCCCACCAAAGTACCTTCCATACAAAGACCTTCATTCTAAGTGGCCATTGTGGGCACCAGATGTTCTTTACAATTGTTATTCATCTTGCCTCCGGCCATTGCTTGCCCCGTTGCTTGCTCAAGGGGGAGAACCAATCTATTGAGACCATGAGGATGTTGTACACCTCCTTGGTGTGTGGTTTACAAAAGTGTGTCTATGGGCCACACACCTCCTTGGTGTGTGGTTTACAAAAGTGTGTCTATGGGCCACTTCCATGCTTTCCAATCAAACCTCGACTCGCAGGTCGGTAGGTAGCAACTAAGACTCTATTTACCATCATTGTTTTAGTCCCATCGAGATTGAACTGGGAGGCTAATTGGTCCAATATTTTCCATTCACTGCTATTGTAGTCCCAAAGTTGGCCTAGTCATTGGAGTCCTTTGTTGTTCATCTTTCTGGCCACCTCCCTCCAAGTAGGGTTCAACAAGACGTTTCCTGCCTTAAAAAGCTAAGGGGACCACTTAGACATTGAGTTGTGAAAGTATGTAGTTACCTCTCTCCATTCCAAGGCCTCTGTTGCTCTATTGCACTTTTGAGCCAGCTTGCCAGTTAAGCCCACAAGATTCAAGTTAGACCACCAAGGCGCAAGAAACTTGTCGTGTAGATCTAGCCTTTTCAACTGGCCGTCTTGCGAGTACAATTTGACATTGTCCATCATGGCCTTTCTCATAACAACCCATGCTTGCTCTTGCTTCATGATTGCAACCACAAACTTGGCACATTGGGCATCCACATGAGTACTAGGGTTAAGAATTCCGAGACCTCCTTGCCCCACCGGCCTTGCTATGGCCTCCTAGTTTTCCCACTGCGAAGGCAGGGAGTCTTTATTATTGTTTTTCTAGAGGAATATTTTCACCAAATTTAAGAACTCCTTGTAGTTGCATTTGGCTATCTTAAGCAGCGGGCCATAAAATGCTATACATTAGAGTATAAACAAATTGATGACACTTTCAATATGCTCACAAAAGGGAGGATCACATACTCCCACCTACGCAACTTGATCCTTATCTTATCCAACACCCATGAGAATCTTTGCTTTTGGGTTATATCCACCCCCAAAGGGGCTCCTAGGTGCCTAAACAACATCCCTTTGGAAACAATCTCCCCAAACCACACTGCCGGATTGAATAAGTCATCTTCTAAGAGGGAGATCAATTTAGATTTTTCAATATTGCACTTAAACCTGACGCAATGGCATACATTTGCACAATCTCTAGAGCCTTCGTGATGATCACCTGAGGAGTAAGGTCAAAAACTTCAAAATTTCCCTATATTGTGAAGAATCTATGGTGCAAGACAAGTCAAAGATTAAGAAAGACATGGGTTTGAGTGCGGCTAGATGACCTTGGTAGTTGTTCATGGACGCTCTCTTGTAACATCACAAATGTGAATGCATGTAATGCTACAAAAATGTATCCATCCATAATAAACGGTAGAGTTAAGACCTTGGTTGTCTCTTGCACAATTATTTCTAGCTTCATCCATAGGTCTATGTTGCCAATAGTGAAGAAACACCTACTCACATGAAATCAACTCCCATTGTATCATTGCCAATAGTAAGGATATGGGAGTAAAAGAAAGTTTGTATAGTTGCAAGGAATAATGATGGCAGCTCATGCATTTTGCAGGATGCATGCAATCATGGCTTCTATGGGAAAACATTAAGTATATCACCTCACGCGAGGCTTAGTTATCAATTATAGATAACTATGCCAACTATGCTTTGTCACTATGCTTAGACAAAGCATTAAATGAACACCTAAGCCTCTTGCATGGTCACGCAAGGCCTGAGTTATTCATTCAACCTCCCAACTATGCCTTGAACTTCACAACTATGCCAAAATTGGCATAGTTACAAAGGGTAGGCATAGTTACTCATTAAATGTGACTTTCTGCGTGCGACCAAGAATGAGACTTAGTTATCTGTTCAAATAATTGATAACTAAGACTCGCGTGAACATAGCCTTACTAAATAATTAGGTACTCCTTTTTGGGATGTGTTCTAAGTCTCTTACGGCTTTATCATCGACCGTTCTGGTCGACAGTCTGGGAAAAGTGGTAGCCAGTTTGGCCTAGTGGCATCCACAGTCGATCTCCCCTATGTTCTTCATCAAATGGGTGGCTCCCAGTTTAGCCACTACACTTGTGTCAAGGTGGCTCCCTTGTCATCCGGTCTATCTTCTAGGTCATGTGGCTCCCATATCAATCTATGTTGTCGGTCTTGTCTTTTTGGTTGGGTGGCTCCCATGTTATCCGTTTCATGACATGCTGGTGTTGTCGTGGCTCCTATGACACCCGAGCTTGGACGGAGCATAGTTTTTCTTGTAAATTTTTTGAGCATTAATACTGTAACCACTCACATTCTGTGTATTTTGGGCAAAAAGAAAAAAAAAGAGAATGCCTTGCTACAAAGTTAAGCAAAGCAACAAACGTGAAGATTTCTTCTGTATTTATTTTTTGGGAGAATTACCAAAATACCCCTCTAATTTGTGGAAATTCCCAAAATACCCCTCAAATTTCCAAAATTCCCAAAGTACCCCATGATTTGTCATAAATTCCCAAAATCCCCTTCAAATTTTCCAAAATTCCCAAAATACCCTTGTTTGTCAGAGCAAATTTCTCCAAAAACAAAAAAAATTGTAGCTTTTCGTAAGAAGAGTGATTGTCTACCATACAGGATGCTAAAACTAAAATTTGAGCTGGTTATGTAGGCTTTGGAGATGAATTCCTTCATTATTTTTAGACATAATTGCCTTTTTTTCGGGAGGTAATTTGCAAAAAATTACATGCTAAGCACTCAAAAACCGATCTCAATTGTCAAACAAGAATAAAGATTAGAAAATCTTGAAGATCCAACGAAAGTAGATACAAGGGTATTTTGGGAATTTTTGAAATTTGAGGGGTATATTGGGAATTTCCACAAATTAGAGGGGTATTTTGGTAATTTTCCCTTATTTTTTAAAGGTGGGATACCTTGGGTAGCTTAACTTGGGGTTTGCATCCCATAATGTGTGTGTGTGTGTGTCTATATATATATATATATATATATATGCATGTATGTGTTGTCCAAATTTTTATTATTTGCTCTGTGTGTGTGTATGTGTGTGTGTGTGTGTGTGTGTGTGTGTGAGAGAGAGAGAGAGAGAGAGAGAGAGAGAGAGAGAGGGAGAGAGGATATAAAATTGTCTCAAGAAACCATTGATTTAAATTATTGAAGCAAGAGTATCAGAGAGTTCACAGTGTTGCATTTTTTGACTCATAAATCATATAAACTAGACATATTCCTTGATTAGCGTGATTGAGTAGCGTTGATTGTAACTTTCTCAAAATGCAGGTTGCAGTAAAATTGCTGAAAAGGGAAGGAACAGAAAATAGAAAGCAAATAATCTACAAATCATTTGTGACTGAGTTGAAAACGTTAGGAAAGCTTCGACATCGCAACCTTGTAAAAGCATTGGGATATTTCTACAGTATGGATATGGAGGCCATAATTCTTGAGCTTGTGCAAAATGGAACTCTTGAAACTTGGCTACACGGTAAAGGAGGCGATGCAGTGCAAGATAATGGTAAATCTTAAGAATTCACTAATAATATTTCACGATGATGAAAATGTTTTAAATTTTTTTTTCTCATGATGATGAAAATGTTTTAAGTTAATGTTGTGAATATTGCTCTTAATTTTTCGTATCCGAGGCATCAAAATTTTTGTAATTCATCAGCCATATTGGAGCTCAACTTTCTTGAGAATTTGAGAGAATGGTGTGATGCTTCCAATGGGCCGAGACCAAATGTCTGAATTTTTTTGAGAAATAACATTGGACTACTTTATAATATGTTTTTTAGAAACCATGCAACATAATACATAATAAACACTTGGCTACATATTACAAGATTGATATGAATGGGTGTAGCTACTTTATGCAAACCTCCCTAGGGAAGAATTGAACCCTTGGGGATTCGCTAGTAGTACTAGGGAGATATCACCTATCTGCACCAAAATTGCCTTTTTTACACATACATATAGGACCCCCTTTGTAAAATTTTTCTCTTTTGCCTTACAAAACCCCTATTGTACACTCACGTGATACCAATCAATAACCTTTATTGTGTACCCTAGGAATTGAACAAACATGAAAACATATTCGGGGGCATGCCATTTTTTTAAATAAAAAGTGCTCAATTGAGCTTGAATTGCATTGATCACAAAAGGTTACAATCAGCCTATCATATCCTTTGCATAGGGAACTCCATAAAGAAATACACCATAGGGGACTGACCTCCACAACTTCTCTTACTTGTTAATCGTACAATTTTAATTCCTTCTACAAATAATATTCCTTTTTTTTTGGGGGGAGGGGGGGGGGGGGGTCATGCCATTTTATGAAGCTAGGGTGTGATGTAGGACATGCTGTTTCCTTAAATTTTAATGGTTGTTTCGTTGAGCGTATGTGTTAATTGTAGAAAAATGGCCATTACTTTTCAACTTGCTAGGATCATGATGCAGGTGGGCTCCATTGGGATCAAAGAGTGTCTATTGCCATTGGCCTTGCCGAAGGGCTAAATTACCTACACCATGGCTATAGTCAAGAAAGTATCGTTCATTGTGACTTGAATCCATGCAATGTTCTCATAGACAATGATATGCGTCCTCGCATTGCTGATTTTGGAATTTCTAAAGTTATAAGGCCCTCCAATAACAGTGATAAGAATCCCTCAACAATTGATATTGATAAGAATGCAACACAACACATCACAAATCTACCAATTGTTCAAGGTGCACTTGGATACATTGCCCCAGGTAAGGTCATCCATTTTATCTCTTTTTATTAGGATTTCTGTAATCTCTTTGTTTACAAATGGCTATATGTGCATGCATGCGCAGTCACAAATGCAAATTATACTCAAAGAAATAGCTTTGATAATAGATGAGCACATAAACACCTATAATGCATGTTTTCTTTTTTTTGTTGCCCGCAAATGCACATCCTAGGATGCACATGCAAATCTCTCCTTCGAGAAAGAATTTGGCTCAGATGCTATACACACATAGGTAAATGAGAATAGATTAGAAAAGAAGATAGCTTCTGCGCCAAATTTATAGTCTCATTGGCTAAATAAGATCAAACTTGAGAAATCATGACCAAAGATACGTTAGAAGCAACTAAACTTGGTTTGAAAGGTGGTAGGTGAAATGGGGTAGAAGTTCATGACAAACTCTTAGCCCTGACGTGATCTACCCTAAGTCTAGGGGGCATCTCAGGGGAATTGGTAAGGAAGTGTGAAAGGGAAGTGGGAGTCTTAGAGTGGAGCAAAGAAATAAGGTACTTCAAGAACTCTATATTTGCATTGGTCCCCCTGGCTCTCTAAAGTGGCAGGTCCACCACAAAGTCCCTATTGGATAGAACCTACTAGAAAAGTGAATAATAAGGGTCCGAATCGGCTTGGGCACTTCTAGGACGGTGACAACAAGAGCTGGAAAACCATGGACCTTTTGGTAACCCATTATCAACTTAATGATTTGGAGATGTTGCTTGTCAACAAAGTGATGAAAGAGCTTGATAAGGTTGTAATGCCAATCTGTGAATCTGGGTTTGAGTGGAATGCCTAGAGATGGCCCAAAAGTAGTTTTTTATGGAAACCCCATTCTAAAGGCATATATCGTACAATTATGCATGATAATAATTGGTCAAGCCCCCTCAACAAAATATGGAAAATACAATGGTTGGAAGAGCTGTGGAAGCAAGTAATGGAGAACATCTGGGAGACAAAGTGGCCACAATATATGAAGATATTTCTATGTAAGGTAATGTGCGGTTCTCTACCAACAGGCGTAAAGATCCAAGAGAGAGGGATTGGGTCAAATCAATGCTTGGGGTGCATGTTAGCTAATAAGGATCTGGCCCACCTATTCATGAAATGCCCGACTATCGATTGCCTCACAGGGAAAATATGCCAATGGATCCAAAGGACATGGCAGATCGGATTCTTCAAGACTAATTTATTCCTTGGAGGCAAGAAGTTGGAAGACCTGCCCTTCTCACCTGCACTGAAACTGACATGTACTTCTTATTTTATAATGTGTGGCAAGCAAGGAACCACTGTGTTTGAACGAGATCTTAATGTGAAAATCTTCATAGAGATTATACAAGAAAACAAAGTGCTAATATGGACGCTTGGGTGCAAGCAAAACTCGAATGATTGGTCTAGGTCTGCCCATGTTGTGATATCAATAGGAAATAAATACAACCTAGAACTTTGGATCACACACTGTGATAGTAGGCCTCTATAAGAGGCGGTAGGCATCCACTTGTAATCTTAAGCACCTCAAGGCCCGATGTGACTTGAGGTTGGTTTTGTAATTTTATGCTATGCTTAATACAATTCACTCGCAAATTGTGAGTTTTGCTAAAAAAAGAGAAGAAGATAACTTGAACCATCCTTCATTGTTGAGATAGATATGGTAGTGTGAGAAAATATCATAGGTCATATTCAAAGTCGTCTTAAAGGATGGTTGGTGGGTGTGATCGAGGCTGTGGTGAATTTTGAAGCAAGAGTTTCAAGTGGGCTTGGCCTAAATAAAAGAATAGATACCAAGGATGTTGCTATTACCAACCCATCATCTTGAAGTGCACATGCTTTGTTGATTTTTCTTCAATAATCACACATAAAGTCCAGCCCACGTTGAGGGCTAGCTCTGCTGCCACTCTTGCAAGCTTGGCACTACAGTAGGGCTCTGGAAAATGGTTTTATGAAGCGTGTCTTAGATCCCTTTCACCCCTTTAGTAGAAGGTCCATGTGGTCATCTGTGTGGTCGTGCCATTGGGGGGTTCTATCATCACCTAAGAGGCTTGTGGCCTTTTAGTGCTATGAGAGAGTCATTGATATAGGTAGTGGCTTCTTGCATTCTTTTGCATGCACATGCAAAGAGGTGTGAGGTGGCTCTAGCTTACCTTCAAGTTTACCTAAAGAGAGAAAATTACCACACAATATAAATGTGTATCTGGATAGCAAATATGTAAGCAAACCAATATATAGGCTTAGTCAAAGTGAAGCTAAAGAGGTGGAACGCTAGCTATCTGAGTATATTAGTAAATGTTTCATTAAACCCATATCTTCTCCATTGGTATCCCTAGTGCTTTTGATGAGGAAGAATTATGGTTGTGTGTGCATGCATGTAGACTATCGAGGTCTAAATAAGGTTTTCATAAAGAATATGTATCTCATGTCTAGAGTTGATGAGTGTTTTGGTCAAATCTATGGGGTTATATACTTATGAAGATTGATTTACAATTTGGATGTTATAAATTACATATTGATGTAAGAGATATTGATCCAACTTTTTGAACAAGACTCGGATATTTTGAATTTCTTATTCTTTCCAGATGGTTTGAAAAATGCTCCAGCTTCATCATGGACACCATCTTAGAACTTTACTTGGGTAAATTAGTAGTTGTATTAGCTGAGTATATTAGTAAAGTTTTTATTAGACCCAATTCTTCTCCATTGGCATCCCTTATGCTTTTGGTGAGGAAGAATGATGGTTATATGCACCAGTGTAGAGACTATCAAGGTCTAAATAAGGTTACCATAAAGAATAAGTATCATATGCCGAGAGTTTATGAGCTTTTTGATAAGCTCTATGGGGTTATATAGTTACAAAGATCGATTTACAATCACAATGATTTAAATTACAAATTGATGTAAGAGATATTTGTAAAATAGATTTTTTAATAATTTTTTGACATTTTGAATTTCTTGTTCTTCCTTTTGGTTAAAAAAATACACAGGCTTCATTTATGGCAGTTATGCACATGGTCCTACAATCTTACTTGGGTCAATTTGTAGTTATCTTCTTAAACGACATACTTATTTACAGTCATTCCAAGGAAGAACATTTAGATCACCTATGGTAGGTTTTTGATCTACTTAGGAAGCATTCTTTATATACCAAGAAGAGAAAATGTGCTTTCATGCAAACAAAGGTGCAATATCTTGGCCCTATGATTTCCATTGAGGGTCTTAAGATGGACCCTAACAAACTAGGCTATTTTGAAATGGGCTTTTTTCAAAAATTTGGAAAGAGCTTCATTTTTTTGGGGCATGGCTAGTTGTTACCACAAAATTCATCCAAAACTATGCAAAGATAGTTGTGCATATGACTGGTCAATTGAAGAATCACGGTTGCTAATTTACTTGGCAATCAAAAGAATATAATAGTTTTGTTAGGCTTAAGACATCTTTATCTACTACTCTGCTATTGAACACTATTGATCCAGCAAAAAATTTTGTTTTGGAGACAAATGCTAGCATTAAGGATGTTGGTGTATTACTACTTCAAAGGGATAGAACAATTGTGTTTGAGAGACAAAAAATAATAAGTGCTCAATAAAATTACTTTGCATATGGTGCAAGTTATATTTCATTATACATGGCCTTCATGGATGGAGTCATTGTTTATATGGTGTAAAGTTTTTGTGTTTGGGTATGAGAGCATTAAGTGGTTTACAAAGTAAACAGATTCGAAGAGTCAAAAGGCTAGATAGGCAAAGATCCTTCAAAAGTACGATTTCTCACTATGATATTGTAAAGGTTGGTACAATGTGGTAATCAATGCTTTAGGCCACATGCTAGAGATTAATTCTCTTTCTTTCATGGAAATTACAAGTGAGTCCTTGGCATCTCTTCGAGGGAAGGAGGAGGGAAGTTTAAACATGATTTTCTATACAATACCACGTGAAGTCATGTAGAATGAGGGATCGATCCTTCTCACTCAATTAAGAGTACAAAAGTTAACCATGCACACAATTCTACTTTTTCACAAGTAGAAAACAACGATGGATGAATTTTTCTATGAAGATTATGGGTATCTACTCCACAAGGGGAGAGTATGTGTACCCATAGACTTAAACACTACGTGCAAAATTCTTTTTAAGTGTTATGTTAGTCTACGTGCGGGTCATCCTAGTATTTGGAAGACATATGCATTGATTAGAAGGAAATTTTAATGGTTAGGTTTGCTTAAGGAAGTACACAAATAAATGATAATTTGCCAAAAAATCAAATGACAAAAGCTAAGCATGTCAAGGTAGGCGGGCTTTTACAGCCATTAGAGATCTCAAATCAAAAATGGAAAAGCATATCTATGGAATTTATTGCTGGTCTACCTTTGTCAGTTTGAGGCCACAACTCTATTTGGGTAGTAGTAGACCACTTGACCAAGATATGTGGGTTTATTCCTACAAAGACTATAGTTAGTGTCCCAAAATTAGTAAATCTATTGATGGAGAATATGTATAAGTAAGATGGCCTTCGGTCTAATATTGGTAGCAACATCAACAAGAAATCCGATGGTCATTTAAGGAGAGAAGTATTCCATAAGGTTGTGACCACTCTTAATTTGAGTAAAACTGACCATCTTTAGATATATAAACTGAGTGAGTAAATTAGGTACTAAAAGATGTACTATGCAACTATGTTAGTAGAAAGTAGAAAGTTTGGGGAGATCGTACACCTATTTTGGATTAATTTGTAAATACACTCGCCAATCTTCTTAAGGATTTGAAATGGAGCCCAAAACCTAGGTGAAAGTTTAGGTGTCAAGCCAATTTTCATACTTTTTGAATGCTTTAGAGACTTTAGAAACACACACTATCCCTCTATGAAGAAGACTTGTTGGCATTTCTTAGCAAGTTCTTCTCAAGTAGAAAGATAGACCTCAAGAAGGTACTACTTCGGAAAACGTTAATGTGCTTAAGAAGCAATTTTGCACTTTCTTTTAATGTTCTTGAGAATAAAAATTATTCTCTAGGGGGGAAATAGTGTGGGGACAAAGGTACTAACCAATTGTATGACCCGATGGCACAACTATAGGGATGGCCGCATGTGGACTCTCCCTAGGGTAGGGACTATAAAGCTAGGAGGTTTGGATGGGAGGAGGGTTTTTGTTATCCAAAAGGCTTGTGAATTTTCATTTTTACATAAAATATTCTAGAAATATTGAGAGGTATATCAATAAAAACATAACACAATAGACATTCTTTATACTCTATCTAGATAAAAATTCTTTTTGTCATGCAGACACACATGTATACACATCAAATTGATCCTAGAATTGAGTTATACACACACACACACACACATGTATACACATCAAATTGATCCTAGAATTGGGGTATACACACACACTCATGTATACACATCAAATTGTTCCTGGAATTGAGTTATAAAACCAAAATCTTTTTCTAATTGCATGCATCACATAAAAATAATTTTGTGACACAAAATATAACACTCTTCTTTAGAGTACATAAAGATTGGGATGATTGAAAACTTTTACCTTGAAAGATAAAGAAAGGGTAAAACTATTTATTGTAAACTATGTTAAAAAGGTTTACAAAAAGGCCTTATGTAGGGAGTTGGATCCTTTATTTTTAGCTTATAAACATGTTGGAATTAGGTTTGAATTAGCGTTGCAGGAATGCAAACACAACTTAGAGAAGATGAAGAAGCTCAAGGAGCACAATAGAGAGTGTGTTGCTTAGTTTGAAAATAGATAGATGAGTTAGCCCTAGAGTGATGGGCGTAAATATAATGCATGGGGGAAAAGAACTTCCTAGCGAGAGAAAAAAGGTTCCTCAATAGTCCTAAGCCCTGATAGGCCTAATTATATTCACACACATCACTAACACATAAATGGTAACAACTCCTCCCTGGGAGTGATATAGTGAACAAGAGTGAGCACATAGTGTATAGGGAAGTGTTATGTCCTAAGGACATGATCCACAAAGGGAAGCAAACCCAAAGCTTTGAACTTCTCGTGAGGCAATGATTCAATGTTGTCTTTTGTTGGCACATTAGCCAATCTTATCTCTTCTCTTGAGAGTCTCTCCCCGACATCGTGATAATGCACCTCAATGTGTGTTATATGAGCATGAAAATTGCAGATTAGATCTAACAATCATTATAGATGATGTTACCAATGTCCTTTCCAACACCCAAATCAACCATAAGGTGTATAAACCATACACACTCAACCATAGCTGTGAAAACTTTCCTATACTCAGCTTCACAACAAGAAGTGGCCACATTAAATTGCTTCTTCTACAACAATGATATGTATGAACTACTAAGCATGAAAAAAAAACACTTGTGGAAACTAATGTGTCATATCAACTAGCCCAATCTAAATCTAAAAAAGCATCCAAATTGGGAGGCAATGACCCCCCTTGGGATAAAACAACCCAAGATGTAAAGTGACACTCAAGTAGCAAAAGATCCTTATAATAGTGTACTAATGCCTTGAACCTGGGCTATGCATAAATTTGCTAACGTGTGAGATTGCAAACCAAATATATGGCCTCGTATTACATAAATAAATAAGGCATCCATAAGAGTTGATAAATCAATAGCCTAATAAAGTGTGACATCAAGAAGACTCCCTATTATTATGAAGATTCAATTTCAACCCTGTTTCCATCGGAGTAGCAAACTAGCATAGTAATGTTTCTATGTATCTTTTTTGACACAAAGCAATCCCTCCATCACACTGCCTAAATTGTATGCCCAAGTAATGATGAAAGAGCTCCAAGTCTTTCATCTTGAAAGTAGCATTCAATTTAGACTTTAATTTAGCAATGTGTGTCTCATTCAAACTAGTAATCAACAATCATTTACATATACAATGATAATGAGAAATACATCACCATCACATATGACATACAAGGTGCTCTCACTTAGACTATTACAAAAGCCTTGTTTAACAAAATGAGTGTGAGATTTCTCATATCAAGCACCAAGAGATTGCTTCAACCCATACAAAGCTTTCTTACATTTGCACACTTTATTTTCTTGTCCTTTTCTTGACAAAATTATGAGAATGTGTTACATATACTTCCTCAAATATATCACCATTCAAGAAATCGATAACAATGTCTCATTGATGTACATTCCATCTAAAATGAGCTGCTAATGCACATAGAAAATGAACAGTAATCATATAACAAGTGGGAGCAAAAGTCTCTTCATAATCAATCCATTTCTTTTTTGCATAACCTTTTGGAATATCTCTAGCCTTGTCGCGATCAATCTCATCATCCAACTTACATTTTAAATTTGTAGACCCACTTTGTACCAATGACAATTTTGCTCAAAGGAAAATCACATCAAGTCCATGTGTCATTCTATATAAGCGCATCATATTTTGATTGCATAGTAGCCAACCAGTTTTTTAATTCTAGCTTCATATAAAAAAAAAGAGGTTCCTGTTCATCATACAAACTAGAAACAATGGAATACTAGCAACCTGATGCATATGATGCATGACGAGAGCCTGAGTTAGTGAAATAGACATAGGTTCACCCAATTTACTATCACACAAAGTATGCACCAACCATTTTGGCATACCCCTAGCCTGTTCAATCTCAACCCTTTCCACATCAAATACATCTGCATTACTAATAGATTGATCTATAGCATTTAAAAAACCTCCACATTGGAACTTACATTCAAGTTTTCCACTATTAAAGAGAGGCAACAAGGTGTCATAAATGTCCCATGACCTTACATTACTATCTCTTACACATGATAACAAATGTTAAACAAAATCTTCCATCAATACAACATCTCATTAAACTAATATACATTTCTTTTGTGAATAATATAACCTACAACCTTTACTTTTAGGACTGTAACCAACAACCTAAGCTCGATGGAGGGCTTGACAAAAACTAGATGAGGACCAACATTGATGTTAATTAATGTGCCAACAAAAGCATGGACAAGGGCCACCACAAGCACTCCAAGAAAGAGACTTTCATGATACCATGTAGAATTCGGAGAGGGGGGGAGAGAGAGAGAGAGAGAAAGAAAGACTTATCTACACATAGTGGGCTACAAGTACGCCACGACCATCATACATAGAGGGACACAATACTAGTTTCAATCGACGTTACGTTAAGTTCATTCATTTACATGTTTATAACAAACTTCTTGTGTCTCTTCATGCGTTGACATGTGCGGACAAGTATTATCTTCTACAATTTCTCCTCCATGTGGAGGGTAGAGGAGTGCCACCTTCTTGATTCCATGAAATGGGTGCAGTTGTAGTAAAGAGGAGCCTAGAAAGTGCCGAGTAGCACAGTTGGGGTGCCCCACCTGGGTTGTCCCCTATCTTCACGTGTTGCGCCATGCAGCCCAACCAAAAATCCACCTTGTCACCACTGCTTAGTAACTCCCTACCTAGCACACATGCCCTTGAGCCTCCTCCCTACTCCACAAATCACCCCAGCCCAATAGGGGGGTGTGAGTTTCTAAGTATCACTAGTGAAATCTCTGGGTTGAGCATCATGCTGAATTCAAGAGAAAACATGGGGTACTTGACAAACACAAATGTAGCTTTGATGCACATATGATAAATATTAACATATATTTGCATGCACCTATATACATCTATTTAGCTGCATCCGCATGTGTTTCCTTTCTGAATTGCTTATACACTTGATATGTATGTATCACTAATGAGAGATGACAAAGATTTTAATTTTTTTGGACAAAATTATTGAGTATCTTTGAAATGTAAATCATAGCTTTATAAAATGACCTCATTTTTTTATTTGTTTGTTTGTTTTATGTAGAATGTGGATCTTCTGTGGAAACGAGCTCAAAAGGAGATGTATTTAGTTATGGGATTATATTACTAGAGCTCATAACAGGGATAAAACCAACAAGCAACAATCTTGAGGGAAAACCTCTACAAACGTGGGTGATCGATGCCATCTCAGAAGGGGGTCACATGTCAATTCTAGACCCCTACTTGCTCAAGACAATGCAAGTAGGAAGTCAAAGTATGGAGTTTCTTGGGCAAGTGAAGAAGCTTACAAAATTAGCCCTTAGATGCACACATGAGAAGTTAGAAGAAAGGCCAACTATGACAAACTGTGTTGTGTGGCTCTTTCATAAAGTAACAAAACAACCATCTCTTTTCTCATCTCATTTAGATACTATTCTCAAGAATGAACAACCCGAAGATAAGTATGAGATTTCCCATGGGCCTACATCTCCTCTTTTTTCTAGTTGATGGAGAAAAGCTTGAAATAAGCTTATGCATAGGAGATGCATCATTTTGAAGATTATAAACCATCCTATCAAGAACTTTTCTTCATTTTTTGCACCATAATATTTTTGCAAATGAAATAAAAGATTGAATGTTTTGAAGTGAGCTAAATAATGTGTATATGGCTTGATGTACCTTTGGGTTAATATCTCAATTGGTTTTTTTTTTTGCAATTCAGCTTCACTTGGGTGCTTGTGATTAATACCAAAACACTTAAATAATGGCACATCTTTAAGAAAGCTATATGATAAAATGTGAGTTCTTTGGTTGCAAACAACTTTCATGCCGTTACCTAAATATGTAGGATTTTTTTTTTCTTGTTGAAGAGTCTATCTACTATCGAGTTAGAAAAACATCCCATGAATCCACGATAAATACTTGATGTAGGATACATAACCTCAATTTTGTGTGCTTCTATGTAGAATTTTCACCCATCACGTTTTGTCAATGTTGGAGTTCCAACTAGTAATAGGATTTGTAGGGCATCTTATACCTAATATTTGGATTTGAAAGTTTTATGTTAGCCTTTTAAAAGTCAAGTGTATGGCTACTTTGTTCTTCTGATTGATGGAGTGTAAAGCTATGGAGGATTAGGCAAAGACCCTTTCATAATGAACATAGTTATTGAGAAATTACACAATAGAGAAATAAGAATGAAAACTTTGATTATTGAATCAAGGAAAAACTCACTGGTGGTGAAAGCACGTTAACATAGTATGTTATTTATGTTAGCCAACATATACAAAGGAGTACCCCTTTTGATAGTATGTTATTTATGTTAGCCAACATATACAAAGGGGTACTTTGTGACAAGGCAACTGTCTTTGCTTGGGCTCTTGTGTTGGAAGAACACAATAATGATCTTCTCAAATCCAGCCACTTCAATCCCCATTACCTATGTTATAAGCTTAACAATGGAGTGGATGAGTCTACTTTTGAGATTGTTAAAGCAGAACAATAGATTGAAGTGACACCCCCAATAAGACATGGCTTCTCAAGCCAACATGCAAACTACATGCCCACACCTTGGAAGTTGAAAGCTCTTATTGAAGATGTAGAGTTAAGACTAAGAGTGGCCAAAGACAATCTTGCAAGCTACTAGAACAAATTGGAGGCTACAAAAGTACAAAAGTTGACGGATGAGAAATTCATGTTGCACAAGCAAATTACTATAATGAAGTCAAAGTTGGTAGGTTTGGCAGAAGAATACTTTGTCACAAGAACCACACTTGGTGTGCAGGTCAAAGGACAAGAATCAATGTTGGCAGCACTTGGAGGAGTAACAACTGAGCTAAACAATGTCTCTAGGCTAAGTGTAAGTTATTTCCAAACAATTAATTTTTATATGGATGTATCTTTTGAATGACTATAGGATGAGGTAGAGTTGTTATGAAGGAGTTGGAGATGTAGCATGCCCTTCTTCAAGAGATGATGAGCCAGGTTGAAGTGGGGTGCGAAGTTTTCATCTTCCCACCTCTACCTTCTGTTCTACCCCCGCCTTATATGACCTCACTTTATCTACAAAGTATGATGAGTGTGGGTATGGACACAATGTCAACAAAGCTGCCATGCTGGTGGTGCTAACCTACAAGCACACATATCACTCAGTGTGCTTTGAAACCTTGTGTCCCTATATGAATAGATGTGTGATTTGGAACTTCTCTAGGGAAATTCTAGGAGATACTCATTCAAGTGTTGTATGGGGAGATGGTAAGAGATTTACAATATACTAGTCTCATGTTTTTTTTCTATATACTATATACCATTATGCTACATACCACAACCACTATGTTACATACGAGGGCCACAATGCTAGCTAACACTAGCATGTATGGTAGATAAAAATTATAATATCATACCTAGTAGTGTCATCATGATATCTAGCATAGGTACAATTCCAGTAGATAACGTTGCCATCATGCTAGTTTAATTTAGCAATGTCATCTCATGATATCTAGCATCAGTATGATGCTAGATAACAGTGCCACCATGCTATTTAGCAATGTCATATGCTTATGCTATATATAGGTTCCACCATGGTGATTAGACGTATCATATGTTTCTTATGCTAGATATTAGTGCCACCATGCTAGTTAGCAATTTCATATGCCTATGCTAGATATGGATGCCACCATGATAGTTAACAATGCCATATGTTTCTTATGCTAGATATCAATGACACCATGCTAGCTAGTAGTGTCATATGCTAGCTAGCACTCTAGTTATCATTGGCATTGTGCTTCTTAATAAAGCATTTGAGATGGCAACATCACCATGCTAGCTAGAATTGGCTCCTATTCTTGTTAGCACTAGAACTATGCTACCTAATAGTGCCACCATGGTAGTTAGCATTGCCATATGCTAGTTGAGCTAACGGTCTTACTTAATAGTCCCTTTATGGTAATAATCACATGCTATTGTGCTAGTTAATAGTGTTGTCATGTTACTTAGGCTAATATTCCATATGACATTCTTGACTTTTCTTGTAGCATAGATGACATGCAGCTCCTCTAAGAGGAGCTAGATGTTCTCACTTGGGAATATGGAAGGACTTGGGCGTGAAAGGCTGCCATAGGTTAGAGAGAAGGTGAAGAGATCGAGGGTGAAGACCATGGTCAACTATAGATATGACCAATCTAAGGCCTACAACAATGAGCATGAATGTAATCATCTCTAAAGCTGAGATTTTTGATATAACCCAAGTTGAAAAACTAGAGAAGATGGTTGCAAGAACTGAACATTCCAAGTACAGAGAAAGACAACAAAGAGGAGCAGCCAATGTGGGTACAATGTGGTAGAGGAAGCACAACAACAAGAGGAGGTGCTAGCTAAGACAAATGAAGATATAGACAAGGTCCTAGGTGAGATCTTTGAAGTAGCACAAACACAATAGATAGAATAGATGACTCCCCATTGGGCCATCTATTAGGCCAACTACTAGCAAGGAAGATGGGTTTCAAGCACTTGGCCAACTGAGTGGCGCTTGCAAAAAAGAGAAACCCTTTGCATGTATACCTGATTACCAACCTAATTCTACAATGAAAACATGTGCCTACAAGAAACCTTGAATTTCACCATCAGATTCTAGTTGTTTGGTGTATTTGATTACTCTTTGGATGTTTTTGATCCTATTAAATTGGGAACTTTGTTATGTAGACGTTACCTATAATGCAAAATTTCCATTTGTATCAAAGAGTAAGCATGTGTATAAATGTCTAAGTGCTACATTAATATGTGCATATCACTCTTTGCTAGTCATGTGAGTGCATGCACATTTATATATTATGATTGGTTACTCCACATGCATTATAATGATCATGGTGTGGCTATTGAAAGTTTAATGCTTATCTGCTATGTCCCATCCCTATCCACTTTTGTAGCTATTGACATGGTTTACTCAATTGAACCTACCAATATTAGTTGAAGACAAGGAGATATTGGTATGTTTAAAATAGCCACCACCACCAAAGAAAAAGAAAAGGGTGCATTGAGAACCAGTAGTCCTCCTACTAGAGGAAATTGTCATTGATCGCATGCCACCTCCCTTGTCTATTGATGAGTTGGACTTAAATTAGACTTCCCCTCCCATAGAGAAGAATCCAAGGGTTCTTATTCTTAACCTTAATGTAGTGTTGATGCCACACTTTAGGACATGTGAGGTGATCCCAACACACATACAGAGGATGAAAGAGGTGTCATTTGAACATGGACAATGTGTTTTTATCCATACTCAAGCCCGTTTCTTTGTGTTGTGATGCTTGGATAATTTCACAGTGTTTATATGGATTTACGTGAACCTTCGTATTACAAAACATTTTCCAAGTGTTTTAAGAGATTTTTTGGATGACTTTGTGTCGATCCCATTGCAAGAGGTAGGAAGGTGATGCATTCATTCTTGGGTCTAACAATCCTATTCTTTACAATCTCGAGTCTAATGTTTGGGATAAAGAAAGGCAAGTTAGCATACACATATGCCAAGAAGCAAATATTAATACACATGGACTTTTTTCTTCTCATCCCTAGTGTTTTCTAGTTAGCATACATGTGTGCAGCTACCATAGTAATAAGCATACACATGTGTGCTTGTTAGCATATTAAAGTATGTTAACTAGCACAGAAATGCATGCCACTTATTAGTGTACAATTGTACGTTAGTTATCATAAACGTTTGTTAGTGAGTATACACATGTATGCTAACTATTGTACAAATGTATACAAGTTTACTAATCATTACCTCTTACGTGATGGGAAGTAAGCTTTTAGTATAGACATTGACACTTTCCTATGTGCTAGTTAGCATATTAATGTATGTTAACTAGCACACTGTTGTATACTAATTAACATACAATTTTATGCTAGCATAAACCTATGTGCTGGTTAGTATACACATATGTGCTAGTTAGCATTCAATTTTATGTTAGCTAGCATAGACCTATGTGCTGGTTAGTATACACATATGTGATAGTTAGCATAAAATTTTATGTTAGTCAGCATGAGCCCATGTGTTAGCTAGTATACACATATGTGCTACTTAGCATACACCTAAATGGTAACTCATGTATACATGTATGCAAGTCATTACCTCTTACATGTGTGGAAAAGACATGTATGTTCTAGACTATTTAGTCTTATCTATATTCTACTTAGCACACACTTATATGCTAGTTAAAATACGTGTATGCTAGTTAACATATGTGCATGCTAATTAATATATGCTTATATATAACTAGAAAACCATGTTCTAATTAGCATATACTATGATGTACTTGTGAAAGTTCTCTATGCTTATTAAGAAGGGGTATGGAGAAGAGAAGGCAATAGATAGCCCATACACACTTTTCTAGAAACCATTTTTACAATTTCTCATACGTTAAAGATAGGTTACATTTTAAATGGCATGCTATTATAGATAGCCTCATAGATTTTTGGTTTAATACATCTTTTTGGTATGTGCTCCATGGGTATCTTTATATATCTCACAAGATGGGATAGTACATGAACATGGGGCATACTACCAATGGAGAAGACACTACTAGAACCATCTGATAAATGCATCAACATTTTCCAATATGGAATTGAAACTTCTAGGAATGCATGAGGTTGAGTGCATCTTTCAAGAAAGACATCTACACATGATGTTTAAAAACAACATGTCAACACACATCTGATAATGGCATCTACATTTTCCAACATGGAATTGAAACTTTACGAATCCATGCGATTGAGTGCATCTTTCAAGAAAGACATCTACACATGATATTTACAACAACATCTATCCTTCACTCGATAGACAAAGAAAGTCTTTAAATACTCAAAAATACTCAAAAGTACACGAATAAATTTTGCAATTTGGATGAAGGGATTTGAATCCATGGAACAATTCAACCTATACATAATCAATTAGATCCACACATGCCTTCAGATATTCTACCAACTACATAAACATGGAACTTAGTACTTCATGTATGCTATCTAGTGAAAAGTGAACAATATGCTAGTTAGCATGTCATGTATGCTATCTAGTGAAAAGTGAACAATATGCTAGTTATCATGTCATGTATTCTTTGGGGTGTATGATAGTTAGTGTATACTACTAAGCATACATGTGTATGAAAGGAAGAATGGCTCATAAGCTATTTAACATGGAATATCGGCTATCAAGCATGGACAATATGTTAGTTAGCATGGATTTTATGGTAGCTAGCATGGACTCTATGGTGCTAAGCATGAGAGAGAGAGAGAGAGAGAGAGAGAGAGAGAGAGAGAGAGAGAGAGAGAGAGAGTTGTCCAATATAACAAATACAAATTTTCTAGAGAGAGGGAGAGAAATCGCGAGGAAGAATTTGAGCTCTAGACATCTCCATAGCAGTTGCAAGAATGGGGGGAGACCACACACACACACACACACACAGAGAGAATCCTAGGCACCCTATGTTTTGAACTAAAGCCTTGGGAGGGAGTCTTGAATAATAACTATTTGGACATGCAATTTGGTAAATGTTAACGTGCTTCTCGATTCCTCATACATAAGAGCACAATTATACCCTAGATCTTGGCATTGACTATGGAATGAGCTGGATACTTTTAGATAGCTATTACAAGTTGGTAGTTAGAGCTAGTTTAGATCAGTATGAGACTTCATATCAGACAACACTAGAACTAAAAGATAAGATTGGGACTGGAAATGACACTGAACATTGCAGATGGAAAAGAAAATGAACACTAAAATTGGAATGTATATTTAGATCAGTAGACAAGTACAACAATGAGTCTAAGTATGCTCAAATCTTAGTTCGATTACAAAATACAAGCATGTACAAAGTTCCAACACTAGCTTCTCAAAGGACTAAAAATGATCAATAGCATGGAATGGCTAGAATAGCCCGTAAAATTCAATAATGGGTCATGATTATTCTCAAGCCCATCCTCATTGGTGTAGAGTGTATACTCCAAAAGCATCTTTGACTCTAAAGGGCCCTTTTGGGGTCCATATTTTCCCTAATGTTGATTGGTTAACCATTGGCAATTTAGTGGACATGTTTCTTCTTGTCTAGAGCCTTCTTCTTAGGAGGTTTGTACTCTTGGTGGCTCTTGCACACTAGAACTAGCATTCTCTTTCTAAATAAGCCAATACAAGGCTTCTTATTCCAAATGATCCTTCCTTACTATCTTCATTTTAAGCTCATAATGAGTGAGTGCATTCTAAGTCTTCGTATCAGGATTGTACAAGGTTCTTTTGCCTCTCATTATTCGAGATTTTGCTAGCTTATAATAGTAGGATGTTGTGTGTATCCATCCTTGAGGTAGAGGTTGATTTCTCTTAATGCGGGCTTCAAAGAGAATTTTAGTCATTTCTCTAAACTACGGTTTAGAGGCTACTTTACTAGCCAACTCCTTTTCAAGTATCTAAGATGCCTCGACTATGAGCTATAGTAGTTGATTGGTGATCTTGATCAACCTGTGAAATTGAATGTGACAGTGGCCCACCTTTAGTTAGAAGTTATGGAAAGCTCAAATCAAGAATCTGATCTTTCTTTAGAGTTTACCAAAACTTGATTCCAAGTTGTCCACTCTGTGGTGGCTCCTTCATACCAGTCTCTAAGCGCATCAACTATCTTGATTTAGCTTTGTTAGTCAGCTTGTTCTAGATAGGTTAGATAAAGAGCAGCAAAAAATCTGGGAAGCTCAGCCTCTCTAATAGGGAGGGTATATATCAATGTTGGAGAGTCTATAACAAATTCAATAAAGTTCTTCACTAATTGATTCTCCTACTGCATCATTTTTCTTGTGATCCTAATCAGGTGGTAAAGGCTTTTTGAATTCCTCTCCTACTCTCCCAAGCTCATTTTGATTTGTGGCCCCTACTAGTAGTGGTATGACCTTCCAAAAGTAATTAAATCTTACGATCCAAGTTTTTTCTGGCACTCTAAAGTTGTACCATCACCTTCTTGATGTCCTTCATGCATTTCCAACTCTAATCCAAGGCTCTTCAAGTTCATTGTGGAGCGGTTCTTCAATTGAGGATTGAACATAATATCCTCCTTTGTAATAAACCATTCGAGCACTCTTTCCCCTTATTTACACATTGTGTTGGGAATACTCTATTGTACTTGAGATATTTATTCAAGATGTAAGCTAGGAAGTTGGGGGCTTGCTCTAGCTTCTAGCAACCTCCCTACTTGGCAAAAGCTATAAATAAGACCTAAGATCACACTTATTTGCACGTTGTGTTGGGAATACTTTGCTGCACTCAAGATGTTTACGTCTCCCAAGAGATGGGCATCCACAAGCCACTTAGAGATCAATAACTCAATTAGATTTATGAGGTAATTAAGAATTATTTTGTTAATTGTTCTTTGAAATCTCTATTCAATTATGCTAAGTCTTTCTCTTTGCTAGAATCTCTATTAATTACTCACTTTGTTTCCATAAACAAGAATGATTATGCTAATAATGTTTATCATATTATGTATTTCTAATTGAGTAATTAAGAATGGTAACTATGCTCTCGTTAAGCATAATTTATTGTTAGTTTATTAATTAATTATTGTACATATTTACAATTAAGAAAAGTATTGACAATCTTAATTTTCATTAGTAAAATTTAGCTAAATAGTATAGTAATTATGAAAATTAAAGTTAGACTTGGATTCTCTATTGCATGGTTAAGAGGCATGAAATATTAGTTTATGTAAGTTTTTTAGCCATACACTTAATTTTTTATCTATAAAAATAGAGAAGAAATTATTTTCATGAAAATTTAGATTGGATATAATTTTCCTTTAAAATTTTGAAATTGGGAAGGGCAATGGTATAGTTATGCTATCCAAATTTTCACTTTATGTATTTTTCTAGTGAATTTCAAAATTTATATGATATAGAATATTGCATTAATTTTATATATGAACTTCAAAAACGAAAAAATAATGAAAATGGTGAATTTCAAGCTTAATTTTTTTTCCAATCTCTAAAAATATTTAAGATTATTTATTAATATTTTTGGCTATTTTTTGATGTTATAATAATAAAACTAAGCTTAAAATTATTAAATAGCTATAAAATTACCAATATTTTGGATCTAATAGTCCTTTCTTATAATAAGTAGAGATAACTAGGAGAACCTTGAACCCTTGATTTACTAATTATTATTATCACATTTGTCTTTTTTACATATAGATTGGATAAGAAAATAACAAGGATATTTTAGTTAATTATAGTAGACCTCCTTAGATATACCTACCTATAGTTATTATCAGAGAGCCATGTCAATTCATAAGACTCTATAAATTAGGTATTTATGATAAAGCTAGTCATAAAATTGAGGAATTAAATATAAAACTTTATGTGAGGTTTATGAGAGTCCATCTAATGGCTTTAGTGCAATCTTGGCCACAATTGGAAATTAAAAGGGACTAATAAATTAACCTAAGTATAGTAGCTATAGCACCTCCTCTAGGGGTGCACATTTAAGAAACTATTTTATAACTTGCATTCAAATTGTATTAAAAAAACCCCTTTATTTACATACTTGAGGTAGTAAAATGATCCCTTTTTCTTCTAAAACTGACGGGTCTTTCTCTAAAATCAATTAAAAAAACCCTTTTTTAAATATAATCATGTTAAATTTTTAAAACTTTGGGAATTAAAAAATCCATTCATTTGAACTCACGCAGTAACTTACATGTCTAAGGGGTGAACCCCCCGAGGACACCTCGCAAAAGAGTTTGAGATCAGACTACAAATGATGATGAGCTTAGAAACTTGGTAATGTTGAGCTCGCGAAGCGGATGGTTTCTCTCACAGACATGGCAAGGAGAGCGAGCAGACGAGAGAGAGAGAGAGAGAGAGAGAGAGAGAGAGAGAGAGAGAGAGAGAGAGAGAGAGAGAGAGAGAGAGAGAGAGACAAGAGCAGGAGAAGAAAGGATAAGGCTCACGATTGCACACAAGAATAAGAGAGATTATCATTTCAAATTTTTGGCCTTTATAGGCATTACATACAAAGAGGTTCACACCTAGCTCTTGTGCGACACCCTGCCTTGTTGGAGATATCGTTGATACTTGATGCCCTTGGAGTGGATTTGAAAAGGGCTTTAAGCCTTTTAGGCAAAAGATGAAACCGTGGAAACAGTGCTCGAACTTATGGGAACAGTCTTCATCTAGATGGCACTCAATGTTATATTGAGGTTTTGGAAGCTTTGGTGTGTGTCTTACAAAGCTCATAGAAATTTGGTTGTGGAGGCCATGTGAATGAGGGTCTTAATACGGATGGTTTCTCTCACAGACATGGCAAGGAGAGCGAGCAAATGAGAGAGAGAGAGAGAGAGAGAGAGAGAGAGAGAGAGAGAGAGAGAGAGAAGAGCAAGAGAAGAGAGGATAAGGCTCACGATTGCACACAAGAATAAGAGAGATTATCATTTCAGATTTTTGGCCTTTATAGGCATTACATACAAAGAGGTTCACACCTAAGGCACCAGAGTTGGACTGACCCCAACAATTGCCCCCTTCAGCCAGACTTGGCATAATCATCACTATCATCATACACCCCCTTGAGCTAAGTTCTTTACTCTCATGACACAATGAGTTTGTGGTATACTTGCTAACCGTGAGTTTCAGGTTTTCTCACAACTTGGTGCTACTACCAACACAAGGACTTTTTGGTTTACGCCAAAACCTTGGGTTTAGGTTTACCCGTTAACCTCATGAGAGTTGATCACAAAACATGGTCGGGCTATTAAATTCATAGGAAAGGTCTTACCGTCGGTGTTTTCTTCATTGTAGTGGCAGTGTCTAGATCCTTTACAAAAAACTTCGTCGCAATCATATGGGAATTTCTTCATAGAAATATTCATCATTTCATGGTATACATCAATGACATCATCGTCAATCAATTTTTGCGTGAACATCCTCCAAAAATAGAGTAAGGCCATGATAATATTTAATAACAAAAAACTTTAAATAAAGTTAACAAAAAATGACGTACAAAGCAAACAGAATTGGTTCGTCATTGCTTACGTCCAGTGGCCGTGGTAGAAACCTTCAAACCTGATGATTTTCTCTCACCCTGTGTATGCCCTCGCCAGTCGTAGCATCCCCATGCACGCTTCAGTCCTTGAATTAACAAAGTGGACCATTTCAATGCTGGGAATAGCTTCAGTAACCATCTCTGCAAGGTTGTTCTCTAGCACACATGGAGCACCAAAGCTTGTGCCCTTTTTTAGACTCTTCAACATTTACCTCGTCATCATAGTGGCCAATAATCGGACCCCATGTTCCCACATAGTCCACATACTCATTTCCATCTACATCCCATGACCTGCAACCCTTCACTTTGTTGAAGATGATAAGTTGGTCTCCAACTAACTTGAAAGCTCTAGCAGGAGAATTAACAACGTCAGGCATAAGTTCCTTTCTAGCAGCAAAGACCTCCTCAAACTTGGGTCATCATAGCTCTTGTTGTGCCTACTCGCTTTCTCTCTCTTTACACACTCATAAAAAAATTTACGCTGAATTTCAAACACTCCCTCTCTTAGAGTTTTGCCACTTGAGCTCCTTGTTGCAATCTGATCCAAGCTTAGGATTCTACACCAAAGCTCTGATACCAATTGTTGAGCTCGCGAAGCGGATGGCTTCTCTCACAGCATGGCAAGGAGATCGAGCAGATGAGAGAGAGAGAGAGAGAGAGAGAGACAAGAGTAGGAGAAGAGAGGATAGGTTCATGGTTGTACACAAGAATAATAGAGAGTATCATTTCAAACTTTTGGCCTTTATAGGCATTACATACAAAGAGGTTCACACCTAAGGCACCCAAGTTGGGCTGATCCCAATAGGCAGTACCAATGGGAGCACGAGGAGATGATGCCGATTAAACCTGCCACAAATGTTTCACAGGTTAGCAATATGCATACATGAGCATAAAAGTTAATCAAAAACCCATCTTAAGAGAAACACTAGCCAAAACATAACATTTATCCTTGGAAACACGACATTTGGTCGTCGCACACTAGAAAAGAGATGTTTAGAGAGAATGATTGACTAGGAAAGAAGGTTTGTCAAAACTTTTGGTATGGTTTCTCTTAAACTCTCTACGTACTAATATTGATATCAAGTAGCAGTTGTAGTGGTGTGAGATGCTAAGGGTGCATTGTTATTGTTCTTGATGCGAGTCCGTCCAAGTTGACACAACAGAATAATACGAACTTCTTATTTTGTCGTGACATGAGACAATGTCTAGGTTGGCACCACTATTGTTGTAGCGAGAGTACACCTAGGTTGGATTAATGAGTTATTTGCTAAGCGGCGGTATGGGACATTAAAGAATGACAAGGGGTTTCTTTTTATGGATAATGTATATGCATAGCTACCTTGATTATGCAAGTAGAATTTCTAATGGAAACCTATTCCAAGAGTGTTTTGGAGAAAACTTATCTACGTCTTTTTTTTTTCAAAGAATATCTTCAATACTGTTTGTTGAAAATTTGATGAAACAAACATGTAATATAAACTAATAAAGAGTTTGAATGTTTGTCACATTGTGGCAGTAATCAAGAAACAAAAATCAAAGTGGTGTGAGTACACTGTGGAAAGTAGGAGAATGAAGCCATGATGGAAACATTCTATGAACACGTGGACCCAATTGTCATGCCAAGGGTAGGACTATAGGAGGGCACAACCTTGGCCAAGGCCGATGGATACACATGCGCTACATGGGCTATATATAGGAGGGCTAAGGGCATATATATAGGTATGGTTGGGTGGTTATTGGCATGTTCTCCCTATGCCCTTTCACTAGTATCACAACAAGGTGGGAGAAGGAAGAAGGGAGCTATGGAAGAGGGGAGATGGAGGTCTCGCATGGAGTTTGCATGCTCTCTCTCTCTCTCTCTCTCTCTCTCTCTCTCTCTCTCTCTCTCTCTCTCTCTCTCTCTCTCTCTCTCTCTCTCTCTCTCTCTCGGGATTATTCGCATGACGAAGTAGGCAAGCAAGGCGGTCTGCAAAAAGGCTATGGGGAAGGCTTTGGTTGCGAGGAAGGCAAGAACCGACCACGAGGAAGGCAAGGCCCGACAAGAGGAAGGCAAGGCCCAACAAGCAGGCAATGGAATCGGCCTCTTGCCTCGCGGGTATCGATTGCGTTGTAGTGGCGGGAAGCAACCCCTATCTCAGGAGGGACAAGTTTTGCGGGTGCTCAGAACCGGCGAGATGTCGGACTTGTTGAGGTCACCCAGGCATGCTGGTAAATGTTGGACATAGGGGCTCGCTCTGGTTCAGCCCGCAGCGACGGACCTCGCATCATCTTCATCGGTGCACTCTAGCGGCCGCCATCGCTGGTGTGTTTTTTTTTTTGTTCATATTATTTTTTATATTGGGCGCCCTAAAGGTGCCCTAAGGCCACCCTTGGGGGTCTCTCCCACAGACTCAGCCACCACGTCTGCCAGCCGGCGGTCAAGGTCGCATGCATGGACCATGCAAGCCGTACACAGGCAGAGCTCAGAAATTTGTGGTATGACCAAGCTTTGCACGGCATCGTAAAGCTGTACAAGGCATCATGTATGAGCATGTCTCAAAAAGGCGGCATGCACAACATGCACTCAACTGGACCTGCAACGACCTTCACATCGCCCTCCATATTAGCTTCAACACAAAGTGCCAGGCATTTACCAAAGGCAGATGCAACGGCATGCCGCCACGCCTACCACACAGAAACTCCGGAAATCTAGGCGCATATACTTATGTTACTCTTGGCCATGGTGCCGGAGATAGTACCTATGAGACGTGGATTCTCTCCGTTGTGCATCATGGACCTCTCTATGGTCATATTTTTTAATTTGCTGAGGCATTTCTAGTCATGCAGAACTGGAGTCTAAGCAAATGCGACGATAAGGACATGCATAATATTTGTCCAAAGCCTTCCAAGACAAGGTACTTTTGTTTACGTTTCGGCATTACTTTTTGAATTTTTTATGCAATCATCTGCACTTTGTTTGGTTTTGTGAATTCCGATTTGTGCAATGGTTGTCGCCCAAGAGATAGGTAGAATTTATCAAGCAAGGCTTGAATGATTTTACGGCAACGCTCTTGTTCAAGTTAGTCACTTCCATTCCTCGACATGGTTTGGCGAGTGTGCTTGATCATTCATTTAAAAATTTGCACGATTTCTGCATCTACATCACGCTTATCATTTGCGTCATTTGTTTAATGCATGCCATGCAGCATTAAAATTTTGATGATTGCCGACAAGCAAGGCTTGTATTGACTTTTCAAATGATAAGTTGAATGTATGCATTTAGTATGATCCTCCTCGCATACATTGTTGACATTGCCATTAAACTCACACAAGGCTTGAGTCTCTCATGCCTTGACTTGAAGCACAACTCGTTAGTAGCTCAATTTGATGCAACTGCATAGCCAATTTGCAGTGATTTTGGACTCTCAAGGATATTGGCACATCCTGTTGCTCGACTTGATGTAGGGGGCAAGTTGATTGGCCTGGCCAACTCCTTGTCACTATTTCTAGCAGCTGCTAACGGATGCTTGCCACACAGTATTAGTTCATTCCAATTGAAATTGCTCGACAAGGTCGATTCTTTTTCTCATGCTCTCTGTATGTCAACAGCCATATCACTTGGCTATTAGAACTAATAGTTTTTGGTGAAGAAAGGCTTCAATTTAGGGATCTTGCATTGCGGCTTCTCCCGTTTGGCATATGCTATGAGCATACGGATTTGGGAGGGATTAGGCAATGGGCTTGCAAGTTGTTTTCGTTCGTGCCCGACGGGCATATATCGCGCAAGAGGGCGAGTTGTGCATACAACCACTCCCACTCGCACAGCAGATATGGCTATGAGCCATCTATGGGACAGCAGATATGGCTATGAGCCATCTGTCCGACAACCAAATATGTCTATGAGCCATCGTTGAGCAAGTTTCTCCTACAAACTCTCGGGAACTAGTTATAGCAATGGCCAGTTTTACAAGAAGCACGGCTTCTCCTTTGTGCCAAGGTACTACCCAATGACTTGGCATCAAGGGTAGTGGCACAGAAGTTTGAAAAAAATTGGCAAAATAAGGAATATCACCTTATCGAATCCCTACCAGTTTAGACTGTGCACGCCACTGCTGGTTTTGGTTCTCACATTTGAGGCCATCACTTTTGCCAAGGGCTTAAAATTATGTAAGCACGGTGAGGCGGTCCGGGACGGGCAACAAGAAGAGCGGCCTCTAAACACCCTTCGAGGCTCCCGTGCTGCTCAAATGGGGCTGTGGCAAGCACAATCAGAGACAACAACAACCCACAGCCAGAAACCAAACAAGAAAAGGGGCACCACCTAGTTGTAGATGCGAACTAGGACGCACGTGATATCTCCTTGTACTCAAACGCACAAAGAGAGGGGAATGCAAGATAGCCACACATACACCAAACACAAACCTTCACCACGCCAGAGAGAGGTAAAGCGCACAAATCAACTTGAGCAACTCATTCTTAGCCTTAAAGACTAGATGCACACAAAGCTTGATGAGAAACAGAGAGACAACACAAAACTTGACCTTGTTGCCAATACACAAATTGTCTTAGGGTCACGAAAGCCCTCTCACCGAGCACCCTCTTACAATTGAAAGTTTTGGCAAACAATTCAACAAGCCCTCAAACAACCAAGCATGAAATGGCACAACAAACTTCAAGGACAATATACCTTCAACCACCTGATGAGCCAACTTATCAAGTCAATTTGGAGAGAAGAGTCGTAGTTGCAACATACAATTGTACCCAAAACTATGAATCTTATTTATGGACAAGAGTAGGCTACAAGTGTGGTGAAGAGTATGGCATACACTCCACTCCTCTAGATGGCATAACTAACTTCAAACTTCTCCATGCACCTATGTGTAATGATGGAATAGAGCACTCACAATGCACACACTCTACACAACTAGGCTTGAAGAGTGGTGTGTTATGTGTTGAGAATGGTGTGGTGTAGTGTGATCATGTGGTGATTTACAAGGGAGAGAAGGGCTCTATTTATAGGTTTTAGAAGCCCCGATTAAGATTAGGCCTAATCAAGTTTATTTAAAGGAATAAAAGATTATGCATATTTTTATTTTTTTTAATGAGTGTGGGTTTCTCTTGTCCTTTCAGTCACATGGATGTGGGCTCAAGGGAAGAGAATTATTGAGGATGAAAGGAGAGAGGGATTGAGTGAATAATTTCGGAGGGCCTACTCTAGTAGAGGGTGCATTTTACAATAAGGTTAGTGGTTAGTAGTTAGTAATTATCACTAAAAGATATTTACAAAATCATTCACCAAATGGTGAGATATATGATGAGAAAAGTTAGAGAAGGGATAAGCTTGTAAAGCAAGGTTGAAACTTGGAGAAGTTGACATTCACCTCTTTACAGCACCAGTAGAAGAAACGGTCAGCATGGCGAAGTAGCGCGTGTCGATGAAGCTATGTTATCTTCAAAACTTGAAAAATTCATGATAAAAGTCTTCATTTGCAGAGGCTATCCTTGGATTTTTGCTGATTTTTTGAAGTTCTTTACAAAGCTGAAGAGAGTATGGTAATATGGACATATATGTAGAGAGAAAGGGGGACACATAGGGTGTAGAAATGGAGGATGAAGGCTATGGAGGTGTGACGGATGTGGCAATGGTGAAGAGGGTGAATTAGGACATGGGAGTTGCAGGTTTGGGAGTGGGAAGGAGAGGGAGGAGTGTGTGTGAAAGAGGAAAATGATAAAGTGGAAGAGGGAGTGTGGTTGCATAGCATGGGCAAACTGGGGTCCACCAATAAAATCATAGCTCACAGCTCGTAGCTCAAAAAAATATGAAAAAATTTGAGGTGAAAGTTCAGCTCACGAGCTACAACTTTTGTTTGTATCACCTTTTCAAATTCGGGGAGCATGTGATCTTTAAAAATTCAGCAAAACCGACTATTTTTTCCACTGCACAAGGTCCTTGTGAGGTCCTTCTTTGGATGATTCTTTTGAATACCTCCAAGAGTGAGCTCCCCATGGTGTATGTATGCATGCCACATACCCTTAACTTTATTTGATAGGTCTATAATTGAAGATATTGTTGAGATCATGATATAAGTGAATAGTACAACTAAGAAAATCAAATATTGAGGGGTCTAAAAAAATATATACATGTCAAATATAAATAATATAGGTGGAAAAAATATAAAGGGGTCAAAATAAATCTGTCTCATTATAAGTCTACCATAAAAAGATGAATATTTTTTATGGTCTAATTTATGAGAGTAATAGAGAATAGATGTTGTAAGGAAAAATCACAATAGTGAAAAAATATACACATAAATAAAACTAGTTTTTTTATATTTTTGCTGGGATGGAGTTACACCAAAAATAAGAGAAGCTTGCATGAAATTATTTTCATATGGAATAAAGAGTATGCAAAATGGTAAGAAAAAATATGGTAATGGTGAGTCAATGTACATAGCATAAATAACACACCATAGGTATAAATATTTAAATAAATACCAAAATAATTATGAAAAATCCTTTTATTTAGGCTCTATATACAATGAAATATTTACACACAAATGGGCCATAATATACTTATATTTTTTATATATTTTTTATTTTTTTGGCTCAACTAGCCTAGTGACTAGCTAATTAAGGGTTTTGAAGAAGATATGGGAAAAGTCTCCTAACTCACACACACCTATATACAATGAAATGGTAGGGATAGCCACAGTGTTTGGATGATTTTGGTAGGGTGGGTTAACTCACTATGGCAATTACGGAGAGCCGAAAAATGGCTATCATTCGCCCTCCCCCAGGATGATGGTATATTCATGTACCATCATAGAGCATCTTTTCCAAAGAGAGTGCTTCAGAGTCCTTGACGAGGTCTTCATTGTTTGGCCCCTCAGAATTTTGGTTTGAGTTACACTTATGCTTCAAGGAATAATATCTACATGAGATAGCTGCCTTTTGACAGATCTTTGGTAGATCCTTTGGTAGAAGGCGACTCAAATAAAGCTTCAAGCGATACCGGTTTACCTTCCTGGAGTGCTCTTTCCCATTCAAGTCCATAAGTTGATAGTAACTTGAATTGAAAGCCTTCTTAACTATGTATGGCCCCTGCCATCTAGTTTCAAATTTGGCATCAAAACGATTATCGAGTCGATTGTCATACCTTAGCACAAGATCTCCTTCATTGATGCCTTTGTCCTTCAGTTTCTTGTCAAGCTTTTCCTTCGTCTGTGTGGCGTTCCTCTTGTAGCACTCGTATGCTGCTTCTCTTTTCCACTCAAGCTCAGCTAAGGTAAGAAGTCGATCTATCCATGCTTCTTGATCATCTTGTGTTGCTTTGCCATGAAGCCGTATTGTTGGAATGTTGAGCTTGATAGGCTGCAAAGCCTCTTGACCATAGACCAAGTGAAATGGTGTAAACTCCGTGGCTGCCCTATATGTGGTTCGATACGCCCACAAGGCACCATCCAAGAAGTCATCCCACAACTTTGTCTTGTTTTTCACCATCTTTCTAGTGATGCCTGCAATGACACCATTAGCTTTTTCTACCAGACCATTGGATTGGGGATAGTAGGGTGTACTATGACGATGTAGAATGTGAAGTTCTTCACAGACCTCTATGAGCAAGCCCTTTCTAAACCCTTGACCATTATCAGAAACAATCTTCAAAGGTGTGCCAAATCTACAACAAATGTGAGTGTAGACAAATTTGCTCACTGTCTTCTCATTTACCTTTGCCACACTTTGTGCTTCTACCCATCTAGTCATATAGTCTACAGCCTCTAGAATGTAGAGTTTACCATTTTTTGTCCTTGGGAGAGGACCCATAGCATCAATGCCCCACTTTTCAAAGGGTCCATTTGCAAGCACGATTTGCCTTAGACCATACACCAATCTTCTATTCCGATTTACCTGACAATTGTTACAACTTTTACACCAATGTTGGACATCCACATGCAGACTTGGCCAAACATACCCCGCAAGCAAAATCTTCTTCACAGTTAACTCTTGGGCAAAATGACCACCACATGCCTCTTCATGCAAACCTTTTAGAATGGCTGGAATCTCCTTGATAGTTGGTACTCTTCTGCACACTTGATCCTTCCCTCTTTGATAGAGGGATCCTTCTAGAAAGAGATACGAGCTTTCCTTTTTCATGAGTTTCCTCTTCTGAGCCTTCGTGAAGTCTTGTGGAAACTCACCCTCCAAAATGTAGCTAATAATGCGAGTCAATGACTCCAATCCCTGGTATCTCGGTTGCTTGACAGTTGCTGCCACCATGATGACCTGCACTTCTTTCTCAACACATGTAACTGCTTGTTATGCAAGTAAATCGGCATCTTCATTTTGTTTCCTAGGAATATGATATAGTTGCACTTCTTCAAAGTGATTAAACATCCTACGAATGGCATGAACTTTTGTCCTTAGGCTTTCATTCTTGCATGCCCAAATGCCTAAAATTTGCTTCACAATGAGAAGTGCATCCCCTTTTACCATGAGACGTTGTATACCTTGGCCAATGTATATCTTTAAACCATGAAGTAGTATGTCATATTCTGCTTCATTGTTGCTAGTTGAACCTGGTAGATTGACCTTCTCTTTCATGACCACCTCCCCACTTCGGTTGAGCAATACTAGCCCTCCCCCTGATTTTCTTGTGGCTCGTCAAAAATCTCCATCAAAGAACAAGGTAAAAGCATTAGGAATACTTTTAGGTGGTGGCAATGGTAAGGTATTTACTTCAGGCACCTTAATCTCCTTCTCATGTACCCTATAAGTAAGGATCCCTGCCAATTGTGCATGCACACTATCTTCTACCTTGAAAGAGTATTGGAACTCTTGCAATTCCATAATCCACTTTGAGATCCTAGTGCTAAAATTCATTTGAGATGACACCCAAGGAAACAAATTTTTTGCAGTGAGAATTACAAAAGGTTTTGGTAGCAAGTAGGATCTAAACTTTCTCACCGCAAACATGAGAGAAAGCATCATGAGTTCTGCCTCCGTGTAGCCTCTCTCCAAAGCATTCATGACCCTACTAGCAAAGTAGATGGGTCACATCCTGGTACTGTGGGGATCTTGTTGTAATAAAACTGCACCAATTTTTTCCTTCCCAACACTAGAGCTAACAAAGAATGTGTACTCCCAACAAGGAGGCATGAGTGTTGGTAGCTCTGACAAAATGACTTTAATGTTACAAAAGTACTCTTCAAGCTCATAAGACCATGCAAATTCTACTTGTTGTGTCAACTTTTGCAAAGGATGAAGCAACTCCAAAGCTAAGTGAATAAAGCGTGACATATACTTCACCTTTTGAATGAATGAGATGACCTCTTTGAGATTCTTGGGTGATGGAAGCTCAATAAGAGCCTTTGCCTTTGAAGGATCCACCTCAATGCCTTTATAGGAAACCTTGTGACCAAGCAAGATCACTTCATCCTCACCTATGTGACACTTGTCGGGGTTGAGTTGACCTCCCATGTCGTAGAGCTTCTTTAAAACTTCTTCTACCCTTTGTAGATGCAATGATTTTGAGCTATAAATGCAAAAATCATCAATAAAAACCCTAATGGACTTTCTAAAGAATGCTTGAAACACCATGTTCATGAAGCGTTGGAAAGTTGCAGGAGCATTTGTCAGTCCAAATGGCATGACTCTAAAAGCATAACAACCCCAAGGAGTGATGAAGGTTGTTTTCAACTGATCTTCCAATGCGATACCTATTTGAAAGTAACCAGAGTAGCTATCACACACAGTGTACTTCTCATGACCAGCTACCTCATTTAGTATCTCATCTTGAAATGGGAGGGGAAAGTGATCTCTTTTTGTTGCCTCATTGAGTGGACGGTAATCCACACACACCCTCCACTTGCCATTTTTCTTAGGAGTGACAACAACGGGAGAGACCCACTCTGAATTCTCCACTGGATAAATGAAACCTGCTGCTAGAAGCTTTCTTACCTCCTTGAGTAAAGCCTGCTCCTTGATGACTCCTAGACTTCGTAGCTTTTGAGCCTTAGGTTTGGCCTCTGGCTTCAACTCAATTTTGTGTTGAACAGCATCTACTCCACGCACGTCGGTGTAGTATTTAGCAAAAAGCCTAGGAAATTTCCTTAGCACACATTTGAACTCCTCTCTTTAGTCCTTTGTAAGTGTTGTAGACAACATACCTTCTAACATTCCTTCATCTTGGACATTTTGGTTCTCTTGGGAACCTACCTTTTCCAAACCTGGGCAAGAGGTCTCTTGGTTGTTTGGCTTAAACCTTACCCCCATGACTTCGATGGAAGACTCCTCTTCAGTAATGCTGCCGCTACTTTCTCCTTCTGAAGTGCTATCGGTCCAGCCTTCCTCCGTCTCACTTTGAGATGATTCTTCATGGAGCTCCTCTTGGCGTTGCTCCTTCATGTCAAAGAAAACCTTCTTATGATTGTCATTCCTGCAAATTAGCTTTCCACTCTCCCAATCCTGCAAAGCTCGCATTTTCATTAGCCATGGTCTCCCTAGGATAAATGGGTAACCATTCCTTTGGTAGACATGATATAGAAATCCACTGCCTTCTTAATGCCAAAGGCCTCCACAGAGACATTTTTACAAATGCCTACACACCTAACTTTGCTATTGTTTGCCATCTTGACTTTAATTTCAGGTGTCTCATGGATGTGCATGCCTAGTTTTTGCATGAGTCCCTCTGTCATGATGCAAATTTGTGCACCCCCATCCACTAGACCTTTCCTAACCAATCTTCCTTTGATGTAACAATCTAGCACAGGTGTAATATCCTCATTCATTTCAGCATGTGCAATTTTTACAACAGGCACACTCTCTTTTACCTTTCTCCTAGTGCTAACTGCCTTTGTTAAATCCCTCCTAACTTGTGGGCATAATGCAAGAAACTGAGGCCATGAGATATCAGGACCCTTATCTCTCATGTCTTCCAATAGGTTGTATGGAGCCATACCATGTTCAAGAGGAAAGTCTTGGAGGTTGATACGACGTCGAGTCCTCTTAGCTTCCTTGGTCTCCTTTGCCTTCTTTTCTCATCCATGGTCACTTTGTGATGTAACCCCTTCTTTCTCCTTACCTTTTCCTCGGCCACGCTTAATGCCATTTGCTTCCATGTCAACCTCATTTGAGTTTGTCACCTCTACCACATGCACATTTGGGTCTGGCAAAGGTGGAACTCCATCCACTCCTTGTGGAGGTGGTCTTGCTCCATTTGGTCTTTGTAGAAGTCGTGGTTGCTGACTAGTTTCTTCACCTACATTCATCACTGGGTAATTCAAGTTAGGTCTCCCTGGATCCCCACGGGGCCAAGGAAAATTATACATCCCATGTCCAGACTCTCCGCAATTCCAACATTGCAAGACTCTCCTAGGTCGTGGATCTCGCTCTTCATACTTCTTTGCTTGTCCCTTTGGACCTACAACTTGTGCAAGGTGAATTGACAAGCTGCTTAAAGATTCATTTAACTTCTCAATCACTTCCGTCGTTACCTCAGGAAGCTCCCTAGATGTTGATGCTTGTGACTTACCTTTGGGTCTGAGACCTTCTATTGGAACCTCTCCCCTTAGGCACTTGAGTTTCCTATATTTCTCAGCAGCCCTAGTTTCAGCTGCATCAAAGTTAGCAGGTGCACCCGCCTCGACTTTTATCTTAAGGTCAGGAAAGAGTTCGGCTATGAACCTCTCCTTCTTTAGGAACTCTACACCATCACCAGGGTTAGCAACATTTATCACCCATACAGCCCAAAGACGTAGAAACTCTTGCTTGTACAAGTAGTAGTCATCTAAGTCTTTTTGCTTATGAGAAACAATGTCTTGCCATAGTTTTTGAGTGTTTTGGGGATCAAAGAAGTATTTATTGAAACGATTCAAAACTGCTGTGTAATTCCCCTTAACTTCCTCAGGCAACGAGTCAAACCAAGTACTAGCATCTTTCCTAAGGACCACCTCAAACATTTCTACACGTTCTTGATCAGTTACTATCCTCTTGATACGGCAAGACATCTTGAAATTCGCTAAAAATAATTCTGCATCCTCTCCAGGCTCTCCAAAGAAAAGAGGATATCCAGACATTTGGCGTTGAGTCTCCATTGAATTGATTTCAAAGTGACGCGTTTTTGTTTTTTCTTTCTTTAAAAGATTTACACATTAATGTTTTCTAAATTGCAATCTATTCTACAACAAAATAAAAATATTCACATCAAATGACCTATGATAATCAATAAGAGGCAGGATGACAGAGTTTGGTGATGCGAGAATTTCTCGTACTCTTTGGGCACCAAACATGAACACCATACGTTGTTGAAAATGGATTTTTCTACTAATTGCAATGTTTATTCTAATGTGTGGAGTGAAATGAATAGGGAAAACCTCTATTCTTGGGCCATTATCCATGGTCTATGCATGACCTAATTCTTAAAACAAAACAAAAATATAGATGTCCAAACTAAGGTCGTACCTAATGCGAGGCAAAATAAAAGGATTTACTGATGCGTTTATCTCTGCCAACCTAAGAGGACCTAAAATTCTACGAATTACACGTTGAAATTGCAATTTAGTACTAACAATTATGTGTACCTTTTGCCTTGCAATGGGAATGAAGGGATCATACAAATTCTCGTGATTCATGCAAGCTACTTGATTATGCTAAAGGTTGAGCCTTCACAAAAATACACAAGCCCTTCCTCACTGGGGGCACCAATTTGAGGTGGTCCGGGACGGGCAACAAGAAGAGCGGCCTCTAAACACCCTTCGAGGCTCCCGTGCTGCTCAAATGGGGCTGTGGCAAGCACAATCAGAGACAACAACAACCCACAGCCAGAAACCAAACAAGAAAAGGGGCACCACCTAGTTGTAGATGCGAACTAGGACGCACGTGATATCTCCTTGTACTCAAACGCACAAAGAGAGGGGAATGCAAGATAGCCACACATACACCAAACACAAACCTTCACCACGCCAGAGAGAGGTAAAGCGCACAAATCAACTTGAGCAACTCATTCTTAGCCTTAAAGACTAGATGCACACAAAGTTTGATGAGAAATAGAGAGACAACACAAAACTTGACCTTGTTGCCAATACACAAATTGTCTTAGGGTCACGGGAGCCCTCTCACCGAGCACCCTCTTACAATTGAAAGTTTTGGCAAACAATTCAACAAGCCCTCAAACAACCAAGCATGAAATGGCACAACAAACTTCAAGGACAATATACCTTCAACCACCTGATGAGCCAACTTATCAAGTCAATTTGGAGAGAAGAGTCGTAGTTGCAACATACAATTGCACCCAAAACTATGAATCTTATTTATGGACAAGAGTAGGCTACAAGTGTGGTGAAGAGTATGGCATACACTCCACTCCTCTAGATGGCATAACTAACTTCAAACTTCTCCATGCACCTATGTGTAATGATGGAATAGAGCACTCACAATGCACACGCTCTACACAACTAGGCTTGAAGAGTGGTGTGTTATGTGTTGAGAATGGTGTGGTGTAGTGTGATCATGTGGTGATTTACAAGGGAGAGAAGGGCTCTATTTATAGGTTTTAGAAGCACCGATTAGGATTAGGCCTAATCAAGTTTATTTAAAGGAATAAAAGATTATGCATATTTTTATTTTTTTTAATGAGTGTGGGTTTCTCTTGTCCTTTCAGTCACATGGATGTGGGCTCAAGGGAAGAAAATTATTGAGGATGAAAGGAGAGAGGGATTGAGTGAATAATTTGGGAGGGCCTACTCTAGTAGAGGGTGCATTTTACAATAAGGTTAGTGGTTAGTAGTTAGTAATTATCACTAAAAGATATTTACAAAATCATTCACCAAATGGTGAGATATATGATGAGAAAAGTTAGAGAAAGGATAAGCTTGTAAAGCAAGGTTGAAACTTGGAGAAGTTGACATTCACCTCTTTACAGCACCAGTAGAAGAAGCGGTCAGCATGGCGAAGTAGCGCGTGTCGATGAAGCTATGTTATCTTCAAAACTTGAAAAATTCATGATAAAAGTCTTCATTTGCAGAGGTTATCCTTGGATTTTTGCTGATTTTTTGAAGTTCTTTACAAAGCTTAAGAGAGTATGGTAATATGGACATATATGTAGAGAGAAAGGGGGACACATAGGGTGTAGAAATGGAGGATGAAGGCTATGGAGGTGTGACAGATGTGGCAATGGTGAAGAGGGTGAATTAGGACATGGGAGTTGCAGGTTTGGGAGTGGGAAGGAGAGGGAGGAGTGTGTGTGAAAGAGGAAAATGATAAAGTGGAAGAGGGAGTGTGGTTGCATAGCATGGGCAAACTGGGGTCCACCAATAAAATCATAGCTCACAGCTCATAGCTCAAAAAAATATGAAAAAATTTGAGGTGAAAGTTCAGCTCACGAGCTACAACTTTTGTTTGTATCACCTTTTCAAATTCGGGGAGCATGTGATCTTTAAAAATTCAGCAAAACCGACTATTTTTTCCACTGCACAAGGTCCTTGTAAGGTCCTTCTTTGGATGATTCTTTTGAATACCTCCAAGAGTGAGCTCCCCATGGTGTATGTATGCATGCCACATACCCTTGACCTTATTTGATAGGTCTATAATTGAAGATATTGTTGAGATCATGATATAAGTGAATAGTACAACTAAGAAAATCAAATATTGAGGGGTCTAAAAAAATATATACATGTCAAATATAAATAATATAGGTGGAAAAAATATAAAGGGGTCAAAATAAATCTGTCTCATTATAAGTCTACCATAAAAAGATGAATATTTTTTATGGTCTAATTTATGAGAGTAATAGAGAATAGATGTAGGAAGGAAAAATCACGATAGTGAAAAAATATACACATAAATAAAATTAGTTTTTTTGGATTTTTGTTTGGATAGAGTTACACCAAAAATAAGAGAGGCTTGCATGAAATTATTTATTTATGGAATAAAGAGTATGCAAAATGGTAATAAAAAATATGGTAATGGTGAGTCAATGTACATAGCATAAATAACACACCATAGGTATAAATATTTAAATAAATACCAAAATAATTATGAAAAATCCTTTTATTTAGGCCCTATATACAATGAAATATTTACACACAAATGGGCCATAATATACTTATATTTTTTATATATTTTTTATTTTTTTGGCTCAACTAGCCCAGTGACTAGCTAATTAAGGGTTTTTAAGAAGATATGGGAAAAGTCCCCTAACTCACACACACCTATATACAGTGAAATGGTAGGGATAGCCACAGTGTTTGGATGATTTTGGTAGGGTGGGTTAACTCACTATGGCAATTACGGAGAGCCGAAAAACGGCTATCAACGGCATGCTAGCTATGGGGATTCAATTCTAAATGCATGCACACTAGGTGTTATGGACCCTAGTGTTTAGCAAAATCGGATTTGGAACGGAATGCGTATTCATCAAGTTGTTTCTGATGAAGCATTTTGCACTCTATGTGCAGTATCTCTATGAGATTACTTTTGGGTCTACCAATTTTTAGTAGAGGTCATGGCTCGGTTTGGGTGCTTGTGGATTTTTCAAGTTAACCACGATGATTATTCTAGAAATTATTGATTCCCAGTCATCTGGGAAGACTGTCTGTAAACCGTGGGGGAAACACACCTTAGTGCTGTCAGTTATCTAAGGGGATAGACAAATTACAAATTGTAATCTTGTGCTAAAGTATATGCAAAGTGCGTACATTAGCACCACGCAATCCAATTAATAAGCATTTATTGCTCTACTTGGAGTTTGCTTACCATTAGATAAAACATGTTTGCGATTAGGTTTAGTCTCTTCATGTTTAAATCAGGTTCTCAACCTTGAACACTAGTTATGTTGGGGTTGTTTACTTATGAAATTTGAGAACAAGTCAAGGACTTATACTTGGCAGATGAGTTATGTTAGCAAGTTACTTTCACGGAAAGTGAAAAGCGGTACTATTTTAGGTACATCTTTGTTGTGATAACTCGTTTAAGCATGCTCATGTGCATTATAAATGGAGTCTACACACTAAATGGTTCCAAAAGAACAACAATCTGTAAAATCATGATGTTATTCTTGATTTCATTGAACCTCCTACTGTACCATGTTTTGATCAAACAAACATCTGGATCCATGACGAATACCACTTTGGAAAACATTAGTGTTCTTATGAAGATCCTACCAGTTTTGTTTTCGCGAACGAAAGCGCTTCTCCAAGAGGGAGTAATGTCATGCCAAGGGTAGGACTATAGGAGGGCACGGCCCTGGCCAAGGGCCGATGGATACACAGAGACTATATATAGGAGGGCCAAGGGCCTATATATAGGTATGGTTGGGTGGTTATTTGCATGTCTATCTCTCTATACCCTTTCACCAATAGTCGGATAGCTTTTCATTTTTTTTTCTTTTTGTTAGCCTGGCTAGCGTTATACCTTAGAGACTAGCAAAACTTGACGGTTGTGCATCTTAAAGCTACAAGGTAAAAAATGTCAAGATTACCTTCTTTGGAGTATACACTTCCTAGGTTGGCTTATTTTTAGATGTGTAATGCCATACCCTAATGGATTTTCTTAATACTTATAGTTGTGGTCAAGGTAAAAATAAAATCAAGTGTTCAATATGTGGAAGAACTAACTACTCAGAGATAGAATATTTTTGCTAGCACAAAAAGAAAGATGATGGATTAGAGATTTAAAAAAATGATGACCTAGATGCTCTATCTTTTTTTGTTGGAGAAGATCTTATATATGATATGATATGATTTAGGTTTTTTACTTTAATTCATTCCAACTCACTCATTTGAGTGAGTGCAGCCAAGGGAAAAAAAGAGTAAAGTTTATAAATTAGTTTCCTTTTCATTTTTTCACGATGAATTATCTATAAAAGATTCTATGAAGAGGTAAGACCTCGTTCACTACACCATAATCATACATTAATCAAATTTTGACCCACTTCCATATAATTACCTCACATCTAGTGAATCCTTCATGGATGCACAATCCAAGAATATAGAGATATCACTTTAAAGGGGTGTAATTCTAAGTCTCCACAAGATGAATAATATGAAATTTACCCATAACTTGTGTAAGAAACTAAAGTGAATATGATGCCACTAAAGCAAAATTGGATAACACTTGATAGGGAGAGTTTTGAATAATCAAGTGTACACCTCTATGAAACTTAGCCCTTAAATCTTGTATCATAGTTAGTGGTTAGGACATCATGCAATTAGTGGTTGAAATAAATAGCTTTTGGCTTAACACAATGAATATTTTGTCTATTCACTTGTGCATAGCTTCCTCGACTACTCGTGCTTTGCGCTTCAACTCCTTCGATCCCATCCCTTAGCTCCCAAGGCCATGCACACCTAGCATGCTAGTCCTGTAAATTTGATACCAAAGGGGCATACAAGACCCGGACACTACTTGTAAACTAATGTTTGACTAGTGATTGAGCATCTTTAATTTTCAAAGCTACAAAAGGGGGCATAGAATGTATAACTTGTCAAATTTTAGAGATACAAAAGGGATGTAATTATTGCCTTCCAAATTTACAAAATGGATATATAAAGCAATCTAGTAACTTGAAGAAATTTTTTTTTATAAATCCTTTCAACGCATATTAAACACAAGATTAAAGCTAATAAATCCCCCAATATGCATCAAAAAGATTTAGTATGGATAAGCAACAATTTGTGAGTAGACCGCATAGAGCTATCCTTCACAATTTAGAATGTGTCATTTTTCCAAAATGTAGCCTTCACAGACATGTTTGAATGAAGCCTCAAGAGGCCAAATCAAAGCAATTATATCAAATTTCTACAAATGCAGTAAACTAGCAAAATTCACATTACCAAATTTGCATGTCAAATTTTTGCATTTGAAACCGCTTTTGAACTAGGAACTATGCATACTAACTCTTTCACACATTCTTGTAAGCATTGACCTTATGCAAGCCAAAACCAAAGTGTAAGGTATCATAACGTATCACTAAAATTGAGATTATATAGAGTGATCCATAAACCTAGCTACAAAACCAAGTTTGTGCAAAAGAAAATATAGACAAAAGGCTCTTATTGGTCCTATGTACATATAGATCCTTAGTAAGTGTGAAAGAAATACCACATGCAGAAGTAAACACAATCTTTTCAACTCCCTTAACTAGATAGGTGCATTGTTGGCACATGTGACAATATTTTGCTTAGCGCTAGCCTCAAGAGACTGAAAAAATCATGATGACATGTAAGGTGCTTAGTTGCACCACTTTCAAAGTACCACACATTATCCTTAGTTTGGCAATACATGCATCGTGAATAGATAGATCATATCAAGATGGTGCACCAAAAGCCCACTATGCATCCTCCACAATATTTGCTCAATCTCAAAGGAAGCATTTATAATGGTTGCATATGTCTCCATTTTGCAAGACTCTTTAGCATTAAGCTTAGGACATAACTTATTGATATAATCACTCGTCTTATAGTAATGGAATTCATGTTTTATTTGCCTTATCAATAGACTTTTTAGATCTCTTAGTATATGAAGAAGTAGTAACTTTGAGAATAGGTCTGCTACTTAAAGAAGCATTGGAGATGGAAACGGTTGTATTCTACATGTTGTGCAACCTCAAGTTCATGTTCAATTTCCTTATCAATAGACTTTTTAAACCTCTTGCTATATGAAGAAGTAGCAACTTTGAGAGCAAGTTTGCTACCTAAAGCAGCATTGGAGATGGAAACGGTTGTATTCTACACGTTGTGCAACCCTCAAATTTTTATTCAATAGCATGGTTTTTTAGACTAGGCCTCTTGCATCAATATGGAGATAAGAATTTTGCAAAGTCTCAAGAATTTTTTTATATTAAAAAACTATCTTGAATGATCTCACTAACGGTCCTTAACTTCTCATTGAGATGTTTAATCTTTGCAAGATGGACATCTATATCATTCTCCATGTGTAATGTTGTTATACTTGCAATGCCCACCTCTTTGAGTTTTGCCACCACAATATATGTTGCACAATTTGTAAGGCCCCCATACGAGGAGAAGCCAATGGTGCACATATATTTGGTGGATTCCAGCTCTCTATTTGTGATCGTGGATGGTACGGAGCAAATTTAGGGCCAACTTTGGGGGCCTCAGGGTGGAAGCCCTCGATACTTTTTATTCCTTGCGCCGAAATATTACTTTTCACCGACATACCTTGGCTGAACAATGGCCGGAACACATTCAGAAAATGGCCCTCCGATGGCGGGTGGCCGGTTGTCCGTGGTCTTTGGCCGGTGGTTGGCAGTCCGTGGTCTTTGGCCCGGTGGCTAGATTTCCTTGGCAATTGGCCGAGTTCTAGGAGGACTTTTCTACCCAAAAGAGGCTACACATGGGTGCAGGGGAGAGTCCTACTTGGACTTGGCTATCTAAGAGCAGCTGCACATGGGTGTTTAGAGGATCCCTTACATCTATATAAGGAGGCCTTCTCATGAGTAATTTGGTAGAATGGTGTGCACACTTGACGTACACAACACATCCTTGTGTAAGGATTGTTAATCCCTTGTATTCCTACTTCCTCTAGTTGTTTAAATTGCCATCCAAGCTCTACCTTGAGAGCGCATGGTTGGATGACGCCATCACTTTGTAATAGTGTGCTAATCTAAAGTTTTTCATTTTCCACTATTCTACTTTGCATCCTATCTCTCTCTACTCTCCTTGCTACTAGATCCTTATTGTATTCCACATTTCTTACATGGTATCAGAGCACTAGGTGCTCGTAGCTTTTATTACTTTGCAAAATCAATTATGTTCGCGCCTTCAAGTGCTGTTGTTGGTGCTACTCCGCTTTCCATTCGTCCACCAGCATTCACCAAAGAAAAGCTCGATGGAACCAACTACACATTGTGGAAATTGAAAGTTTCTGCAATTTTGGATTCATATGAATTGTTGAGGTAATTGTCACATTTAATGAGGAAGTTGCTTGAGAAGCTTCCTATGCATGGGGGGTAAGATGCTTGAGTCAAAAAGAGAACCTACACACTTAATGAGGAGTTGCTTGAGAAACTTCCTATGCATAAAAATCTCAAAGTTAGGGGAATTCTAAAAGAGCACATGCGACACATGTCAGACTCTCACTAAGCTTAACCACATGGTGTGCTTGAATTCTATTGGTTGGGCTAAAGAGGGGTCCAATGAGCTTCTACTTCCATCTAACAAATATCTAGATATTTTCAAGCTCTCTCTCTCTAAGGGGTAAGGAGGACACTTGTCAGTAGACTACCCCTGTACTTGACTAAATGCTACATGTGATTGGCTAGGGGGACAGGGGTCCAATGAGCCTGCAGCATGTGGAAAAGTCTCCACTCACGGGGGGGTGCTAGGGGGTATACACCATCACACACACTCATTTGGGACACCATTCTCACTTGGTGAAAGTTGAGGAACACCACCTCCTTCTCCAAGATTGTGAGAGTGGAAGCCTACACCAACAATCTTGGTTATGGAATTCAAATGCAATCAAGAGTCATGCTTGAATGCTTCAGCTTTCCATCTTCTCCAACTTCATTACTATGCTATTATGTATGCTAGCAAGAAGAGTGATGATAAGTGAGGAACTATTTCTTTCTCCTATAGAACGTTTCTTCTTCCTCTTCCCTATCCTCATTCCCCGCTAGCTCTCTCCACCTTCGAAGGTGTTTGAGGCCTTGGGATAGTTAATGCTTTCTTTAAGTTTATGTTATGCTTGTGATGCATGAAGCTTTCCATCTTCATTGCATCACGTAGGTCACAAGGAACACAAAGATTGTATTGTACCAAGTCTCTCTTGATGGGAGAAACTATAATACAAATACCTATTGGAGGGGAGACCGGCTCCATATGAATCCGGTCCTCAACTATTGTCATGTTCTCTAAACTCTCTCTCTTGCAAAAGTATTGCTCATGCCAAGTTAACTAAGTACCATGTTTATGTTGCTACCAACAAATAAGTTCACCCGCTATGCTCACAAAGAATCTTTAAAAAATGCTTCACCTAATTTCCTAATTCTGCTACTCTCAAATTTCATAGGCAATTTCCATTACATTGGTATCAGAGCATTTGGTTTCTCTTTTCTTGCTTAAGAAGAGAGGTCCTTAAGTAGCCTATTAAAGGTTGATTTTGTTAATTATATTAGGGTAAGTGGGGCTGGATCTATTATTGGTTTTGTTGAGCCCACTATGTGGGATATGGTGCACAACTCGGGATCTTTGGACTTGATAATGGAGTCTTTTTAGACTTGCCTACGGCTTTACCATTATTGAGCCATAAGCAGTCCGAAAGGAGCTATCCCTCGACCACTTTTCCATGTTAGGCTCACTCCACTACTCTCTATAATTAACCAATTCGAGCCATGGGTGTAGATACTTAAGTGCCTATTTTCAAAGGCTAAGAGGAGTAGCAACTAAGGTTTTGAATTGACAAAGCATACACTAAGTAAACACATAAAATTAGCATGGCTGACAATAATCAAGAGAGAAGAATGAACATTGATAACTTTGATTTTGCACATGAATATGCCAATGATGATGCCCCCATGTTTGCTAATTATCTTGTCACTAGGTTGCAACAAGCTATGGGCAACCCCACTTTGCAAGCCGAAGTTACTCAACAATTTCGTGCTTATGGGATTTCCTTTCCTCTCCAAGAGGAGAGAGAGCTTATGAGGCCTCTGAAGAGACCCCAAAAGAATACTCTCTCCCATACGAGAGGAGGAATCCAAAGATCAAGAAAGCAATGAATCCCTAAATTCCTCCAAAGATGTGGCTCCACCAAGAAGGAGGACTAAACGATCGCCAACTCCTCCCAAGAGGAAATGGTTAACCCATAGTCCTTCTCTCCGTCACTCCAAAAGGAAAGAGAGGAAACAAAGGAAGAAAAGGGCAATAAAGAGGTGACCCTCTTCTCCTTCTTCTTCACCTTCCTCCTCTACCGGTGAAACCTATGGCTATTCTCCTAGAGAATATAAGAGGGGAGGACATCGCAAATCTTACCTTGCATGGGGAAGGACACAAAAGCTCAAGAAGTTAAAAGAAGGAGGAAAGAGTATCTCTTTTCTCACCTATGATGGCACCTTTGGTGCTACCGACAAAGTATTGGCCTTCATCCAAAAATTTGATGCGGCCTTTGGAGACGAGGGCTTCACGAGGTTCTCCAAGCTATGCCATGTAGCTATGCACTTCCAAAAATCGGCTCGTCAATGGTGGGCTAGCCTTCGAGGCAATGGCAAAGCCCCAAAGACATGGAAAACTCTACGAGTTTCCATCATGGAGCAATTCCTTGCAAGTGATGCAAAGGACAAAGTGCTCACTGAATGGCGGTGTTTAAGGCTTCTCTATCATGAGTCTATCCACAAATATGTGGACAAGTTTTGGGATTTACATCTCAAGGCTACTGTCTTTCAAAAGATAGACTTTGCTGAGCAAAAACAACAATTTTGTGCAGGATTACCTGAAGAGATGGCCGAGTATGTCAACTCTCAACGGCCTGACTCTATCAGTGAAGTAATCCACCATACTATGGTTTCTTCACAGATCAATTTTCAACAAGGGGTTAGACGGAATGTCAAACCCATGGAAAATAAAGACAAAAGTGATGCAAAGGGAAAAATTAATGCCCAAAATTTTTCCCACGGCCATTCCAACAGCCACAACAATCGGTCCAAGGAGAAAGGAGTTTACAAAGGTAAAAATACAATCTCTCTTGAAGAGCTTGAAACTTTTTGCAAGGATCACAAATGTTTTAAGTGTGGGGAGCAAGGACATGGCTATCATTCTTGCCCCAAAAGAAATGCTCGCAATGAGACTCCTAGAGCTTCCACTATCGAAACTCCAAAAGAGGATACTCATTGCAAAGGATTACCTCTCTCCTATGCTTGGGGAAAGGTAAGGGAGCATGATGCTTTCATCTTGTTTGACCCTGGTTCTCCTCTCAACTTCATATCAATGGAGTTGGCCACCAAGTTGGGCATTCAAGCTTTTGAGATGGGACATGTTGTAATGGCCGATGCCGCTTTCAAGGGACAACAAGCCTCCATTACTCCGTTGATTGGAAAGTTGAGGCTTCATGTCCAAAGCTATGTAGACAAAGAAGACTTCTTCATCTCTCCTCTCCAACATGAGGATGTTATCCTAGGGATACCATGGTTCAACCGCATGGATGCCAACATGAAGTTCCCTGAAAGAAGAATCTACTTCACCTACAGGGGAAAGAATATGTATATAGATGCTAATGAGTCTGGACGTACTATACCACTTGTAAATCCTCTCGCCCTTGATAAATCAATGAAAAGCTCAGTTTTTGCGTACATGATTTTTGTCAAAGAATCCCTAAAAGGTCCTAATGTTTCATCAAAGGTGAATGGTAGGAATCAAGAAGAGTTAGACTCGTCTAACTTTCTAAAAGGATTCCAAGATGTGTTCATTGATGATATCCCTATGGACTTACCTCCAAAACGAGGGGATGATGACCATCGAATTGAGCTCCTATCAGGAAGCTCACTCCCTAACAAACCTCCCTATCGAGTTTCACAAGCTCAACAAGAGGAGATCATGAGGCAAGTACAAGAATTGGTAGACAAAGGAACGGTGAGGCCTAGCTCCTCTCCCTTTTGCTCTCCAGTCCTTTTAGTGCAAAAGAAAGATGGTACATACCGCGTGTGTGTGGACTATCGCGCACTAAACCATATCACTATCAAAAACAGATTTCCCGTACCTCGGGTAGAAGATCTGTTTGATAAGCTACAAGGCTCTACCTACTTTAGTAGGATTGACCTTAAAAGTGGCTACCATCAAATAAGGATAGTGAATGAAGATATCGTAATGACCGCGTTTTGTACAATGTTTGGCCTTTATGAATATCTAGTCATGCCTTTTAGCTTGACTAATGCACCAGCTACATTCAATCGATTAATGGAGAAAATTTTTAGACCCTATCGCAAATTCACTGGAGTGTTATTTGATGATATCATCATCTACTCCAATTCCTTGGAGGAACACAAGAAACATCTCCAAGTGATTTTTCAAGCATTAAGGGAGAATAAGCTTTTTCTCAATCAAAAGAAAAGCGAATTTTTCCTTCAAGAGATTCAATACTTAGGTCATATTATCTCTCGAGATGGTATCCGTATGGATCCATCAAAGTTGGAGGTAATAAAAGCATGGCCTAATCCAAGGAATCTACATGAGCTAAGAAGCTTTATTGGTATGTGTGCATACTATAGACGCTTCATAGAAAAATTCTCTCAAATAGCAAGACCATTACATGACTTAACAAAGAAAAACATTAAGTATTCATGGACTGCTAAGGAGCAAAGTGCTTTTGACAAGCTCAAAGAGAAGCTTATCTCCCAACAAGTCCTGATGCTTCCGGACCTCTCAAAGCCATTTGAGGTCCAATGTGATGCTTGTGGTGATTGCCTTGGAGCAGTCTTGCTTCAAGAAGGGCATGCCATAGCATATGAGAGCCAAAGGCTCAACACGGATGAACGGGTATTAGGAATTTATGAGAAAGAGATGTTAGATGTTCTACATGCCCTAGACACATGGAAGCACTATCTATTGGGGACTCCATTCATCTTACGAACAGAGCATCAAAGTCTCAAGTAATTCATGAGGCAAACAAAGCTTTTCGACAAACAAATAAGGTGGGAAAATTTTCTTTCACAATTTCATTTCCACATTGCTCACATTGCTGGTAAGCACAATCAAGTGGCTGATGCACTTTCACGACGACCAGGAGTTAATGCTGTGTCAATAGCAACTCACAATGATCTATCTTCTCTGATAGATGAGTATGCTACCCACCCTGAATTTAAAGAAATAATGTCAGCCCTTGCTTTGGGGAAGAAAGAGGAACCACTCACCTTGCAGGATGGTTATCTTCTCCATGGCAATAGGCTATGTGTTACCCACTCCCTTCGTGAGAAAGTCATGTATGAATCCCATGCTCCTCCCCATGCGGGGCATAGAGGCATTCAACCTACTCTTCGAGGAGTAGAGACGTACTTTTATTGGCCTACCATGAAAGTGGACATACAAGAGTATGTTTCAAAATGTGCAGGATGTCAAAAGACCAAGTATGATAGAGGGAAGCAACCTGGATTACTCTAGCCATTGCCAATTCATAATTCACTATGGTAGAGTATATCCATGGATTTATCTTTGAATTTCCAAAATCTATCCATGGGAATACGGGAATATGGACAATAGTCGACATGTTTAGCAAGCAAGCACACTTTATCCCTGTCAAGAAGACTATCAAGGCACACCAAATGGCAACTCTATCACAAATTTTCAAACACCATGGATTTCCAACATCCATCATGTCAGATACAGATCCTAGAATGACCAGTAATTTTTGGAAAGGACTCTTCGAAAATCTAGGTACAAGATTGAATTTCTCTTCGGCCTATCACCCACAAACGGATGGCCAAAGTGAGATAGCCACTCTTACGATTCTTGATCTATTAAAGACCTATGTTACAGAAGTAGATCAACACTCACAATGGGAAAAGTACTTACCTCTTGTAGAGTATGCGTATAATAATAATATCCATACTTATACGGAAAAAGCACCTTTTGAAATCATAGAGGGAAGACCTAAAAGTCCCTTGCTGCTTAAAGTAGATGGGAAGATATTTGTTGCCAATGAGTATAGCGATGACCTGCAAACATCTTTTCAAAAGATTAAGGAGGCTATATGCATCTCCCAACTAAGGCAAAAATCTGTTGCTGACAAGCATAGAAGGGCCTTAATGTTCAAATAAAATGATTGGGTCTTACTTAAGTTTCCTAAGGCTCGATTGAGGCAAACGACGGGCAAAAATCCTACGGGCCATCAAAAGTATTATGCCAAACTAGCAAAAAGATACTATGGTCCTTTTCAAATTTTGAAGCCAATCAATTAGGTGGCTTATCAACTCAATTTACCTAACCATTGGCTCATACACAATGCTTTTCATGTGAGCCTACTCAAGCCTTATAAAGGAGAGCCTCCAAATGAACCAATTATTGAAGACCCTCCCAAAGTCGACGATCAAGAAGAGATACTACAACCCAAAGCTATCCTTCCGCATGAAGACAAGGTACTACGACATGGTAAGATTATCCGACGATATCTTATTAAGTTCAAAAATTATCCTTTTCAAGATGCTAGATGGATGGAAGGAATCCTGCTTAACACTAGGTTGGTAATGGGACACTTTTATGTCCTGTGAAGTGACCATTTTCCTTGAATTATGTAAAGAGTTTCAAAATGGATTTTGACGTGCTATCTATCTAGAAAGTTGTCTCATGAGCTGAAAAAAACTCGACATTTTTTTGGAATATCAATTCCATCTTTAACATTGTCCTTACACAACATTTCACAACCTAAACTGTGTGAAAAAACGGGTCCTGTTTTTGGCTTTTTTCGACTTTTTGCAACTATACCACTCTAGAATTCATGTTTGTGAGGTCTATAATGCTAGAGAACTATCTTTATTAGTCCTCAACATGTCGTGATGCTTCTAGGGAGAAATAAATATTAAAGTTGTAAGTTATGACCAAATTACAAAAATTATCAAATCCTGTTTTTTAGCCAATTTTAGCTCTTCTATTATTTTTTTGGTGGATTTCATGATATCCAAATTCATTTTTGATTTTCTATGTCGCATATTGTAACATAAAGCTAACATTCCTTGAGTTTTTGGGCACCTAATACTCTATTTTTCATAGTACACAACGATGGTTGATTTTTTCAATTATGGAAGAAAACGAAACATTGTAGGATATCAAGTATAGCTTTTTCAATATTGCTAGTTTCTTGTGACAACTACATGCATTTTTTAGGTAGTAACCATATCTAGTCATAAGGATCAAATTTGGCTAGATATTGAATAGTTTCTATGGGATTCTACAACTCATAATGTTCAACCCTGTTTTTCATGTTTGTTGTATTTAACACTTCATCTTTGTCCCCAAGATTCCTCTTGGTAAGAAATGTATTATTCTTTTGACATGCTTCATGGCTCCTTATGAACATCAAGGACACGAGGGAACTAAGAAAACATGCATATATTATTTGTATTGAGCGTGGCTATAGAAACTTTGATGATAGGTTTGCAGAATGGTAAAAATTCAACTTTATTGTACCTATTTCTTTTGGCAAAACAAAAAATAGTGAGTGAGAAGCAATCATATGTTCTGATCACCAACCCATTGAAGTTAACTAGGGAATTTATCTCAAGTCCTACAAAAATCCCTAATCTTATTTTTATGCAACAAAACGTAAGAAATGATTGTTTTGATGAAAATTCACTGGTCCATCAACTTTGGAGGCTTGGTGTGACCAAAAGATGAGAAATTTTACAAGTTTCTTATTTTTTCCATGTTTAGTAGGCCTTGAACTATAACCTCATGAAAGGATTTTACAAAATGAGTGGATCTACTATGGTTTTGGAGGTTTTTTTCAAAACCCTGAAAGGACACTTTTATGTCCTATTAGGTTACCAACCTAGTGTTAAGGATACTATGAACCTTGTCAATGATTACAATGCTACATTAGAGTAACCAAATATACATGTTTTTTTTTCAAAATGATCAATGTTTTTGTTTTATAAGACTAATTCTCTCTTTATTGTCCACAAATTTAAGTAGTATGCATACTAAGAATCATGTTTGGGATGATGACGTCTCTCAAACACCATATAGAATTTGTCACTCTACTTGGGAGGATGAAATGGACTAAAGAGCAGACATGCTTGCGGCAGCTACGTCTCCCAAGCACCAAATGGATTAGTCATACATCTTGGAATTATTCCGTAGGGTAAAAAGGGATCCTCTATCCGCTAATACAAATTGACTAATGACTATGACTTTATCTCTTTTACCTCATAGTCGAGGACGACTATGATTTCAAGAGAGAGGTAATGTCATAAATATCTAATATCTAACCAACCCAAATGATTTTCTCATATTAAACTGATCATTTAATATGGGAAATAAACGGGAACAAGGGTTAGAATATAGACATGTGCTTATGGATCTATCTCAACACGGGGCCAATGGTAAAGGGGCCCAAATGAGAGATGGTCTGTCAAAGAGCAAGGTTAACTAATGAAGCTTAAAATACCTTAGGGTTAGCTTCATTAAAGACCTCCAATGGTTAGTGTTAAAAGTCTTTTGACCTTAAGCAAGCTAGGGTTGAGCTTGAGGTGGGAAACCGACCTAAACTTAAGCAAGCTAGGGTTGTGCTTCAGGTGGGAACCTTAAGCAAGCTAGGCTTGCTTGCGGTGGGAACCCGACCTAAACTTATGCAAGCTAGGGTTGTGCTTGAAGTGGGAACTTGACCTAAACTTAAGTAAGCTAGGGCTGTGCTTGAGGTGGGAACTTGACCTAAACTTAAGAAAGCTAGGGATGTGCTTGAGGTGGGAACTCCACCTAAGGTGCTTGTCATGCTTGATGACTAAGGTATTTGAGGTACTTGTCACATTTAATGAGCAAGTTGCTTGAGAAGCTTCCTATGCATGGGGAGTAAGATGCTTGAGTCAAAAAGAGAACCCACACACTTAATCAGGAAGTTGCTTGAGAAACTTCCTATGCATAAAAATCTCAAAGCTAGGGGAATTCTAAAAGAGCACATGGGACACATGTCAGACTCTTACTAAGCTTAACCACATGGTGTGATTGAATGCTATTGGTTGAGCTACCATATAACAAATATCTAGATATTTTCAAGCTCTCTCTCTCTAAGGGGTAAGGAGGACACTTATCAAAAGACTACCCATGTACTTGACTGCATGCTACATATCATTGGCTAGGGGGAGAGGGGTCCAATGAGCCTGCAACATGTGGAAAAGTCTCCACTCGCCCAAATCAAGGAGGGGGGGTGCTAGCGGGACACACACTCATCACACACACTCATTTGAGACACCATTCTCACTTGGTGAAAGTTGAGGAACACCACCTCCTTCCCCAAGCTTGTGAGAGTGAAAGCCTACACCAACACTCTTGTCTATGGAATGCAAATCCAACCAAGAGTCATGCTTCAATGCTTAAGTCTGCCATCTTCTCCATCTTCATTACTATGCTATTATGTATGCGAGCAAGAAGAGTAATGATAAGTGAGGAACTATTTCTTTATCCTATGGAATGTTTCTTCTTCCTCTTACCTATCCTCATTCCCCGCTAGCTCTCTCCACCTTCAAAGGTGTTTGAGGCCTTGGGACTGAGGCTTGGGATAGTTAATGCTTTCTTTAATTTTATGTTATGCTTGTGATGCATGAAGCTTTCCATCTTCATTGCATCACGTAGGTCACAAGGAACACAAAGATTGTATTGTACCAAGTCTCTCTTGATGGGAGAAACTATAATACAAAAGCCTATTGGAGGGGGGACCGGCTCCATATGAATCCGGTCCTCAACTATTGTCATGTTCTCTAAACTCTCTCTTGCAAAAGTATTGTTCATGCCAAGTTAACTAAGTACCATGTTTATGTTGCTACCATCAAATAAGTTCACCCGCTATGCTCACAAAGAATCTGTCAAAAATGCTTCACCTAATTTCCTATTTCAGCTACTCTCAAAGTTCATAGGCAATTTCCATTACATTGGTATCAGAGCATTTGGTTTCGCTTTTCCTCCTTAAGAAGAGAGGTCCTTAAGTAGCCTATTAATGATTGATTTTGTTAATTATATTAGGGTAAGTGGGACTGGGGTCTATTATCGGTTTTGTTGAGCCCACTATGTGGATATAAGCCGAAGTTTCTCAACAACTTTGTGCGTATGGGATTTCCTTTCCTCTCCAAGAGGAGAGAGAGCTTACGAGGCCTCTTGAAGAGACCCCCAAAAGAAGACTCTCTCCCATACGAGAGGAGGAATCCAAAGATCAAGAAATCAATGAATCCCTAAATTCCTCCAAAGATGTGGCTCCACGAAGAAGCAGGACTAAACGATCGTCAACTCCTCCCAAGAGGAAACGGTTAACCCATAGCCTTCTCCCCGTCACTCCAAAAGGGAAGAGAGGAAACAAACGAAGAAAAGGCCAAGAAAGAGTTCATCCTCTTCTCCTTCTTCTTCACCTTCCTCCTCTACCGATGAAAGATATGGCTATTCTCCTACAGAATATAAGAGGGGAGGACATCGCAAATCTTACCCTGCATGGAAAACTCTACGAGTTTCCATCATGAAGCAATTCCTTGCAAGTGACGCAAAGGGCAAAGTGCTCACCGAATGGCAGAGTTTAAGGCTTCTCTCTCACGAGTCTATCCACAAATATGTGGACAAGTTTTGGGATTTACATCTCAAGGCTGCTGTCTTTCAAAAGATAGACTGTGCTGAGCAAAAACAACAATTTTGTGCTGGATTACCTGAAGATCTTCGCTTCCAATGAGTATAGCCGTGACCTACAAACATATTTTCAAAAGATTAAGGAGGCTATATCCATCTCCCAACAAGGCAAAAAGCTGTTGCTGACAAGCACAGAAGGGCCTTAACACTAGGTTGGTAATGGGACACTTTTATGTCCTGTGAAGTGACCATTTTCCTTGAATTATGTCAAGAGTTTCAAAATGAATTTGCAGGTGCTATCTGTATAGAAAGTTGTCTCATGAGCTGAAAAAAACTTGACATTTTTTTGGAATATCAATTCCATCTTTAACCTTGTCCTTGCACAACATTTCACAACCTAAACAGTGTGAAAAAACGGGTCCTGTTTTTGAATTTTTTTTCAACTTTTTGCAACTATACCACTCTAGAATTCATGTTTGTGAGGTCTATAATGCTAGAGAACTATCTTTAGTAGTCCTCAACATGTCCAAATGCTTCTAGGGAGAAATAAATGTTAAAGTTGTAAGTTATGACCAAATTACAAAAATTGTCAAATCCTGTTTTTTAGCCAATTTTAGCTCTTCTATGATTTTTTTGGTGGCTTTCATGATATCCAAATGCAGTTTTGATTTTCTATGTCGCATATTGTAACATAAAGCTAATATTCCTTGAGTTTTGGGGCACCTAATACCCTATTTTGCATAGTAGACAACGATGGTTGATTTTTTCAATCATAGAAGAAAACGAAACATTCTAGTATATCAAGTATACCTTTTTCCATATTGTTAGTTTCTTGTGACAACTACATGCATTTTGTAGGTAATAACCATATCTAGTCATAAGGATCAAATTTGGCTAGATATTGAATAGTTTCTATGGGATTCTACAACTCATAATGTTGAACCCAGCTTAGCTTTTTCATGTTTGCTGTATTTAGCACTTCATCTTTGTCCCCAAGATTCCCCTTAGTAAGAGATGTATTATTCTTTTGACATGCTTCATGGCTCCTTATGAACCTAAAGGACAATAGGAAACTAAGAAAACATGAATATATTATTTGTATTGAGCGTGGCTATAGAAACTTTGATGATAGGTTTGCAGAATGGTAAAAATTCAACTTTTTGTACCTATTTCTTTTGGCAAAACAAAAAATAGTGAGTGAGAAGCAATCATATGTTCTGATCACCAACCCATTGAAGTTAACTAGGGAATTTATCTCAAGTCCTACAAAAATCCCTAATCTTATTTTTATGCAACAAAACGTAAGAAATGATTGTTTTGATGAAAATGTACTAGTCCATCAACTTTGGAGGCTTGGTGTGACCAAAAGATGAGAAATTTTACAAGTTTCTTATTTTTTCCATGTGTAGTAGGCCTTGAACTATAACCTCATGAAAGGATTTTACAAAATGAGTGGATCTACTATGGTTTTGGAGGTTTTCTTCAAAACCCTGAAAGGACACTTTTATGTCCTGTTAGGTTACCAACCTAGTGTTAACGTTCAAAGAAAATGATTGGATCTTACTTACGTTTCCTAAGGCTCGATTGAGGCAAACAACGGTCAAAAATCCTATGGGCCATCAAAAGTATTATGCCAAACTAGCAAAAAGGTACTATGGTCCTTTTCAAATTTTGAATCCAATCAATGAGGTGGCTTATCAACTCAAGTTACCTAACCATTGGCTCATACACAATGCTTTTCAGTTGAGCCTACTCAAGCCCTACAAAGGAGAGCCTCCAAATGAACCAATTATTAAAGACCCTCCCGAAGTCGAAGATTAAGAAGAGATACTACAAGCCGAAGCTATCCTTCCGCATGAAGACAAGGTACAATGGCATGGTTGAAAAATGAATTGTACAATGATATCTTATTAAGTTCAAAAATTATCCTTTTGAAGATGCTAGATGGATGCAAGGAATCCAGCTTAAGGATAGTATGAACCTTGTCAACACTTACAATGCTACATTAGAGTCACCAAATGTACATGTTTTTTTTTTCAAAATGATCAATGTTTTTGTCTTATAAGACTAATTCTCTCTTTATTGTGCACAAATCTAAGTAGTATGCATACTAAGAATCATGTTTGGGATGATGACGTGTCTCAAACACCATGTAGAATTTGTCACTCTACTTGGGAGGATGAAATGGACTAAAGAGCAGACATGCTTGCGGCACCTACGTCTCCCAAGCACCAAATGGATTAGTCATCCATCTTGGAATGATGTCGTACGGTAAAAAGGGATCCTCTACCTCATAGTCGAGGACGACTATGATTTCAAGAGAGAGGTAATGTCATAAATATCTAATATCTAACCAACCCAAATGATTTTCTCATATTAAACTGATCATTTAATATGGGATAATAAACGAGAACAAGGGTTAGAATATAGACATATGCTTACGGATCTATCTCAACATGGGGCCAATGGTAAAGGGGCCCAAATGAGAGATGGTATGTCAAAGAGCAAGGTTAACTAATGAAGCTTAAAATACCTTAGGGTTAGCTTCATTAAAGACCTCCAAGGGTTAGTGTTAAAAGTCCTTTGACCTTAAGCGATCTAGGGCTGGGCTTGAGGTGGGAACCCGACCTAAACTTAAGCAATGTGCTAGAGATGGGAACCTTAAGCAAGCTAGGGCTGTGCTTGCGGTGGGAACCTGACCTAAACTTAAGCAAGCTAGGTCTGTGCTTGAGGTGGGAACTCGACCTAAACTTAAGCAAGCTAGGGCTGTGCTTGAGGTGGGAACTCGACCTAAACTTAAGAAAGCTAGGGTTGTGCTTGAGGTGGGAACTTCACCTAAGGTGCTTGTCATGCTTGATGACTAAGGTATTTGAGGTACTTGTCACATTTAATGAGGAAGTTTCTTGAGAAGCTTCCTATGCATGGGGAAGTTCCTACACACTTAATGAGGAAGTTCCTTGAGAAACTACACACTTAATAAGGAAGTTCCTTGAGAAACTTCCTATGCATAAAAATCTAAAAGTTAGGGGAATTCTAAAAGAGCACATGGGACACATGTTATACTCTCACTAAGCTTAACCACATGGTGTGCTTGAATGCTATTGGTTGGGCTAAAGAGGGGTTCAATGAGCTTTTACTTCCATCTAACTTGAAATATCTAAATATTTTCAATCTCTCTTTCTAAGGGGTAAGGAGGACACTTATCAAAAGACTACCCATGTACTTGACTGCATGCTACATATCATTGGCTAGGGGGAGAGGGGTCCAATGAGCCTGCAACATGTGGAAAAGTCTCCACTCGCCCAAAGCAAGGAGGGGGGGTTCTAGGAGGTATACACCATCACACACACTCATTTGGGATACCATTCTCACTTGGTGAAAGTTGAGGAACACCACCTCCTTCCCCAAGCTTGTGAGAGTGAAAGCCTACACCAACACTCTTGTCTATGGAATGCAAATCCAACCAAGAATCATGCTTCAATGCTTAAGCCTGCCTTCTTCTCCATCTTCATTACTATGCTATTATGTATGCTAGCAAGAAGAGTAATGATAAGTGAAGAACTATTTCTTTCTCCTATGGAATGTTTCTTCTTCCTCTTCCCTATCCTCATTCCCCACTAGCTCTCTCCACCTTCGAAGGTGTTTGAGGCCTTGGGATTGAGGCTTGGAATAGTTAATGCTTTCTTTAAGTTTATGTTATGCTTGTGATGCATGAAGCTTTCCATCTTCATTGCATTAAGTAGGTCACAAGGAACACAAAGATTGTATTGTACCAAGTCTCTCTTGATGGGAGAAACTATAATACAAATGCCTATTGGAGGGGGGATCGGCTCCATATGAATCCGGTCCTGAACTATTGTCATGGTCTCTAAACTCTCTCTCTTGCAAAAGTATTGTTCATGCCAAGTTAACTGAGTACCATGTTTATGTTGCTACGATCAAATAAGTTCACCCGCTATGCCCACAAAGAATCTAAAAAATGCTTCACCTAATTTCCTAATTCCCCTACTCTTAAAGTTAATAGGAAATTTCCATTACAGCTAATTGACAATGAAATTGTGGAGCTAGAGTATTGTCCTACTGAAGATAATTGTGCAGATATCTTCACCAAAGCTCTAGGGAAAGACCAGCTACTTTGACATTTCATCAACTTGGAGTTGGCACACAATCAACATAGAGTATCTTCGAGTGTTCATTGAGGGGGGGTGTTGGTATACTTGCAATTCCCACCTCTCTGATTTTTTCCACCACAATATATGTTGCACAGTTTGTAAGGCCCCCATATGAGGAGAGGCCAATGGTGCACATATATTTGGTGGATTCCATCTTTGCACGCTGATGAGATCTCTATTTGTGATCGTGGATGGTATGGAGCAAATTCAGGGCCAACTTTTTATTCTTTTCATCGAAATATTCCTTTTTGTCGGCATATCTTGGCCGGACAATGGCCGGAATACAATCGAAAAATGGCCGTCCCGTGGCCGGTGGCCGGTTGTCCGTGGTCTTTGGCCGGTGGTCGAGTTCTAGGAGGACTTGTCTACCCAAAAGTGGCTACACATGGATGCATGGGAGAGTCCTACTTGGACTTGACTATCTAAGGGCAGCTGCACATGGGCGTTAAGAGACTCCCTTACACTATATAAGGAGGCCTTCTCATGAGTAATTTGGTAGAATGGTGTGCACACTTGACACACACAACACATCCTTGTGTAAGGATTATTAGTCCCTTGTATTCCTACCTGCTCTAGTTGTTTAAATTTCCATCTAAGCTCTACCTTGAGAGCGCATGGATGGATGATGCCATCACTTTGTAATAGTGTGCTAATCTAAAGTTTTTGATTTGTCACTGATCTACTTTGCATCGTATCTCTCTCTACTCTCCTTCCTACTAGATCTTTATTGTATTCCACATTTCTTACATGTATAGCTTTTGTAACCCTAAATCCTCATGCAATAAAGCAATTTCTAAAATATTAGGACTTACACATAAAGAAGCATGTCTATCGCATGCCTATTTTTTTATTGTACTTAACAAATGTGTGGATTAATATAACTCTTAACAAAAAATGCATTCAATGTATGATCGTGCCTATCTACACTATTCTAATGTGCTTGCTTAGTAGTAGGCAAAGTAAACTAAGCTGCCTAACTAATAGAAATTGCACCATCATCCACGAAACCTAGTCTTTCATCATAACACCACAAAATGCTCCAAAAGGAAATAGTGCTTCATGTATACACAAGACAGGTAGTTTCCCAAGCCAGTTTGTCCTCAAGAGACAACATGCAAAAAAATCATTCTTGTTAGACATGGCCGGTGAGTTCCCCTGATGTAATTTTGCCAATGTAGAGGTAAAACTACACAAAACCAAATTTTCTTTATAGCACAACCCACAGAAGACTGGAAAGTGCTTGTTTTGTACAAATTTTCAATGTCCAAAAATTTGCACAAAAGAATCAAATCACCTATGTAGTATTTCCAGTGGTGGAAATAGACGTCAAAATGAGTCTAAATCAAATTTCTAAAGATGTCAAAATCAAGGAAAATTGCCTCAATTTGAAAAACCTTAGCCACTAGGATGCTAGTGACAATGCCTATGATGTTGAATCTTGCAAGTTTGTACTTATTGTTGAAAAGTTGGCTACAAAATGCACATAAAGATAGAGAAGATCAAGTAGAACTTCAAAAGCACACCACAAAGAAAGTGACATTAGTATGTGTGCCAATGCAAAGGTAAGGATTTTCATAGAATGATGGGCATATATACAAACCCACGAATATGAAAAGGGTCCGCACATGAACTGGCAAAATGTTGGTATGTTCTCTTGGGCTAGTATCTTTCAAACAACACCAAAAGTTGCCCATGCTTATTATAACCAATGTGCCAAAGCAAAAAGATTCTTGCGATACAAAGCGTATAGAAATGAACATTGTCAATAATAAAATTTTGTCAATGAGTTTTGAACATAAGAATAGCATACAAAAATATGAAATAGTTTTTGTAAGATAGAAAGAATCCTCTAGATACCCACACATGTAGCTTAGTTCAACCAATTAATTCAAATAAAGGAGTGAGGTACAAGGTTGCCATTTCAAACGGACCCATCCTTACTACTTCTTAAGCACCTTGCAGGGTTGTAAAGATAAGACTTAAGTTCACCACCATTGACATGAGCTACAAATTTGGACCACAACATGAGCTACAAGCTTTGATACGTTGTCAATATGAAATTAGGACCACTACACAAAATTCAATTCTTGTTTGACTTATTTTACTTAAGTTTTCTTGAATAATCACTTTCACAACAAAAGGAGGGGGGCTAAAAAAAAACATATTTCCTAACCGAAGAAAATAAGGGCATACTTGAAATTCTCCCGGTTTTTAGGTCAAATTTGAAGTTTTTGCCAGTAATTACACTAAAACCTGTGAAAATTTCCCAGTTTTCTTCAAGGCAAGCTCAAAATCTAACCGGGATTTTAAGATTTCAACCGGTTAAAATACACTGGACCCCGATTTTTTTCTAACACTAAAATGGAGTTAGTATCAATAATTGGGCTGTTGAAATTTAGAGGTCTCTACCCAAAACTTTTTGGGGTGTTTAGAATCTTTATGACTAAACTATGGAAAAAAATTGCAAATTTTTTGAACTTTAAAAGAAATATTTCAATAGGTAAAAGCCCAAATTTAGCAAGTTCATTGTAACTATTTATAGTTTTTGTATGAGCATTAGTGAGTATTCAAAGTTTGCAAAAAGATATTTGACTCATAAACACAGTGACAATATAGTCCACATCTCAATTATTTTGTGAAATTATTGTGATATACGTATAATGACATAAGTTTGATCCTAAAAAAAACTCCAAAAATTAGTACAATATAGTCCACATCCATCTCAATTATTTTGTGAAATTATTGTGATATACTTATAATGACATAATTTTGACCCTTTTAAAAAAAACCTCCAAAAATTAGTAGTTTGAGAGGGGACAAAAACGTTCAATTGGGGTGATGACAAAACTTTGTTCCTTAAGAAAACTTCCCGACAATTCTTGGAGACAAGAGAGAAAAACGTAGTCTCATTGGAGGTGCTGAGAAAATTTTGGTCCTTGAAAATACATGCACAGTGTATCATTGTCGACTAAAAATTGACCTTTGGTGAATTTCCTACTGGCTCAAACTCCAAAATATCAACCAAACTCCAAGCTTGCCTTGAGGGAAATTCCAAAAATTGTACATGTTTGTCTATAATTACCTACAAGTCCTCCATATTTGGCCTAAATTTGGGGATACTTTTATGTGCGTCCTTCTCTTGAATTGGGAAACTATTTTTTTTTCTAAGAGCAATACTATAGTATGCACTATGTACCTAAAATCGGTCTTCAATGTATTTCTCAGCGGCTTAAATCGTAGCATCCTAGAAAATCCTTCAATATTGGCAAGGAGAATTATGTGTGTCCTTTTTCTTTGGAGTTTTACATGTTTTACTATGACTACCGACAAAAGTGGACATGTATTGCTATAAATTCTGGCAAATCTTCATATTTTCGACTAAATTTGGGTTAGAATAAGTTCTAAAACATTTTAACATAAAGTTGGAGTATAAATTTTTTCATTGAGCACACAATATTTAGGACACACACACACATAGAGAGAGACTCAGCTTGGCTCCTTGTTGTGCTTTGCATTGGAGGTTGAGGATGATGGTCCAAGAGTTACAATGGGGGAGGATGGCCCAAGAGTAGGTTCGCACCGTAAATGGTATCACCACACCTTTCCCTACACATTGCCATGGTATTTGAGCCACAAATTGAGTATGCTAGAGGAGGAGGGTTAATTTAAGTAACTTGTAGCTCTCTCGACAGCTAAAGTGATGAGCTTGTAGGTCAAGATGCCTAAGTGGTGAGCCAACAAATCTTGAGGGATCAACAGAGGCAAACTTAGCATACCACGTAAGTGCAAGGGAGGGGGTTTATTCAAAACCCTAGATAACCATATAAGTTAGGGAGTATACTCCCAATATTTTTTTTTTAATACTTTTATATAAGTGGAGGAGTAGTGGCATATAACTATCAATGGAGGGGGAATGTGAAGGGGAAGGAGAAGAAATAGATATGTACTCGAAAGAGAGGAACATATATTCTCTTTATGACATCTATTAAAATATATATATATTTGTTGATAGATATAAAGAAAGAATTGGACGAATACAATAGATACTAACATTGCTAGCATAAAAATTGTAATTTTGATGTAATGTTTATTGAAAAGTAGCCTTTAATAATGCAAGACCTACACTATTTTCACACAAATCAACTCAAGTTTATCCAAATTCACATGCTACTACCAAGGATTATCTAATGAATACTTGTTTTTTGTTCTCTTTTGAATGTTAGGATTATTTGATGTTAGGGTTAGGAATAAGAAGAATCCAGTCAAGGTATACTTGCATAAACAAATGCAAAAATCCAAAAAAGAAAGTTTTAATACATAACAGATTTATCCATAGTGTGTTTTTCAAAAACCATACAAAATCTTGTATGTAAGATAGGGGTGGGTAATTTTTTGTTTTTCATGACACACTCAAGTGGCATGTCCTTTTCTATAAATAGTGGATCCCTAGGCTACAAATGAAGGTGGTCGTGTGCATAGAAGATCAAGGTACAAGCCATAGTGACATAGACAAAGGGTGAAGGATGTGGCAGTAGATTTTACAATGGGTGGAGGGACTACCAGGTGGTTGAACCTCTCCAAGAACCATTGTCGTCTTATATATGTATTTAGATTCACTCCAAATTGCTACACTAGATCATTGTGGAAAGCATATATTTAATTCCATCCATAGAAAAACAGTATTTAGATAAGTCATAAGGAGCTTCCTACTAGGGTAGAAGGGTTCTCAAGAGTACTCAGGATCGTATTCATCGATCAATGTTTGATAAGTATCTAGAATTTTTCCTCTATGGTGGTGGGAAATCTCTCTAGGGTGGCTGCATGTCATTGTGATGGTGTTTGGTGCATAGCATACTCCGTATGGTTTGTAAGTGCAAGACATGTGATGTCTTTTAGTTTTGTGAGCATGCCACCATATTCTCATGTGAATGGCAATCATATAAAGATCCCCTATTTTATTACGCAATTATTTACACATATTATTTTTAAAAGTAAAAAATTTCAAATAGTCCTCATTTGTATCTAGTGGATATTTTGAGCACAAACTCTCCTCTATATAGTAAAATACGTGTAGGAGGAGATGCTCACTCCTGCATGGGGAAAGAGTGTATCCATTGCTTTGCCTCTCTCTCTCTCTCTCTCTCTCTCTCTCTCTCTCTCTCTCTCTCTCTCTCTCTCTCTCTCTCTCTCTCTCGTTCAAGACTGGTCAAAAATATTTTTGAGGTCTCTTGGTATTGTTGTGGACGTCAAAACTTCTTATGTGAGTGTGTCAAAAAATTGGATCTGTGTAGGAAAAAAATACCTAATAAGTCACGTTAAGCTACTTGTGTAAAAAGCTGTAATTTCACGATAACATTTGCTACATCAATCACACATGATCACATGTAATGGGGAGAGAGAGAGAGAGAGAGAGAGAGAGAGAGAGAGAGAGAGAGAGAGGACACAAATATAGGTCTAGATTTATGCAATTGAGCCCCCTCCAAAAGCATTGTATTAGTTGAAATTTCTCTAGGTGAGAGACTTGGAATTAATACACTTATTTCTTCTAGCTATGCACATCCCACATTACGGAGATCAAATTACTCCGGATTTCGACATTCTAATGGTTCCTGAGACCCTCATTTGAGAAGGTGGAGCGCTTAGTCTCAAAGCCTTGGACACTCATCAAGCCAAGAGATACTCCCATCTTCTCATCTTGCCAAAGGTGGAAGCATATGGCCTAGTGCCGTTAAGATACTTGCTAGATACATATTAACGGCAATGAGCCATTAAGATCCAGATGTAGGAGTTTGAGTGGATGTTCGATGTAGTGTATCTTAATGGCAATGAGCCGTACACTTCCACCCTCAAGGTCAAGGTTGTCATCTCCAAGGCCATATGAATTACGGGAACATGGACGTCCCCATGCAACATGTAAGGGATTTGTTAGTGAAAGCATGTAAGGAATGCTCTCAAGGTTTCTCTCTCTATTCTTTTGACTAGTATGTGACCCGCACGTTGCTGCGGCCAAGGAAACAATGCCTCTATTCTCATAGGGCTATTTTCTCCTCCAAGTGGAACACTATCAATACTCTCTTCCTACACGTAGAGTCTATCGCATTTATAAAAGTGATGCATGACACGATCTCTTAATAGACGTTGTAAAGCATTCTTTGATACCAAGATTGGAAGCTTCTCATAGACATTATTTTTCATGAGGTGCTAACCCTCGTTCAACAAACTTAGGAGTGCTTTAATTCTATTGGGGGGGGGTGTGTCTAGAGAGAGAGAGAGAGAGAGAGATTCCGTCTTTTGGTCTACCTTGATTTAGCAATGCTACCAAGCTTGATTATAGAGATTAGATAAGTTAGCATGGTGTGAAGAGATGAAAGCTAAGAGAAGTCAATGTAATAATAAAACTTTTTTTTAATAAATGGAGTGGGTTCTAGAATTGGTTTCAATGATAGGAACGCAATTGGATGCAATGTCTCTGCTCCACTCTCTTACTTGCTTCTATCCTTGTACGTATGTATGGATGTATGTATACATATATCTATATGTCCACATAGTACACACACACACACACACAGATATATGTATATACATATATATATATACACACACACACACACATATATATATATATATATATTTATTTATATATATATATATTTATATATGCTTGAAGCAAAAATTTGTCACATAGATCTTGAGACATCTTGATATGTTCCAATTATGTCTATATGTACACATAACGTGCGCGCGCACATACACACATATATATATATATGCTTGAAGGAAATATTTGCCACATAGGTCTTGAGGCATCTTGCTATTGTTCCAATACGAAAACTATGACATTCAAAGTTTGTATGCTCCCCTCGCCCCCCCCCCCCGTCTAGTTGAAGTGACGATCCCAAGTGGACATTTAAGAAGGAGAAGCGACCTCTTTTTTCTCATTTTTTTTGAAGAGAAAGTTGTAGATGGCTATGATTGGTGTGCCTCTCTCTCTCTCTCTCTCTCTCTCTCTCTCTCTCTCTCTACCATCGGTTAGATAGATCTTTGAGATCTCATTTGATATTCCTACAACATTTCAAATTCTCCTTTTATCAAGACATGTGTGTACTTGTGTGTGTGTGTGTGTGTGTGTGTGTGAGAGAGAGAGAGAGAGAGAGAGAGAGAAAATGAAACAAAAATAACTTTATTTTTACTCATGTTGTGAGATATATCTTTTGGGATTGTTACGATGGCATTAAAATTTTTCTTCTTCTTCTTCTTCTTCTTCTTCTCTCTCTCTCTCTCTCTCTCTCTCTCTCTCTCTCTCCTCTCTCCCCCCCCCCCCCCCCCCCCCCCCCCCCCCCCCCCCCAACTTCTCCTTCCATATATATTCACTTTTGTTGAAGACTTGTTTTGTAACTTTTAAAGTCACTTTAGATTGTTCCTACACGCGAACATTTTGTTATGTCTTTATCTCTCCTCCTGCGTCATTTGTTGGACTTTACATTTCAACACATTTAATACGGCACTAAAAAAATATCCTCTCTCTCTCTCTCTCTCTCTCTCTCTCTCTCTCTTTTTGATTTTAGATTGGCACCCTTGCTTGCCAAAATTTAAGGAATTTATAGATTTTAAAGGATGGCACATATGTTAACTCTTAAAAATAAAAAGAACAAAATATCCAAGACTTGGTAAAAGGTCCATCAACTGAAAAATCTCTCTACCCATTTGGGATGTTCTCTCTCGTTGATTTTAGATTCGCACCCTTGCCTGCCAAAATCTAAGGAATTTATAGATTTTTAAGTATGGTCCACATGTTAACTCTTAAAAATAAAAAGAATAAAATATCCAAGAATTGGTACAAGGTCCATCAACTGAGAAATCCCTCTACCGATTTGGGGTGTTAATGTGAGGGTTGGTCTTTGTTGGACACTTAATCCATTTTCTACGGGTGAAAAACTTTAGCTATCCTTTAAAAAATACATTAATGCCAAAAAATAATATCTTGAAAATTTGAAAAGTGCGTGAGTTCATAAATGTACATGTATATGCACATATGCAATGTGATGGTCTCTCTCTCTCTCTCTCTCTCTCTCACACACACACACACACACACATACACACACACACACATATACACACACACAAGCAATGCGGTGGTCTCTCTCTCTCTCTCTCTCTCTCTCTCTCTCTCTCTCTCTCTCTCTCACACACACACACACACACACAAGCAATGCGGTGGTCTCTCTCTCTCTCTCTCTCTCTCTCTCTCACACACACACACACACATACACACACACACACACACAAACACACACACGCACGTAACGAACCCTGCATTTGCATGTCATGCATGTCTTGAAAGCGAAACAGCCTAAGTCGACATTAAACGAGGCTTTTTTTTTCTCAAGCTCTTTAAAGAAATATATGTTTCTAAATTTTTTTAAAATATATCAATATTAGTCTTGAAAAAAGCCCTTGAAAAGATAAAGCCAAATATATATTCAAAATTTATATTTTCATTAATTCTTTTTTTTTGTTATATCTTCAAAAAGTAAATTCATATTAAGTAGCAAAACCTCCACTAAAGTTATCCCTTTTTTATTATGTCCAATTAAACTTTAACATTTATTTTATGTAGAATAGAAAGTCTTTTGATTTTACATTTGAAAATGCTTCTCAATCCTTACATTCTACAAGGTGTCATTTCTTACAATCTTACCTTTTACTTTTGCATTTTAGATTAGATGTTTTGTAAGGTATTTTTTGAAATGAACAAAGGAGTGACATGTGGATGCCCTCTCCTTCCTTAAAAATTTTAAGCTGCATTATAAAGAGCATAGATTAAGTTTCAAAAGCTAAAAGTGAAAAAACATTTGAGGGTACCCTCGTACATTCCATTTGAGGCTAGCTTCATAAGATTTGATGTTTTATTTATCACAAAGATCCAATAAAATTTTTAGTGGGCGTTTGCAAAGCAAGAATTTAGGAGGAAAGCAATAGAAGCACACATGCAATGAGCTCCATGTGTCATATAATTCCAATCCTACAACTCCACAATTTTATGGTGTAAGGAATGGTCCTTGGGGAGGCCATTTTGCAGTCAGGCGATCGGGGGCAACCGGGAGCCTCTTGCAGAATGGGCTGACCATGGTCCATTCCTGACCGTCTCACGGGCGTTGGGAGTCTACTAGGCCAACATCCGTGATTTAAAAAAATAATGCAAGGCCGACACGTTAGTGCACAAAATATGAGGGACACAATTCCACCCGGTTGATAGCGACGGTTGACTTGCCCTAGAAGGTGGTTGTGTTGGCATTAGATAACCAACACCTGTGACGGTATAACTAAACGACCATATGCAAGAGAAAACCTTGACTATAAGCTTTTGCGCTTGATTATATCCAAACATTTGTTGAATACAACCTTATGATATCAACAATGAAGGGCACAACAACAGTAAAGAGCAACTTCATCAAGTTGTCCAAAGCATACAATTTCTTCTTATTACAATGACAAATTGAATTGAATCTTCAGAGTGGAACGTGCTTTCAAGGAGACTTTCTAAGTAAGCTCATGCATGAAATTTGTCTGCATTTGATAAATGTGTCTTCTTATAAACATCTCTAGCATCCCTAACTCAATTCTTTACTACAAGGAATTTGGGGCCTAGAGAAAATATATGAATAGGTGATGGACAAAAAATTGTGTCTCAAGCTTTTGGGCAATCCACTGCAATAGTGGTGGTTGCTTCTTAGAAGACCACAAAAAAGAAGGCCGACTATATGACATGATGCAGAACTAGGTGTCTAACTCAAGAGTGAACATGCGAGTAAGAGTGTGTTGTAGAACTTGATTCCAAGTATTTGCAAGGGGGCTAGGTATCAAGCAACTAGGTGAAGAGAGGCTCTTTATTGGATCAAAATTACTGACACTATTCAAATTTGTGTGCAAAACCTCCATTTTAGATTGATTAGAAATGCTTCCCCGGCTTTGAGCCTTCTTGAGCTCTTGATCTTGAATGTCCTTCATCTTCAAGCTGACACCATTGTAGCTTCCATTGCCCTCAAATCCAAATGGTTGTAGGAACAAGGCAACTCCACCAAAACCAGGCAAGGCACCAATGCCCAAAATGGAGGATCTCATGGCACCTCTAAAACCACTATACAAGCTTATCTCCTTAAGATTTGTGATGTCAATATAAGGAGAGAGGTTTTGGCAAGAGTAGCAACCAACAACACTATTTCTAGTTGTGTATAAACTTGGCTGAGTAAAATGAGCACCTACTCCTAGAACAAGAACATCCAATGTAGGCACCATCGATGCCCACTTTGTATCCAGCTTATCTAAGTACAATGTGGAGTATTGGCCTTCACTTGTGTGTTGAACCAAATGGGGGGACCAAAGAAGAGAGATTGTTACATTGGAAGAGTCGAAACGCCAAGACACTGACTGATTGGATTTGTCATCATATACTAGCCTCGGAGCCTCCACCTGCATCGAAAGAGTGTTCATTCAAGAAACTCGTGGAAAAATAATAGTAATTCATATGCACAACTATTGCAATAAAAAAGATGAATCTTGCATAATTTTTCAAAAATAATATAATAACGAAGTCAAGTAGCTTCCAAAAAAAAAAGAATGAATGAGTCATGCTTGTTCTTTCTCAAATGTACGAATTTTATGTCTCAATTTTTTTTTGTGGAAACTTCTAGTGTATAATTTCCGGACCTTCCTGGTGGCCGCTTTAGGGTGGTGTACATGGGTGTGCAATCAGAGTGTTCTTTGTGGTCTTTGATTTCCTTGCATATTGTTCATATTTGATGTATGGGCTTCCATTATTGGTATGCCCTTGGGACATCAGCCTCCATGTCCTCTTTTGAAGGGAGAACATGCTTCAACATGGATTCAAAATCCAGCATTGCTCACCTTTATTGCCTACCTTACTCAAGAACTCTTGTCCCATCTATAATGGGGTGAGGGATTTCGGCCCCCTCCCTGCCACGCGTTAGCAATGCCTTCATCCGGCGGGTGTGGCATGCAAACAGCGATCAGAGAGAGAGAGAGAGAGAGAGAGAGAGAGAGAGAGAGAGAGAGGCAGTTTGCACGAAAATCAAGAGAGAGGTGGGCGGAGCCCGCCGGCCACACTAGTAACTTATAAGATCTCTTGGTCAATGTCTCAAAAAGCTTTTCTAAAATGGCAAAAAATCTTCCTTGTAAAGCTGCAAACCAAAGGTACTAATATGAATTTTCAAATTTACAGAACTTTTGAACTAATTTTTGTATTGTTGAACAATTTTTCTTCCCTTTACCTTCATTTTGATGGCGGCTAATGTAGAGTTTTGACAGGATCTAAACTAAGCTGAGGCAAACCTTTTCCAAACACTAGTTCTAGAGTGCATAAGCACATCTTTAGTAGAATTTGTGTGCAAGGAAAGCTTGCCCAATTAGTCAACCCAGGAAAATGTATCCTTTCTTGTAAAGAAGCACGCTATGAGCAAAAAAATGGTGTTTTTCTTCCATCTATTTGATGAAGGTAGAAATAGATAGTGGTAGGTGTTTAGAATGTAGACCATCAAGTTCAATCTCAGTCATTTTGAGACAGCATGTGTTTTTCATTAAGGGACTCGGAATCCATCATGCTACCGAAGTCAAGAGGTAAAAAATGAACCAAAAACGTCGGAATACAAGATATGCTAGCAATGAAAACCTCGTGTGTGTGTGTGTGTGTGAGAGAGAGAGAGAGAGAGAGAGAGAGAGAGCTTTTATGGTTTGACTTGGTGTATTTGAAGGAAAAAAGAGAAGGAGGTTCTCTTTGTTAAGGAAGAAGTTCAAGAGGAAGATAGAGAGATTTTTTTCTTTTGGCAATACCCTCCCACATGAGATTTTTTATTTTTTATTTTTGCCAAACTCACAATTGTGAGTGGATGTATTAAATTTTCCAGAAAGAGATGTACAACGTAATCTCAAGTTCGCTTGATATATCCAGAATCTACAAAGTGTCAGACAGGAGCAAGCCATTACCCATGATCCCTTGCACACTGTGAGCGGTCAAGATGCTTAGAGTTTCTACTCGTCCGAGTTCTTCCTTTTTCCAAGGGCAATAATCTCTTCTCAGGTCTTTTGAACGATCTTTGTGAAGCTAGCTATTGAGAGGTCGTTTTCAAAATTCAACAGTTCTTGGCCTTCCAAACTTGCTAAAATTAGCAAAATCTAATAGTTTGTGTACAGATTAATAACGGTTGGCTTTTCATCACCTTCGTTCTTATCACCGAACACTCCTTGAATAAGTGAGAGGGGTCCTCACTTACGTTTTGCAACACAAGCACCTATTTTAGCCACTACCTCTAGCTCGAACCTTAATGTCTATCAGCAAAGCCGCCCATAAAATATCTTCATCCACAATGGCGACCATTGCGGATTCCATTTGTTATTTGCTATCGCCACCCATCTTGATTCCGACCATTGCATACCCCATTGTTTTTTTCTTTTTTTTTTTGGGTGTCCGGGGGGGGGGGGGGGGGGGGGTGTGTGTAATCAATCAGTCTTGATCATTAGAGCACGGTAGATACCTTTGGTTTATGGTTTAAAAAATGTTTGCTCTTGGGCCATCGAGCCAAGATCTTCACTCAAAATTAGACTTGCAGATAGGCATCAAGCACTAGTCCAACCCTTTCATATCCCTGTTAATCAGCAAGCTTTCGGTGCCATTTGAGGTGAATTTGGATAGCCAATTGATTTGAGTCTTTCTAGGTCTTGTTGTTGTTGTCCCAGAGATAGACCAGTCGTCGTCATTTACCTTTTTGACAATTTCTCTTCAAAATGTGTTCATTAGTTCGCTTCCTGCTTTAGAGAGACAACGGGACGAGTGTGTTATGGAGTTTTGAAAATTTCTAGTTATCTCTCCCCACTCCATTGCCTCTGTTGCTCTTGTACACTTACGTACAAGCTCACCCATTGTGCCACATAGTCTCAAGCTGATCACTGAGGGGCTAGAAGTTTGTCGTGTACCTCTAGCTCTTTCCATTGGCCACCTGGAGAGAAGAGCTTCCCCTTATCAATCATATCCTTTGTCATGATAGCCCATGTTGATCCTGCTTTGCGATTGAAACCATAATTTTGGCGCATTGGACCTTTGCATGAATAGCAAGGCTAGGTATCACAATACCACCTTGCTCCATTGGCCTATCAACAGCCTCCTATATAGCAAGGCATCAAGTCTTTGGTATTATTTTTGCACAAAAATCTTTTCACTGGTTTCAAGAACTCTTTCCTGTTGCATTTGGCTATCTTAAGGAGCAGGCTAATGAAGGCTATATATAGGAGCATGAACAAAGAAATCACTATAAACCTCCTCAAGAATGGAAACAGCACATACTTCCATCTTCGTATCTTGCACCTTACCTTGTGACTCTCCTATATGAGATTGTGTTACGTGTGACTTTGAGTCAATAAATTGCATTCGTGGAAAAGACCAGTTTGCATCTTTGCTACTCTTGATGCATAGGTATGAATATTAGTTTACTTTTAACGATATAATTTTATGAAAGACCTTTTTCTCTTTAAATGTAGAGATTTTAAAATTAAGTTCTAGTAGTTTTTTTTTAAAAAAAATTGAAGTCTCAAGTTTTTATATGTAAGGTATTACAAATAGTTTGAAAAAGGTAAATCTCAATGTTTTTGACTTACCATAGAGTAATGTTTTTGAAAAATATATGTATTCTCATAGCACCTGGCCTCTCTCTCTCTCTCTCTCTCTCTCTCTCTCTCTCTCACACACACACACACACACACACACACACTCTCACGACTAATAGGATCAATAATAAGTAGTCCCACTATGTATTATTATTGACTAGTATGGCCTCTCTCTCTCTCTCTCTCTTTGTTGTGTGCCCGGAGGTTGCAAGGAACACTGCCGAATGAAGGAGCTCGTGACATGTGTAAGAACGGGGATCCCCCTTTTATCATAGTCTAGATTGGAGAGCAATTCTGCACAAGGTCCTCCGCCATTTTGAGCAACTAGGGGTGCAATTGAATGCTCCAAAGCAGGACCATCAAGAGCAAAAGTTGCTATTGTTGATGGGGCCTCGAAATGAAAATGTGACAAGGATTTTTGGGTTCTCAGGCAACAATATGATGCATGATTGAGGCGACGAACCGAGGGGAGAACATAGGCATTTGCGCCCGAAAGATTTGAACCCTCTCCTCCACAAATGTGCAAGCAACACATCAGAAGTCTTGACCATTACTCAACCAAGAATACTATTAAATGAAAGAAATTAAGGGATGATCACAATTTTATATCCTAATACTTTTATTTCTTTTTCTTTTTTTTTGCTAGAATTTGTGAGTGGATGTATTGAATTCTTCCTGAGATCCCCCAATACTTTTATATCCTAATTGGAGTAGAGCTTGGGAAACTAGTGACAAAAGCGTCTGCCTTCGGTTTCTGGGTGCATAGTCCTGGTCGTTCTTCTTGTATACTTTTTTTGGTATGTGAGGGGAGCGGCTGGGCGTGCCCTACCCGACTCCGAAAACAAAAAAAAAAGGTAAAGCTTGGGAGGCCGTATGTGCGGATGCGGTGTGTGTCCATGGCCCAAGCAACTCATTTAATTTTTATTTTTTTTTAAATTATAGACTAACATGCAATTTGTATCTTACCTGATCCAATAGGCAAACAAGTGACTTGAGTTGTGCTCTAACCATCTTGTCTCCCACAAACGCCATGGATTTTCCTTGCATGAGCTTCAAGAAGGTCGCTGCGCTAAAGCGCTTCATGTTGCACTCGCTAGGTTTCCACCTCCAGTTTCGTGATTTTTTTGTGCTCTTGCAGCTTTGCTCATCATTCACAGACTTCCAAGAACAAGTTGAATCCACATAAGGAGCAGGATCATTGGTCCATTTTCCTTTGAAGTATCTACACGTTCCTGCAACAAGAATATACAATTTTTTTTCCTTCAAGAAAAACAAGGCTGTGGAGTTTCAACTCCTTTGTGATAAGCTAAGTTGGGCAGGTGAGCATTAGAGCACCTAGATTGACACTTGTAGACTTTCATGAATCAAAACGGCTCTCTCTCCAACTATGTACACATAGAGGGGATCTCTCTCTCTCTCTCTCTCTCTCTCTCTCTCAAACCGCCCCCCCCCCCTCCAAAGGAACATCCAATAATACAATTTCAATTAAACACTAATGGCCTTTGTGTGTGTGTGTGTGTGTTTTGATGTGTTTTTTTTGGGGGGGGGGGGGGGGGGGGGGGGGGGGGGGGGGCTTCAAAGGATTTTTATAAAATAGCCAAAAGATCTTGCATACCTTTGAAAAATAGCCATTCGGCTATAAATATCCCTTAATTGTTTTCTTGGTGGGTGTGCATGCATGCATATATAAGAGAGAGAGAGAGAGAGAGAGAAGAGTTAGAAAAAATTCGGGGTCTAGTGTACTTTAGCCAGCTGAAATTGTAAAATCGAGCTTCCTTAACAAAAACCGGGAAATTTACATTTAATGTAAATATCGGCAAAACCTTCAATTTTTGACTAAAAGCCTAGAGAATTTCAAGTTTGACCTTAGTTTCTTCGGTTAGGGAAAATGTGTTTTCCAACCTTGATCTGAGAGAGCTTGTCCTCGTGACAAGCGGCAAGTATCAACACTCCTCAAGACCTATAGTAGAAATTTTGGGAGACCTAGATGTAGGTACGGTGGAGAACTACAATTTACATTTGGGGCTCAATTTTATTGCATCCACGGCAGTAATGTGTCTTCATGGTAGCAAGGAGCGGCTTCACCTTTACTCACCTCATTCTCATATGTCGTGATAAGAACTTCTTGGATTTTCTTGAGTCCTCAAAAAGTAGTGGGGTTTACAATGGCCAAAAGCACGGTAGCAGATTACATCTAGAATCCCCAGTGGCCGTTGTTGATGAAAATCTTTTTGTGGACGGTGTTATGGGGGGCTTTGCTGACACGCATGAAGATTCTTGTCAAAGATATTGGCTCAAATAGGTGCTCAAGATGCAAAACAGTAAGAGAGGACCCCTCTCAGTTATTAAAGGAGTGGTCAATATGCAAATGGATCCAAAGGACCTAGAGATAGGGGTTTTCAAGAACGATTTGTTCTTCGAAAGGAAGGTGACGAAAAGCCAAGCATTGCTAAACTGCACACAAAGTCACGTATTTGAAAATGACGGGAAAATAGCTAGCTTCACAAAGATCGTCCAAGAAAACAAGGAAATGATTATTGCCCTTAAGCAAAGAAAGAACTTAGACAAGTGGAATCTTCTAGTCGTTTTGACCGCTAACGGTAGATAAGTGATCGTGGATATTGGTTAGCCTACGGCTAGTGATTTGTAGCATCTAAAGAGGTCGAGAGATACCTCAAGGCCTAGCACGAGCTTGAGGCTAGCGATTTTAATACATACATCCACTCACAATTGTGAGTTTGGCCCAAAAAAAAATAAAATCTCTTGTTGAGTCCAATATAGCTCCATTACGAGATTTACCATCCCAAGAACTTGAGGAATATGCTAACCTATATGTTGTTGGGGGTGCACCACCAAAATTGTAAGTGCACCACGTGACTTCAAAATAAGGGTTTTTTAATTAGCCAAAATTTTCAAAAGTCAACAGAATTACATTTATAAGAAACACTTTTTAATGTGTTTTAGAGAAAAGTAGTAGTTTCTTAAGAAGAAGGGATCCTTTTATTGCCGCACAATATGCAAGTATAGAGGTCTTCTGATGTTAGGGTAAATCTCCTCAAGGGAACCATCTCTTTCCTACGACACATAATGTATGAGGCATACATGCATGCATACATCCATGACTCATAAAGACCAGATTAGATGAAGTCCAAAGACCGCTTTGAATGAAGGTCAAAATACTTACACGTCATCCATTGCATTAGCACATGCTTCAACCTAGTGCAATATATAAGCACACACTTCCCATTGTACAAACTCTTTTTCTTACATCCTAATAATCAAGCTCTCTATTTGCATCAAGTTTTTTTTTTCTTTGTTAAGTTAGGCGAGCATTAGCTATCATGAATGCCACTAACCTCTATCTGCCCTAATAATAGGTCTGATCTTGTGGTATCAAAGCCATTAGGGCTACTCTCGTCTCTAGACCCGTATAGATCCATAAAAAATCACTAATACTAAACTAGATTAAGTCATTTTTTTCCTTTCTTTTTGAGCGACTGAATTGATTCATAATCATCTTCTACATTTGCAATTACCAGATGGAGAGAGAGAGAGAGAGAGAGAGAGAGAGAGATGTATTTGATCTTAAAGGCTTCTCTTGGAAGAAGGGGATAGTCAAAGGACCCACGTTTCTTTTGTTTTTGGCAAGTGGAAGTTCCGGCGTGAGACTGCTAGCCACACCCTCTCCCCACACCACAAAGTGATACCCACTCGTTGGTTATCATCCTCTCCCAAGGATGCCTACTGTTTATTTGCTGCATACGACAATCTGTTGTATCCTCATCAGCCACACCAATCTGTTGTATACGGCAAAGCTCGCCAATACTAATTAGGTGACCAAGCCCCCGCTTCTGAAGTGAGCAACCAAGGGGAGTTTGAGCAGCTCTCCCCCTCACAGCTTGCAAGGCTTGTTTTTACTATGCTGCTCGGCTCGTCTCTGCTTCCCCTCAACCGCCATAATCCCTCTTGGCATACCTCGATGGCTATCTACTGTCACATGTCCCAGCTCCCACAAATCCCTCGATTCCTATATGCTTGCGTTGGACATGCTCAAGCTGGTTTGGAGTATGCAACCATGGACGCCAAGCTTACAACCGCCCTAGAATGTTGCACTCTATTGCCCATAATTACTACTCAAATCTTGATTCTCGCATGTCCTCGACTCTCGACCACCTGATTACCCTCGGCCTATGCTACCCTCTTGGTTCAACCTCCAAGCTTGCCTCCCATCATCCCTTTGCCTCATACCAATTCCATCTCGCGCTGCTCAAAGCCAACATCATCACATGCGCCTAGTCTTAGCTGTTGTCACAAACCAACCCCCTTGAACTGCCTGGTGGCTCTCGGGGATACGTCTGCTTCAAAACAAGTCGGCAGCCAATAATAATTTCTTTTTTTTTTTTGGTGCACTGTAGCTTAGCCTCGTTTCCACCTAGCTTCATTGATATCATCAAGTTTTTTGCACTCCACAAAAAGATCTTATCTTCGAGGATTCTTAGCACTCGAATCTCACTTAAGGGGGAGCCTATCACAACAAGGCTTAATTACAAGCTTTCTTGCATCACTTTCCTTTTTCATTTTGTATTTGCATTTTTAATAAATCTTTGGGTAGACTCTGCCATAGAGGATTGTGTACATATTCACCTATATGAAGGCATCAAAAAAGGACAAGAAGAAGACTATGCAAAGGACCAAGGAGGTGAAGGACACAATGATGAAGATGAAGAATGTAACGAACATCATGAAGAACACAAATGCGAGTCAAGGAGGAAGAAGACCACCATGACACATGAAGCAACACAATCTTCACCACTTTTATGATTATGATGATGATGTACTCTAGTTATGATCCTGGGGAAAGAGAAGTGATCACCTTGTGAACCATGAGCTAATGAATCCATAGAGAACTAGCCATGATGAATCAACGAATCACAATGACCCCAGATCATGAATCACTTAAGAGTACCATGATTAGGTTTAAGGAGGAGCTTGTTAGGGTAAACCTCCTCATGAGAACCATCTCTTATCTAGGACACATAATGTATGAGGCATGCATGTCTGCATACATCAATGACCAATGAAGACTGGATAAATGCAGTCCAAAGACCGTATTGAATGAAGGTCAAAATACTTACACCTCATCCATTGCATCAACAGATGCTTCAACCTAGTGCACTATACAAGCACACACTTCTCATTGTTTAAACTCTTTTTCTTACATCCTAATAATCAAGCTCCCTATTTGCATCAAGTTTTTTTTTCTTTGTTAAGTTAGATGAGTGTTAGCAATCATGAATGCCAATAATCTCTATCCGCCCTAATAATAGGTCTCATCATATGACACCCTTTGAATGAACGCGATATAGATTATTTCCTAAAGGTGAACCCCCCAAGCATATGTTAAACTCTTTGGTGAGGCCTCACCCCTACAGCATGGCCTAGAGAATTGACAATTGCCATGATAAAGAGGTTGTAGTGAAAAGGAAGGTTTCACAGCTCCACTCGTACTGTTGCCTCGATCATACTTCATGCTTCTTAATGAGGAAATAGGTAATATTATCAGAGGAGACATAACTTAAGGTAGACAATGAAGGTCTAGCATCTATAGAGGAGATCTAACATTTGTTGATACTCAAGGAAAAGGCTCACATTTGGCTTTGGTTCTGCATTGCAAGCCTGTGCCACATATCACCAATACAAGTTATGAGGATTATTCAAGATGAATATATCTACAATTCTTAACTCACCTCGTAACTTACTTTCAGGTCAGGTAAAATTGTAGCTATGATTTTTCATTTTTAGCTCTCTCTCTCTCTCTCTCTCTCTCTCTCCGCCGTTTTCTATGGGGTTTCCTCTGTTCTTCAAATATTTGGGTAACATGTTTAGTCTCGTAATGTGAGCTAGTTCTAGTATTTATAAGAGTAGTTGGCCTAGCAATAAAGGTGAGGGGCTTTAAGCGCACCCGCTATGATTCAACCCTTGTGACATGCGGGCGTGGGTGTATGGGCGAAATCCCGTAAAAGCAGTTGTTGCGAATAATCAGATTGCCCAAAAAAGAGGAGAGATTTCTACAAAATAAAAAAATTCTCATGTTAGATGTAGGCTCCAAACTAAAAAGCTTTATTGAAGGTTGTAAAGGCTAATTGTGAAGTGATTTATTGTTTTCGGCCATACTGACAATTGTGAGTGGATGTGTTATAGTAACCCAAAAAGGACTAGACAATCGTCCTCAAGCATGCTACATGCTTGGAGGGGTCATAACACATGATTCAAGGCTACACAACCCCTTCAGAAGAAAGTTACTTAAATACTTACCTTTTGTGATGGCTTTGATTGCTTGTTTCCACTCTTTAGAATTCTTGTGTTTTTTTATTTAAAGGTCACTTCCATTCTTGTTGAATAATCTCTTTGAAGCTAGCCATCTCGAGTGGTCATTTTTCAAGATGTGCCGGTTCCTAGACTTCCAAACTTGTTTGAAATAACAGAAGCAAACAATTTGAGTACATATTAAGATGGCTAGGTTTTTCCACAAAATTTCTCCCAAGATCAGGTCTTTCTTGAAGAACATGATCTTCCAGCTCTTCTGTATCCAATTACATATTTTGCTTGCAATCTCATAGCTGGATAGTTAGTGAAGGAGACCTTCACTAGCCGCTTTGCACCCCTAGCATCTATCAAAGCCTATCCCTAGGATAGATCACCCATCAACTACTACATGTTCATGATGCTCTTATACAATGGTACAAACAACTTTTTTCTTGATCTCTTTTTTTAAAAGGTCAACCTAATTAAGAAAACCAAAATTTATGCCAAAAGCTAAGGTATTTCTCGAGATTTATAACCAAATGTCCAATTTCTTTTCGTGAAATTAAGCTTCAATGAAATCACAAGCGAGATTTTCCATTTTAACCCGTGAGGTTTACGCTACAAATTAGCATCATGGAGAAACTAATTAGAATAATCTCTCTCAAGCTTATGTAGCACTTCCTTGTCATATGAGAGAGAGAGAGAGAGAGAGAGAGAGAGAGAGGAAGTAGTAGTAGTAGAAGAAGAAAATTAATGTCATAAAAATAGTCCGAAGAGATATATCCAACGAGTCTCAAAGTAGGTCAAGACACGGAGTTTGGGATAACCACTAGGTGATAGAATGGCATCTTTAAACCCCGGGGGATTCACCACTTATAATAAGGACATGTCACCTGCGTGCACCAAATTCCCCTTTTTAACCCCTATATACGGGACCATCCTTTGTAAAATGCACCTTTTCTCCGCTTTATAACCCCCCTATTGTACACTCACGTGATACCATACGGTAAAACTTAGTGAATCCCCCGGGCTTTAAACTTGTCTCTTGACCAAAAAAAATCAAAGCTAAAACAAAGAGTGTTTGAGTTGCAATAAACTCGTCTTAACCCAAAATTCAAAGTAGAAGCAAGAGTGCCAAGTTGCAAACCTGAAGACATTGACTGTTTTAATGGCAATGGTTGGCCAATTGTTGAAGTTGGAGAGTCCAAAGAATCATCACTAGACCCTTCTTCATTCTTTCCAATTGCAGAATCTGAATCCTTGTTGCGATCCTTTCTTGCAAACTCCAAGGGCAATTCATCACCATCATCATCGTTTGAAGATGGAGAGCTTCTTTTTGTTCTAGACTTGGAAGGAATGTTACCAAAGGTTTCCCCATAATCTCCATGCTTTTTTTTAATGACAGAGTATTCCTCTTCACCATCGGCATCTTTGGCCTTCTTTTTGGAAACTTTTATTCTCTCTTCCCCCTCTCTATCATCCACTTCATCAAGGTCTGCAATGAACCATAAATAACTTCAAAAAGACAGATAATAAGATGATTAAGGTCATGTTGTCTCAATTCATAAGAAAGTAGTAGATGAGGCTTGGAAATGTAAAGGGACTATATATCAAGGTTTTGACATGAAATTTCTCTAAATTTTCTAGGTTTTCTCACCTAAAAATATAAAATTTAGAGGTAAATTTTAAGATTCATAGGTGAAATTATACTAATCCTAGGTTTTTCTCAAGAACCAATGAGGTCCATATCTCCATCCAAAGTAACTTAAGTGCCACTAAGAAATAGAGTATAGCCGCACCCTCACAAACAATTTATTATCGGGCTCCAACTCTATCGACACTTCAGATATGTGGGCACAATTTTGGCTTCATTTTTTTCATGCGAATCTTGGAAGGTGTGTGAACGAAAACAATGGTCAAATGAGTAGTAGAATTACTAGTTCAAGAGGGGTTTTGCTTGTGACCCTCCCCTCTTCAACTAGTAATTATAGCCTAGTACTCATTTGACCATTGGCTTATATACACAAGAAGATTTAGAAATTTTCTCATGTAGGAAAACGGAGTCTTTCTCAGTGTTTTTCATACAATGCTTAACATCATGAGCTTATGCTCGAGAGGCACCGCATACCTAGCTAGGTACGATTGGGGGCAGGGGACCCCTTCCCCCAATCGTACCTAGCTAGGTATGCGGCGCCTCCCTCACATAAGCTCTGTCCCCTGCCCCCAATCGTACCTAGCTAGGTATGCGGCGCCTCCCTCACATAAGCTCATGATGTTGAGGTAAGTCACAATGTGGGGTTTGTCCAAAACTTCTTGTAAATTACTGGTCGAGTTTGATACCAAGCAAGGATATCAAAGCGACAGTTTAAGGAGAGCACTATGCAGGAGCGTTACGATGACTTGAATTCGAATCACGACATTACAACACAAGCATTTGAAAGGGAGAAAGCATGCAAACCTGGTGAGTTGTCATCTGCATCGGCACTACCACGTGGCACTTTCTTCTTCTGTTCCTTGGCTTCTGTAGCTTCCGAGAGGAAATCTTTGTCATCTGCCCCTTCCCAGAAGAGCAAACCTGCAGAGCTCCCCCCACCATCGTCATCATCACCATCACTAGGCTTTCCCGATTTGGTAAAAGAGCTGGGTTTTTTCTTAATGCCTTCTTCCTCATCCTGCTCCTCAGTGGCAAACTTTTCTCTCTTTTTATGTCTGCTTTTCTTTCCCAATAAGGAAACCTCCTCCTCTGCAGCATCGTCATCCTTACCATTGTAGCCGCTATTCATACCCATTGCTTTCCTACTAGATTGGTTTGAGCTTGTAGACTTGAAGTTGAAGCTCATTGGGTCCTCCTCCTCTTCTAAGTTGCTCTCCTTTCCCAAAATGGAAACTCCTTCCTCTTCTAATTCATTGGCATGTGCAAACTTGGCCTTTTTGCTAGATTTAGCTGTGGATGAGTCCTCTTCATCTTGACCTGCTTTTTTCTCTCTAACTATGGAGTCCTCTACATTTAGGTCTGATTTATCTGTGTCTTGCATTGCCTTTGCCTTCTTGGTGGTCTTCTTCTTACTCTCTGCAACGCCTGCTAAATTTGTCTTACCTTTTTCGTGCTTTGCAGATATTGTAAGCTCTTCTTCCTCAAGCTCAATTTCTGGCATCTTTTCTGCATTATATTGCGTTGTCTTCCCTTTTTTGGTCAGCTTCTTCTTGGCTTCACTTTCTGTATTAAGGTCACTGTTCTTCTTCTTCTTCTTGCTGTCAATATTGGGCTCACCATTAATTAGCTCATCCACCTCCCTCTGTGCCATGAATGCATTGATCTCTGATTTGTCCTCGCCACCTCTCTGTGCTTGCTTTTTCGATTTCTTCGAAGACTTGACATAGATGGTCGGAGCTTCTGTCTCCTCTGCTTCATTCTGTTCCTTCTCTTGTGTCATGAATGCTCCCTTCTTTGCCTTCTTCGCAGAGCTAGGAACTTCTGTCTTCTCTGCATCATTCTGATTCTTCCCTTTAGATGCTGTATATATATCACCATGCAGATCCTCATCATTTTGCTGCTTTGCATTTTTGGGAAAAAACTTGCCCTCATGTCCATCGTTATGATTTTTCTTTCCACCTCCATCGCTCTGCTTTTTAAGTTTTGACGATGAAAGACTGCCCTCATCAGCGCTCAATGAATTTGTCATTGTTTCATGATTCTGCTTTTCAGCTTTGCTCGTCAAGAACAACCCATCACCCTCGGTGATGGTCGATGCCACTGTCTCCTTGGGATCTATTTTGGCTGCTTTTGGAAGGCTGTCGGCCTTGCCAACACTGGATTTGGTAGCATCACCGCCACCGTTAGTGCCATCCTTATCCTCACTGGCTTCACGCTCCAGATTGCCCTCATGGAGTGGAGCATCGTCGGATGAGAGCTTCGACTCAAGACTGCCTGATTGGATACCAGGTATTTGGAACTGGCTGATGACGATCCGATTGTATGAGGGCTTGTAGATATCAGAGACGCGGGAGGGGAAGATGCAGACGAAGACCAAAAACGGCAGCACAACAGCTAGAGACCAGATGAGGAGTTTCTTCATCTTAGCTGCATTGTGGTGGTGGGGAGGATGCTTGGCCCCCATCTGCATGAGAGGTTGGAGCCTATGATGGTGCCCCATTCCCAAGTGGTTTCAAATTCTCTGACACAAATGTGTGACTTGTCTCATGAAGATGATAGGGAGGGAGGCATGAGAGAAAAGAGAGGGGGCTACATGCAGTATGAACCCGCGAGCGAGAGAGAGAGAGAGAGAGAGAGAGAGAGAGAGAGAGACCCCGAAGTCTATTGCTTGCTTCTTGCTTGAATTGCTTAAGAGGGGCATCCTCATGGTATAAATCACCTGATTGTGTGTGTGTGTGTGTGTGTGTGTGTGTGAGAGAGAGAGAGAGAGAGAGAGAGAGAGAGAGATCCCCTCCTTGAACAGCTAACTCAAAGGAGGGGCATCTACAGGTTATAGAATCATAGATGGAAGACTAATTAAAAATGGGCACGCATGTATGACTGCTTGTCTGTGTTTTGAAGAGGGACTTCTCCCATGAACCTTTCAAAGAGGGGCCTCAACTATATATCTTACACAGGCATGGGAGACGCAGTGTTCGGGAAAAATCATTTTCCCAAACATACAAAATGCCTTTCCTTGAATTTGCCAAGAGGAAATTTTAGAAAAGTAGGTTACTTTTTTAGGTTTTTATACTATTTTTCTCTATTTTGGGGCGGAATTTCTCCTTTTCCCCTTGTGCTCAACTGGCATTTTGGAAATTGAAAACGGCACGATATTAAGCTGAGACACATTTTTCCCGAACACTGGGGAGATGGCATCAAAGGCTCCCATCAAGCTGAGGCCCCACATTCAGTGGATATAGTAGATTTACTCAAACTTGGGTACAAAATTGGAAGAAGGCATCTACATTCTATGAATGATGTGTGCAAGCAATGTGGTTACAGCACGAGGCCGCCAACCCTAGGTTGTGGGTTCAATCCTATGAGGCGTATCAAGTTTACTTTGCATGGGCGTCTACAACGCCCTCCCCTCCGCTCCCCTCCCCTCCCATCCCATGCCTGTGTGAGATATAGCCATAGAAAGAGGGGCATCTGGATGTATGATTTTATATCCTAAAGATGGCCCCATTGTGGAAACGGAGAGCTTCGTTTGAAGGGGAGAGGCTCCTTTATGGCCTGATGCAGTGTTGTCTTTTGGTTCAGCTTTGGAGATGTCCTACGGCTTGCGCGGTCTATTGAGGCGTATGAGGCTCTGCTTGAGGACGGGTTGGGCGGTGCTTGATTTTGGCTTGTGCTTTTGGTCGGAGGTGGAGTGGTTTCAGGTAGCAATCAACAGCTCCTCCGCTGGCATCTCTGATCAGGTGATGGTTATCTTCCTACTTTTTTTATGTGCTACTAGTTGTCTTGGTCTCCTTCGGCTCGGTAGTATTGGCATTCCATGCAGTCTAGTTCGGCTTTATGAGTCTTTCTGTACTGGCCGGGTTTTCTAGCTTCCTAGTAAAAAGCCTTGTTTATGGGTGTGGATTTTCAATGATAGTGGTAGATGTCTTGGCTCGTTGTGAGGAGGGCTTTTAGTAATTCTTTTTGGATTTAATGTTTCACTCACTATTAGTGAGTTTTGCCGAAAGCAAAAAGATGATAAAATCATGGGAAAATTACCAAAATACTTCTCTAATTTGTGGAAATTCCCCAAGTATTCCTCAAATTTCAAAAATTCCCAAAATACCCAAATATCTACTATTGTTGGGAGTGTTCAAGATTTTCTAATCTTCATTCCTATTTGACAGTTGATATCCGTTGTCTTTGAGTGCTTAGCACGTAATTTGTCACAAATTTTCTAGGAAAAAAAAGGCAATTATACCTAAAAATAATGAAGCAATTCATCTTCAAAGCCTACATAACCAATTCAAATTCTAGTTTTAGCATCTTGTCGTTTTATGAAAAGCTACAAAAAATCTTTTTTTGGAGAAATTTACCCTCACAACCAAGGGTATTTTGGGAATTTATGACAAAATACTTTGGAAATTTTTAAAATTTGGCGGATATTTCGGGAATATTTTCCACAAATTAGAGGTGTATTTTGATAGTTTTCCCTAAAATCTTACATGAGTGAATGTGACCAACGGTGGTCTGGCGTTGAACATGAAAGCGGAGCTCGTGACGTGCCAATCGTCGCTGGCCAAGAAATGGTATATCATGATGGGCGTGGTGGGCGTCCGGTGGGCTCACGACTCTTTTCCATTGGAACAAGCTATCGACGGCTTGCATGTGCGCAACCTAAGAGAGAGAGATGTAGCGCGCACATGGAACGACCAGTCATGCATCCGATGGCGGAGTGAACGCATCTACCGATCGTCACTGTGCGCACATGAGCTGCTTTAGCCAACGATCGTTGCTAGCTGACGTATTGCTGATCTTCAATGTTCAGAGCAGGCAGTAATCTGGGAGCTCCATGTAAGCTTGTCACAGCTTTTGCAGGCTTGCTGCAGAGTAGCTTCCGCCATGCGAACGCAAGCGACGGTTGCTGAACGGGATGAAGGGGGGGGCTCCATTGCGACCACAACGGTGGCTATCCGTTTATGTGCGTGCAAGGGCGTGGTGGGCCTTGCTGAGCTGGAGTGCTCTTTTCACTGAACGCTCTTCGTGAACGACGCATGTGCGCACCATAAGAGAGAAGGGGAGAGGGGGAGCTGAAATTGAAAGACTTGACCATTTTCTACCTTGTTTTGGGGAGACGACAGAGGGTGCCTATCCGCCATTCTTGAAACAAAAGAGAGAGAGAGAGAAAGAGAGATGATAGGGAGAGCTGAAATCGAAAAGACTAGATCTTAATTGGGAACGTGCAGTATTGGATGCAGAAACCCTTTTTCATTAATCAGCGTAAGTCTGTGTGTGTGTGTGCGCACTGTGTGTGTGAAAGAGAGAGAGAGACGAGTCACGAGACAAAAAGCGAGGAAGGAAAGTAGAGGAATGCGGTGTCACAGGAAGTCGTCTCATCAATCCGGGCTTAGCCTAAGGGCGAGTTGTTGGATGGTCAGCATTAGGCGTTGCCCCTCCGATGCACTCTCTCTAGAGTCTAGAGTCTAGACAGGTGAACCACTCACCACCATGCATACAAAATGCGCGAAGCGGCTAGTACCTAGACTACTACTGGAAAGTGATGTTAATTTTAACAATTCATGCTTTCCCATGATCCCACGTCGATGGCCAAAACTTTATTCAAAAATCTCCTCTCTTTTTACACGACTCCATTTGGAATGGAATCTCCTTTGTTATGCCTTCGGCCTAAGAGAGGATGATCCGTGTGCGAGATCTTGCGCACATGCTATCGATGGATGATGTGGTGACCAAGGCTCGAGAAAAGATAGGTTCATTTTATCCAAAGCCTCGGGAAAAGATAGGTTCGCAAGCCATGGCCGGCTCAAATTTGGGCAAGAGGGTTCTCAAGCCGATTCAAATTATAGTATGTTTCGTTATAATATGAGATTTTTAGTGTGATTATGCCTCTCAAACTTAGAGTTAGCCTGCTCACATGCGTGTGAAAAGGTTCCAAAGCGGGTCCACAAAAAATGTTTCCCGAGTCTTGGTGGTGACCCTCGTAGGTTGCTACAAGACGCTTCTACAAGGAAGCAAGCTATTGGCTAAATGGAAAACCTACACAACAGCTAGTGTGCTTCTTCTTTTTTTGAAAAGTGCAGGAATGTATTAAGTAAGCACACAATTGTTTTATTCATTGCACCTTTGCACATATCTAGGTGTCACTTATAGCCAGGGGATATCACATTGTTGTAGACAATCATGCAGTCGGTCTAATGTATACTAGTATGTGACCCGCGTGCTCTTGCGGCCAAGACAAAGCAAGGCCCAACTCTGATTGCCTCCCCTATAAGGTAATAATTTTTTAAAACATTACATATGCATCCTTGAGGTTGTCACATTTATATCCATGCTTCATTATAAAAAAAAATGATCCTTCTAAGCTCCAATAAGCTTTTCGAGCTGCCATTTTAGTCACATCTTAAGTAGAAGAATGGAAGAGATAACATCTCGAAACTCTCAAAAGACAACCATATCAACTACTTCCTCCGCACTAAGAAGAGAAACATTAACAAATGTCTTCATGCTCAACAAACCACACTCGGCATAAATACTGGCCCAAAGAATTTCCAGAATGCTCTTTTTTTTTTCAAGAGTCCCTAACTAACGATCCAATCATTGATTTGTTTGGAGAGAACCCCTGTCCTCGCATTCTCTAAATACATCTTAGGGCTTCCTTGCTTTTGTCCAACATATCCTATAATCAATGTAGCCTAAAAGTGGCATGCCATATTAGGAATTTGTCAAAAACTCAATGTGCTTTCAAAAGTGCACTACACTTGGAATCCATGTTGGGCATGATACCTTTTTTTCAATAGGCCCTAAATAAAAATCTTATCATGGAAATGTTTGCCCACATCAAGGCCTTGCATGTTGCCACACCCTTCAGAATGGAAGCATATGTGATCACCTTTGAGAGAAGCTCAGGTTCCACAATCACTTGAAAAATAGCCTTGAGCTTCTCAGTCTTGCCCTTGTTGGACATATCTTGCTATCAATGTAGTTCAAGAGATGGCATTCTCCATTAAAAGTATAAAATCTTGAGCTTTTGAAATTATGTATCACTTGCCATATGGCAATATAAGCTAGTATGTGATCCACGCATTTGAATGTTCCTCATTTTGCATCAACGTGTACCTTATGTGATTACCTTTGAAGAGAAGCTTAGTTCCACAATCACTTGAAAAATAGCCTTGAGCTTGCCCTTGTTGGGAATATCTTGCTATCAATGTAGTTCAAGAGATAGCATCCTCCATTAAACATAAAATCTTGAGCTTTTTTAAATTATGTACCACTTGCCATACACCAATATAATGTGATCCATGCATTTGGATGTTCCTCACTTTGCATCAACTTGTACCTTAGTTCCCGAACCATGACTCCTTTTAAAGTGACCCATTGTCTTGGTATAGCAAGCTAAGCATCGCTTTTTTTTTTTTTTGCAAAAGTTGCATAAACACATAAACGTGAATTATTACATACATGTGGATTAAAGAATTTTCCTTGGTAATAATCTCACCATGTATATGCTCATCTAGGATGCACGCATAGGAGTGCTCGCTTTGCATCAATCTATAGCTTGATTACCCTCGACATACCCTTATTAAGTGTACTCTAAGAAACATGCAATTGTAAGTTGATGCTAGTAAAGCATTCCAAAACACTTTGCACTTCACTTTCACAAATATCAGCATGTATCTACTACCTTTGTATAAACAAAGCAATGCCAAACACGATGTTTTCTTTCAAGATACCTAGATTAACAACGTCATGTGACGAATTTATGTGGCCATGTCAACTTCTTGCACAATGTAACGTGCCTTTAAGTTGCAAGCCCAGGTGATTGCATCTATGAAAAAAACCAACCCCTTATTTGCTGCCATCAAAAATATTAGCATGTGTCCTCCCACTATGGTGCAGACAAAGAAACACCAAGAACGATTTTTTTTTGCAAACTAACAATCTCAACATGAATTATTTGCCTTGTCAACTTCTTGCTTAATGCAACATGCCTTCTAGTTGCAAGAATAGGTCATCCCATATGGGTAAAGTTGCACTTCACACATGTCAAAAAGATCCCATTGCTTCTTCGCATGCACTCCCATCCTTTACTTGCTGGACATCTCCTACAAACAATGCATTCAAGAAAATGACATTCCGTGATGGTGTACATGGTGACTAAGGCAATGCCCCATCTCTTGATGGGTATAATATCCATCCATCTCCCCCTACCTATGTGAATGAACTTCTTTGCCTACTTCCACTCCGTTGTTGCTAGAGCCAATCTTCTATGCCTTCCTCAATCCATGTGTGCCATATTTGTCAACGTCTGATATGATAAATGATTCTCTTTGAGGAATGATTCCAAGAGGTGCGATGCAAATAAACTACCAAGCTTGATAGAAAATTTTGACAATGCAGTGTAGCACTCTCATTACAGGGTCCAAGTCGTATTCCTTCATAGTAGATGGCTCTCTCCATTAAAATAGTTAAAATTCCTCTCGAGGAATTTGGAGATACAATTGAAATGCTCAAGTTTGTTGCCGATCTTGTCCAAATTGCTCGAGCTTGCTATCGACCTTGCCCGACTGCTCCCTGTATAGTCCCCTATAGTGGCACAACCCAATCATGCCTTTGGTTTGCTCCTTGTGCATGGTCCTTGCTCCCTCTTTCTCTACTCCCAACACTTCTCAAAATACTACTAATTCTATATTTGAAGGTGAGAAAATTTTTAGAATTTAGTGTAAAAATCTTTTAATATAATCAATTTGCCTCTAAAATTTCTAATGTATAGGTTTTTCAAGTTTTTGGAATAAATTTTTTTCAAGAATCGACTCTCCATCGCTCTCTCTCCCTCTCTCTATCTTTTGCACACTACTGACATCCAAATAGACGTGTGCTCTCTCTCTCTCTCTCTCTCTCTCTCTCTCACACACACACACACACACACACACACACACACACACACACACAACCTACCAGCATCAGTCGTACGTCTCTCTCTCTCTCTCTCTCTCTCTCTCTCTCTCTCTCTCTCTCTCTCACACACACACACACACACACACACACACACACACACACACACACGCACACACACACACAAATAGTCGGCCAACCTAGGGGCTACGAGCAGTCGATGCAGGGCTTCTCTCTCTCACACACACAAACACACACACATAGCTTGACAACCTCCAAGTAGCCAATAGTCGACACGGGATCCTCTCTCTCTCTCTCTCTCTCTCTCTCTCTCTCTCTCTCTCTCTCTCTCTCTCTCTCTCTCTCTCTCTCTCTCTCTCTCTCTCTCTCTCTCTCTCTCTCTCTCTCTCTCTCTCTCTCTCTCTCTCTTTTTGCTACTACAAGTCGCTAGAATTAAAAAAAGAGGCACGATGACCCAACAACGAGGAAGGCTCAAAAGTTGGCAAGGGTGCAGTCCGTGAAAATCTTGGAGAACTCGACACGTTGGTGCACCCAGTTTTTGCCGGCCCAGGGAGAGCTCAAAAGCTTGTACATGGATATTTGCAAGCAGATGGCAAAGTGCTTGAGTGGCTGCTTGATGCAAGGTATGGCCAGCATTGCCAGGATGTGTATGCTAAATGTGGTTGTTCGAAGGTCAGGGCAAGTTTTAGCACTACTGATCGGGGGAAGTTAGAAGGCTCGAAGAGTCGGGTTTTTTGGTGTTTCGTACAGCTTCAAGTTTGGGTCTATTCGGCAAAGCTATACCATGGAGAAACCGTCTGTTGTAGATGGGCGGCCTCGTCTTTGCTCAATTTTATGTGGATTGCTCTCGAGGTGGACATCGACAATTGGAAGCATGTGACCGTGTGAAAGGGGGCCCAAGCCCAAAAGCTTTTAAAAGCTATTAATAAAAAAAAGTGACCTGCAGTGGATGCATGGTGACGGGCTGCCTGAAGGAAAGCGCGGCCACTTGGGCTCTGCATGAGTGGAAGGCAGCCAAGGGTGCGCCAACAAGGCCATTGAAGAGGACCGCCACGGGGTGCTGCAGAGGGGGTGGCACTGTTTTGGAGAGCCGCGGGATGGCCGACTACAGACACGAGAGGGCCTGAGGGGCTAGCATGGAAGGTGTGAGGCTTGGGGGTGTGATTGTGAGCATCACAGGGGATCTCACAAGGAGCGTCGAAAAGGAGGGTTGCCATATTCATTGAGGGCCACATAGGGGCCGCAGGCTGCTACATTAGGGTATCAAGGGCGGCCAGGGGGCTGCAGAGGAGGAGGGCCGAGAGCAGCCTGTGGAGGGTTGACACCGAGGGCTGAGGGCCGGCCAGTGGCGTGGAGGAAGGAAGTGCTTGCTAGTTGGAGAGGACAAGGGGCACTGCTGCAAGGGGAGAGAAGGGCCTGTAGTTGCAAGAGGCCACCAAGGAACATGAACACGGAGGTAGTGGGAGGTTGCAAATCAACGCTGGTTTAAAGCGAGAGTGGATTCAGGAGGTGAAAAAAGTGGAGCATATCTATCTTGAAGTCCTTTAGTACTTGTCTTTTTAGTGACATATATCACATATATCACTTTTTTTACCCTAACACACATGCTTATGGGGGTGTCATAAATCTAAGTAGCTGTCGTATGTGGGGATTATCTATTCAAATGTTGTATAAGCCAATGATCTCAAAAAATTTGTGTATGCCATAAAGTTGAGTAGATTGTGATAGAGTGGATGTGTGATCCTGAAAGCATATGCATGGGTTTATCTATTTTCTATCATACGTGTGCAGCTATGAGGTGTTCTGGGAGGTTATAAGCAAAAACCACAATGATGTGCCTTGTGAATGGATGTATATAGACGGGTTGGTCGGGATTGGGCTTGGATCATAGTCGGTGCTAGATTGTGAGTCTAGGTGTGTGTTTGCTAGGGGATAGGGGTGTTGTCAGATCACTGGGCTATAGAGAGGCATTCAATTAATGTGCTAGTGGTTTTCCGTCTTCCCCCTTGCCATCTTGTGGTGCCCCCACTGAGGATCCACTGATTGCTTCCTGACCGAGTATTTGTGAATCAAGATGAAGCAGGAATTTGGTCCGGTGCACAAAGGAGATGAAGATGCCGATGATTGGCTTGCCGATTTTGAGCTCTTTATGCTGGCAGTGCTGCAGATGCCAGGTGATGAAGCGAAGCTTCAAACTCTACCTTTGGTGCTACGAGATAAAGCAAAGGTTTGGCTCGATGGCTTAGAAGATGTGCACAAGCAGACTTGGATCGGATTTCGCGAGAAATTCTTACAAAGGTATCGAAAGGTGGTGTCGGCTTCGGAAGCAGATGCGAAGCTCAAAGGCTTGCAACAGGAAGTAAGTGAAAATTTCGATGCTTTTGTTGATAATTTTGAAGCCTGTTGGAGGGATTTTGTGGCTGCTACTCAAGCAACGCATGCGGGATTGTTTAAGATGGAAAAGTTTCTATCATGCTTGCATCCTTATGTTCGTGAGAGAGTGGAGTATGAAGATCCAAGGACTTTTGAGGAAGCTGTCAGAGTCGCTAGAGCAAAGAGTCGAAAGATGAAGAAGAAGATGGAGGCAGGATTGCTACAGTCGGCAGTCACGGTAGCTTGTGGACCTAAGCCCAAACAAATTAAAGAGCATCAAGAGGTAAAAGCCCTTTCTTATCTTGATATGCATTTGATCAAAGCACGTGAAGCTAATGCCAGGCTAGAAGAGGTAGAAGAAGTGCCAACCAGGGCTCAAAAAGTGCAGAGATAGTATGTTCAGGGTGCCACCTAGTTTGCTTCCTCAAGAGAGTGAGGTGGTAGAAGATCTTAAAGAAGATGTGTCAGTTCCAGAACCAACAGCGAGGAAGGTAGCAGTGGTGCAAGAATTGGTAAGTTCAAAAGAGGAGTCCGACAGTTCTCATAGCTCCAACAACAGTTTAGACACAGATGCTACATGGGAGACGGAGTCCATGTCTTCTAGGTATGAGACTTATGATGTTTTTAATGTGGATGAAGTGATGAACAATGTATGTGAGTTGCCTGCCAGCCGGCTAAAGGTCGAAGAGGTGTAAGTGTTTCACCTTGTGTGAATCTGCCAGACGAGCAGCCCTATCAAACGTCGTGTGATGGTGAGTCCCTATTGGAGGAAGAGGTATGGTTTGATTGTGCATCCAGTTTGATTGAAGAGCAGGTTTTCGAGGATGACTTGCAGAAGCTAGAAGCACAAACAGAGGTATGTCGAAGTGATTTGTCTATGCAGGGAGTGGGGCAACCTTGCCCTGGTGAGCATGTAGAGGGGTACTTTAAAGTTTCAAAGTTTGTGTGTGGCCATGGAGAGTTAGCTATGGCAGCTGACTCTATGGAAACTGATACAGGTACAGCCTATGAGAGTGGTCCTCCATGCAATGAGGAAGCTGACACCAACCTTGCAGGTGATGAGGTATTTGAACAGGTTCAAGCTCAAGCAGGTTATGCTCTTGAGTATGAAAAGGTGGCCTTGGAGCCGTTTTTAGAGGGTTTGGATACAAGTTTGCAAAGGGATCAGGTTTGCTTGGCTAGGCAGCAGGTGGAGGAAAATGGCAGGGTCTTGCTATTTTATGTGCTGCTATGGATACATGTGTTATTGGAGGTTGCTTTACAGGTGTCTTTGTGTTAGTGGCGAGGTTTTTACTGAAGAAGACTATACTACGGAGAGTTCTCTAACAAGTGACATGATAGCTACTTATGGTACCAATGCTTCAAGTGGTCGAAAGCTTGTTTCTGGTTGGCACGAAGGATTATGGATGCAGGGTGACAAAGCTCAATGCTATGAAGAGCTGGAAGGGTGGCCTATTTTGGGATTGCACATGCAAAGAGAGGCTTCAATGTGCATGTTTTACAGGTGGATGGCCATAGCCATTGTTTTGTTTTTGATCCAGGTGGATCGTTAACTATGATTAGGGAAGTTGTGAGCTTTCCATTTGACCCTGGCGGGTGATGCAATAGCAGATGGTTTCCTCTGTATCTCCATCCTATCTATATAGTCGCTATATTATCATTTTTTCTTATGCAGTCTATGTAGCTATGTTACATTTTCTCAATATGTAGTCCTATTTTACCTAAATAAAGCTATGGTTGAGCATGAATGCTCAACGAGGGGGTGGGAAATGATGGTGCACCTAGTTTTGGTCGGCCCAGGGAGAGCTGGAAATCTTGTACATGGATATTTGCAAGAAGATGGCAAAGTGCTTCAGCGGCTACTTGATGCAAGGTATGGCTGACATTGCCAGGATGTGTATGCTAAATGTGGTTGTTCGAAGGTCAGGGCAAGTTTTAGCACTACTGATCGGCGGAAGTGAGAAGGCTCGAAGAGTCGGTTTTTTGGTGTTTCGTACAGGTTCAAGTTTGGGTCTATTCGGAAAAGCTATACCATGGAGAAACTGTCTGTTGTAGATGGGCGGCCTAGTCTTTGCTCAATTTTATGTGGATTGCTCTCGAGGTGGACATCGACAATTGGAAGCATGCAACCGTGTGAAAGGGGGGCCAAGCCCAAAAGATTTTAAGAGCTATTAAGAAAAAAAAAAAGCGACCTGCAGAGCGGATGCATGGTGACGGGTTGCTTGAAGGAAGTGTGGCCACTTGGGCTCCGCATGAGTGGAAGGTAGCCAGGGGTGCGCCATCTATGGCAGGCAGGGCAGCAAGGCCATTGAAGAGGACATCCACGGGGTGTTGCAGAGGGGGTGGCATTGTTTTGGAGAGCCGCGGTATGGCCGGCTACAGACACGAGAGGGCCGCCTGAGGGGCCACCATGGAAGGTATGAGGCTTGGGGGTGTGATTGTGAGCATCACAAGGGAGCTCACAAGGAGCGTCGAAAGGGAGGGTTTCCATATTCAGTGAGGGCCACACAAGGGCCGCAGGCTGCTACAGTAGGGTATCAAGGGCGGCCAGGGGGCTGCAGAGGAGGAGGGCAGAGAGTAGCCTGTGGAGGGTTGACACCGAGGGCCAAGGGCCGGCCAGTGGCGTGGAGGAAGGAAGTGCTTGCTAGTTGGAGAGGACAAGGGGCGCTGCTACAAGGGGACAGAAGGGCCTGCAGTTGCAGGAGGCCGCCAAGGAACATGAACAAGGAGGTAGTGGGAGGTTGCAAATCATCACTGGTTTAAAGCGAGAGTGGATTCAAGAGGTGAAAAAATTGGAGCATATCTGTCTTGAAGTCCTTCAGTACTTGTTGTTTTAGTGAACATATATCACATATATCACTTTTTTTACCCTAACACACATGCTTATGGGGGTTTCATAAATCTAATTAGTTCTCGTATGTGAGGATTATCTATTCAAATGTTGTATAAGCCAATGATCTCAAAAAGTTTGTGTATGCCATAAAGTTGAGTAGATTGTGATAGAGTGGATGTGTGATCTTGAAAGCATCTGCATGGGTTAATCTATTTTCTATCATAGGTGTGCGGCTATGAGGTGTTCTGAGAGGTTAACCATGATGATGTGCCTTGTGAATGGATGTATATAGACGGGGTTGGTTGGGATTGGGCTTGGATCATAATCATTGCTAGATTGTGATTCTAGGTGTGTGTTTGCTAGGGGATAGAGGTGCTGTCAGATCACTGGGGTATAGAGAGGCATTCAGTTAATGTGCTGGTGGTTTTCCGTCTTCCCCCTTTCCAATGTGGAGGCCCTCTCCTTCCTCAACAATTTTAATCTCCATCCTATACACTATAGAGAGATTAGGTATGTTTTATTTCTATGAAGTAGCACGACCTTTATTGTGTTTTGGTACCTTTATTGTGTTTTGTAGGAGCACTTCAGTTGATATGCATTAGGAGTGATTTAGTTCTATAAAGTAGCATTGCCTTTAACATGTATTTTTCGAGCAGTGCCTCTAATATGCATTAGTGATATTTTGTTTGCATATCGCAGTGTTAGAGAAAACATAGGTGCAATGTAATTCCACCTAGACATGTTGACATTTACCTCTACATATTATTTTTGAAGGGAAAGAATTGTGTACTATCTAGTGCTCGAAAAAACCTAGGCTTAGTGTAACCCCGCCTACCTCTAAATTTTAAATTTGAAGGTGAGAAAAGTTTAGTGCAAAAACCTTTGAATGTAGTCAATTCACCTCTAAAATTTATCATATGTAGGTTTTTCAAGTTTTAGAAAGAGGATCGTGTATCCACTATTGCTTGAAAAACCTGGGTTAGTGTAATCCCAACTAAGTTTTTTAAGGTTTTAACACTAAATTTTAAGTTTGAAGGCGAGAAAACCTACACATAGAGAAATTTCTTGTAGAAACCTTCCAGCTACCTCTAAAAGAATGCGGTTAACAAAGAAGGCCAAGGTACTATGCTCACCTCGCAAAGAGGATGTCTGTGGGAATTGTGTATATCGTCCCGATGCACAGATGATACCATGATGCGAGATGTTCCTTCTCAACTTTAGCCAAGAATCATTGGTTGTCGTCGAACTCAACTCGTTGGTTGTTGTCAAACACAACTTCCAACATTTCTCTCTGTGGCCTATGGGAGCAAGCTCTTGGTTGGAGATTTTTGCCTCTGTGTGTGTGTCTTGGAAACACAAACAATGGAGCGTTCTCACCAGTGCTCTGAAATTCCATTTTTAGAACCTTATCCAATTCCTTTTGGTGAGTGTTCCAAAAGGAATTAATGAGCTAATTTTTTACATTTTAAAACTAATTTCCTCAAAATGTAGGCGGTGTTTTTCCTTTTCCTCTTGTTCTCAGGTTGCACAATTGCAAGGTCAGACACACTTTTCCTGAACATTAGCTAGCAAACTCTCTTTCTCTTTGAGCACTTCCATTGCCCAGTCTCTCTCTCTCTCTCTCTCTCACCCCGTGCACTGGCAGCAGCGCTCGAAATTTTTTTCCCCGAAAATTTTGGCAAACCTATATGTGAGAAATTTTCAAGGTAAACTGATTAAGGACGTGGTCACACGAGGATTGATTTTAAGTACATTTGACACATAACTAAGCCTCCGTCATGGTCACGACTCACATAAGAAAATGGAGGCAGCACGGTAGAACTATGTCCAATGTTTTGCAGCTATGCGCATAGTTGCAAGGCAACCTTTTGGGAGCATTCATGAATGAAATTAAAAAAATAAAAATAAATAAAAAATCTACTTACCAAAAAGGTGTAGCCAATCATACCTCTCGCTGCCTGAAGATGGGCCCCCATTGTCAGCACTGTGCTCCCTCCTGCTAGGCTTGACAACCTACAACTACCTTTTATCAACACCCATCCCCCTCATTGTGAATCTCCAATTGCAGGTACTTGCCACCTGCTGACAATGCCCCATGTGACCATGCTGAGGACTTTTGTTGCCCGCCATTATTGAGGGAAGGCTTAGTAACAGATAGTTATCCCAACGAATAACTATGCCTTGCATGACCATAGTCTAAATTTTGTAGGTTTTCTCACTAAAATATTGAAAGAAAAAATTATCAAAATACCCCTCTGATTTGTGATTCCTAAAATACCCCTCAAATTTTTAAAATTCCCAAAATACCCTTGTATCCATTTTGGTTGGATTGTTCAAGATTTTCTAATCTTTATTTCCTTTTGAGAATTGACATTATTTTTGAGTGCTTAGCATGTAATTTGTCACAAATTACCTAATTACCTTGCAAAAAGGGCAATTATGTCTAAAAATAATGAAGCAATTCATCTCCAAAGCCTACATAACCAACTCAAATTCTAGTTTTACTATCTTGTATTGATAAACAATCAAGTCTTCTTATAAAAAGCTACAAAAAAATTTTTATCTTTGGAGAAATTAATCTCACAATCAAGGGTATTTTGGGAATTTTGGAAAATTTGAGGGTCGTTTTGGGAATTTATGACAAAATATTGGGGGTATTTTGGAAATTTTTGAGATTTTAGGGATATTTTGGGAATCTCCAGAAACTAGAGGGGTATTCTGATAATTTTTCCATATTTAAAATGTAGAGGTTAAACTTAGTTGGTGGGATTACTCTAAACCTAGGCTTTTTCAAGCAAGCACTCTCATGGACTCCGCCAAGAGCCGCTCATCACTCTCAGAGTCACTAGTGCTCACTGAGTCTCTCTCTATCTCTCTCTCTCACACACACACACACACCCACACACACACACACATTGGCACACATACAGGCTGTGCACACATATACACTACAAGTTTCAGACTCTTTTCTACCTGAGAAAAGGAACGGGAAAAACACAATTCCCATCAGGTGGGTGGGAAACATAGTTTTTGTGCGAATTTTTGGGTGAGAAAAACAAGTTTTCGAACGTAATTTTTTTCCCCCACTGTCTGGGTTGTCATAACAACGTGACAACCCGCTTTCACATAGTAAAAAACACTTTCATATAGTAAAAAATCATTTTTACACGCAAAAAACTCACTTTTTACATCGCTAATAATCCTCTATTGTCAGGTTTTTCCTAGTTGGTAGTGTGAAAATAGGTGTAAAAGAGCCCTTTTTCTCAACAATAGAAAAGAGTCTGAAACTTGTAGTGATGATGCCATGAGTCGTCTCACTGTCTCAGACTTGTCTCTCTCTCTCTCTCTCTCTCTCTCTCTCTCTCTCTCTCTCTCTCTCTCTCTCTCTCTCTCTCTCTCTCTCTCTCTCTCTCTCTCTCTCTCTCTCTCTCTCTCTCTCTCCCAAGTCGCGACTCCCGAGTCACTCATCTCTCTCTCTCACAAGTCACAAACGCACAGAGCCAGGAGTCAGGACCAATTGTACGTACTCTGTTTTCTCATGTCACAAACACACAATCTCCTATGTGTTCTCCTGACACAATCATACATAGACTTCTATCTCCCTATCACACACACTGTACACACACACACACACACACACACACATAGCCTCACCCTAAGAATCAACGTGGCTACTGCGTACTCTCAGATTCTAGACTACACTCTCTAAGACTCTCTCTCTCTCTCTCTCTCTCTCTCTCTCTCTGTCACACACACACACACAACCTGTAAAACTTTTGGGTTTATAACCTCATGTGCAGGTGCACTAGTAATTAGATTATTTGTTACTCTCTTGGTCCATGGGATACTCCCCTTAGCACTCTCTAGAAATTTTTGAAAAAGCCTAGTACAGACTGAGTACATAATTATCTCACGCATACTATTATACGTGTGGGAAGACCATCATTTTGGCGCGATGGGTATTTTCTCCCCTCACTTGGTAGATATGCCCCGCGTTTGTATGGGGTCTCCTACATATGGTAGCCCCCATAGGAAAACGTTTTCTTTGGCCTGGCGGAGGAGTGGTGCCACTCCCTCACTACCTTATGCATGCTTAGCTATGGCTTTAAAAGAGATGCCTTGTATGGACCTAGTGCAAGAAGAGATGTATTACATTCAAGTGCTAGTGTATGACAATACCACCTTTGGCTTCACAGAGCAGTTGTTGGGCCCGTTTTCATACATACACCACAGTCCAATAGCTATGGAGATCATTACACAGGTGCTAGCCTCCTTTCATGAGATTTTTTCTTTGCATTGCAATTTTTGGTTGACATCTATAACACGTGGGTTTTTCTTTGTGACACCTGTCTTCCACTGACTAATGGATTTTTTTTTTTAATTGGATGTGACGGTGACAGGTATAGAGGAAACCCTTACCTTTAAAAGCTTCTGCAAGAAATATCTTTATATGATTTGGAAAGGGCACACTGTTGTAGTATGGTCAATTATTGGTGTTTTTGTTAATAAGAGATTGTCACCTTTTATCTATCTAGTTAATATTGTGATGAGCCTTGATCCCTTGTAACCTACACACACACTCATGGTGATAGTAATTTGTATAAACTACCTATCATCTTTAACTTACTGATTGCTTCCCTCTCAGCTCACTAATAATATTTTTCTACAGGCAAGCTTAAATGGATGGGATAATGCACTTGCTACTCTTGGATATGATAGCAGCCTACCGGCTCCTCCATCCATTGTGCAAGGCTTACTCCTCTGCATTAAGGATCCATCCTTTCATAAAGCCTTAATGGATGCAGATAAGGCTGCTCTGGCTGTGGATGGTGCCACTTATTTACTGGTTTTGGCTTGGACATGCATGGAAAGAAAGTGCGTAACAACCCTCTTATCAAGCAAAGGAAGAAACACATTCTCCAAGGTGCTCCCTCCTTATCTATGTCACCCCCCACCACCTCAGCAGATTGGCTAATTCCTGATGGACTAGATGAGGATGAGATGGCCATCACTACACAAAAATTCTCCAGCAATAGCCCCTCCCTTGGTATTGCTAAGAAGACCTTTGAGACCTACACTGATCCTTACATCCCTGCCCGACTGCTAGAAGTCTATTGGTGATCTATTTCCACATCACCAATAGACTCCGTTGGTAGCTGCATGACACCTACAACCTCTAATACCCCCCACTTCCCTATAAACCTTGGACAACCATTTGCCAACTCTAATGGTCGAGCACAACAGGCTTTTAACAGGAGCTGCCTCCCGAGTGCTAAATCACTTCTCTATGGCTAATGTTTGATCCCTTATGCAGGTTTCAAAGGATCCTGCTGGACGATTATCTCTAGCCCCCTTGCAAAAGAAAATGGATCGCCTTTTTGTTAACATTTTGTACTACAACTCTTTGATGGACTTACCTAGTCTAAGATCTTTTTTTGGGGTGTTCTTTTTTGGATTAAACTTTGAGTTATCCCCTTCATGGGAAAAATGTATGTTCACATGGGGCTTCAAACCTTCCTTAAAGCTTTTACATTTTTATCAGAAATGTGTGTTTACTTCCAAAGCTGAACCTTTCTCTTGTAATTGCACCCCTTCTGACCCTGGTTTTGTTCCTAACCTTGGTCATGTGTTGGCTGGTGTGGAGCGTCTACTTGTTCCTCAAGAGATTAAAAGAATATTCATGATGGGGTTAAACCACATCCATCTTGCCCCCTGATCTACATGAGGCTTTTAATGAACTGTATATGGTCTTGTTAAAACTGCTTGCTGATAAGATAGTCGTCTTACCTCCAATTCTGGATATCAACTCGGTTAAGCAATCTTTTTATGATTATTGTCTGCAATGGTTACCCCAGAAGTTTGGTTATGATGTTGCTGTAGACATGAATGTCATATTCTCCTCTTTTAAACATCAATATATTATTACATATGTTGACAAAGCCCCAAACAACCCTCTTTTTATTTGTAAAGTACTAATACAAGAGCAGATTCAACGCAGACTCACCTGTAGTGATTTCAGTGCTTGCTCGCAGGACCCTTCTTATGCTATCATAGATAAGCTTAAAAAGATGAACTTACCATCCTCGGCTCCTTTGCCCTTTCTAATGGCATCATTTAAAATACACAAGAATAGTTTTAGATGGCTAACTTGTGGTGCTTCTAGTATTTATTTAGAAGCCTCGTTGCTTATGACATGCCTCTTGAAGACTTTCCTACCTATTCTAAAACAAAGAGCTAGGGCACTTAACCAAAAAGCTCTTCTATGCCATAACTTAAGCATACAATCCTGGTGGATTATTGAATCCATCTATGATTGCGTAATTAACCTACCAAAGGGAGCTAGCATATTCTACTCAGCAGACATTAAGAAATGTTATGAGAATATCCCCCATAATGGAGATATGGGTCTAACCCCTCTCAATAATCACCTCATTCGTTGTGCTTTCCAAAGATCAAATACTTCCTACATTTCTTTCCAAAACTTCCCTACTTTCTGTCAAGAGGGGACTTGGTCAAAAACCAAATATATGAATGGGTTCTCCTTCTCCCTTGATGATGTAATTAGGACCAATACTTGGTTGATGTACCATATGTACATTCAATGTTACTAAAAGTTCTACCAACAAACTAATGCGATCCCCATGGGGCTTGCATGTTCACCTATATGGTGTAATCTTTATTTACATGCTTTGGAGTACAAATACTATGAGAAGATGTTACTATCTCCAACCACTGGGGCAATGTTAATTGAGTTAGCTACCCCGTTTAGATATTTTGATGACATCCTATGGATAGATTGTCAAAGACCAGAATGGTTCATTACCAAGGAAGGAATTTACCCAAAAGAGATCACAATTGAAGGAAAGAAAGATACAGAAACAACATTCCTAAATCTTTCCCTATCCATAAATGATGGAAAATTTCAGAAAGCTCTAGCTAAGAACCATACATCCATCCAAATGACTCCCATAAAATACATCCATAGAGCTAGCAATAGACCTAGCAATTGGGCACACAAAGTCATCCTCTCACAGCTAAAGCCTATTCTTTTTTGCAACTCAAATCCCCTTAATGCATCTATGGACATCCACCAGCTAGTAGCTACTTTTTGTAGAAATGGTTTTGAAAAGGCAAAATTACGGAGATTGATCAGGCAGACCCTACAAGGTTATTTTTACTCCATATTTACTTGTGATCCTAAAGCACTTCTTCACATATTGTCTCTAAGTGATGGGCACTAGGACCCCCATAAGAGGGGGCCTAGTGTCCCCTCTCTATCCTTAGTGCGGGATTGGATGGAGGGATTCACACACCCTGCCTATAAAACTTTTGGGTTTATAACCTCATGGGCAGGTGCACCAGTAATTAAATTACTTGTTACTGTCTTGGTCCATGGGATACTCCCCTTAGCACTCTCTAGAAATTTTTGGAAAAGCCTAGAACAAGCTAAGTACATAATTATCTCATGCATACTATTATACGTGTGGGAAGGCCATCATTTTGGCACGACGGGTATTTTCTCCCCTCACTTGGCAGATATGCCCTGCGTTTATATGGGGTCTCCTACATATGGCAGCCCCCACAGAAAGACGTTTTCTCTGGCCTGGCTGAGGAGTGGTGCCACTCCCCCATTACCTTATGCATGCTTAGCTATGGCTTTAAAAGAGATGCCTTGTATGGACCCTGTGCAAGAAGAGACGTATTACATTCAAGTGCTAGTGTATGATAATACCACCTTTGGCTTCACAGAGCAGTTGTTGGGCCCCTTTTCATACATACACCACAATCCAACAGCTATGGAGAGCATTACACAAGTGCTAGCCTCTTTTCATGAGGATTTTTTCTTTGCATTGCAATTTTTGGTTGACATCTATAACAAGTGGGTTTTTCTTTGTGACACCTGTCTCCCACTGACTAATGGATTTTTTTTTAATTGGCTGTGATGGTGACAGGTATAGAGGAAACCCTTACCTTAAAAAGCTTTTGCAAGAAATATCTTTATATGATTTGGAAAGGGCACACTGTTGTAGTATGGTCAATTACTCGTGTTTTTATTAATCAAGAGGTTGTCACCTTTTCTCTATCTGAATAATATTGTGATGAGTCTTGATCCCTTGTAACCTACACACTCACACACACACACACACACAGACAAAGGCTATAGCGTGTTATGATAAAAAATGGTTGTTATGATAATCAAATAAAAATTGCACCTTCAAAGCAATGTACAACAACATGCGATGTTGTAGCAGGTGGGACAATTCAGCATCGAGGAAAAAAACGGCAACCCTGTAGCTCATGGAGGGTTTGGCACGTGGATGCATTCTTTGGCCTTGAAAATTTTAAGCGGCATTATAAAGAGTATAGATGGGCGTGGTAAGCCTGTTGTGGGTGTTTTGTGCTTTTTTTTTGGTTGAAAAAAGGAGAATACATTGACCCTCAAGGAGAGGGAGGGTCACCCCAACAAGAAATGTCAAGGTCTAAGGAGGTAATCTCTCATCCTAAGTCTTAACACTAGGTTGGTAACCTAACAGGACATAAAAGTGTCCTTTCAGGGTTTTGAAAAAAACCTCCAAAACCATAGTAGATCCACTCATTTTGTAAAATCCTTTCATGAGGTTATAGTTCAAGGCCTACTACACATGGAAAAAAAAAGAAACTTGTAAAATTTCTCATCTTTTGGTCACACCAAGCCTCCAAAGTTGATGGACCAGTGCATTTTCATCAAAACAGTCATTTCTTACGTTTTGTTGCATAAAAATAAGATTAGGGATTTTTGTAGGACTTGAGATAAATTCCCTAGTTACCTTCAATGGGTTGGTGATCAGAACATATGATTGCTTCTCACTCACTATTTTTTGTTTTGCCAAAATAATTAGGTACAAAAAAGTTGAATTTTTACCATTCTGCAAACCTATCATCAAATTTTCTATAGCCACGCTCAATACAAATAATATACGCATGTTTTCTTAGTTCCCTATTGTCCTTTATGTTTGTAAAGAGCCATGGACCATGTCAAAAGAATAATACATCTCTTACCAAGGGGAATCTTGGAGACAAAGATGGAGTGCTAAAAACAGCAAACATGAAAAAACTGGGTTCAACATTATGAGTTGTAGAATCCCATAGAAACTATTCAATATCTAGCCAAATTTGATCCTTATGATTAGATATGGTTACTACCTACAAAATTCATGTAGTTGTCACAAGAAACTAACAATATTGAAAAAGCTATACTTGATATACTAGAATGTTTCGTTTTCTTCTATAATTGAAAACATCAAGCATCGTTGTGCACTATGCAAAATAGGGTATTAGGTATCCCAAAACTCAAGGAATATTAGATTTATGTTACAATATGCGACATAGAATATAAAAAATGCATTTGGATATCATGAAATCCACCAAAAAAATCATAGAAGAGCTAAAATTGGCTAAAAAACAGGATTTGACAATTTTTGTAATTTGGTCATAACTTACAAGTTTAATATTTATTTCTCCCTAGAAACATCAGGACATGTTGAGGATTACTAAAGATAGTTCTATAGCATTATAAACCTCATAAAAATGAATTCTAGAGTGGTATAGTTGCAAAAAGTTGAAAAAAGCCAAAAACAGGACCCGTTTTTTCAAAGAGTTTAGGTTGTGAAATGTTGTGCAAGGACAAGGTTAAAGATGGAATTGGTATTCCAAAAAAATGTCAAGTTTTTTTCAGCTCACGAGACAACTTTCTAGATAGATAGCACCTCAAAATCCATTTTGAAACTCTTGACATAATTCAAGGAAAATGGTCACTTAACAAGACATAAAAGTGTCCCAGGACATAAAAGTGTCCCATTACCAACCTAGTGTTAAGACTGAGTAGTACAAGGGAACAATTCTTTTCCATTGAGGCCATGGTAAACTTCTATGCATAGAGTAAACAGGGAGATCGACTGGGTATTTTATCTTCTTGCACAAGGCTTCAGTAGCCCACCTAAGCTCTAAGAACAAAGCCATAGGGTGACATTCCAGAGAATTAAAGACGAAGGAAATCCTTGCATTCCAGATGAACCATAGTTTAATTCCTCCCCAAAAACTTCAAAGAGGATGTCCTGACCCTCACAATTTCCCAGTAGGTCTACAAGATCCAGCTTACACATTTGACCCCATACTTGAACTTTGGAGAGAATCTTACTGTTTGCTTTACAATGGAAGAAGAGGTGTGGTAGATATCTTATGTGGCTCAGTTACATCTGAGGCATTTACCATTTGATTTGCCAATTCATAAAGCCTTGGCACCACACCAAATGCCCTTGTGCAGACTTAACCAAAGTAGAGTATTGTGTTTGACTTCTAGAGGGTAAGCCCAAGCACATTGAAATATGTAGGTCCATTGTCTGCAACTCCATTGGATGTTCAATTTCTTGGCTTCTTCTTCAAATCCTCTTCAACCCCATTTTTAGGCTTGAAGCTATGGTAAATTTTCTTAGCCAACCATGATAGTTTGGCTTGTTTGGAGGCTCCTCTGGGTGGTAAGTGAAACTGAGAAAGCAATGATTGTAATGTAGAACAACACCATTCATCAATTTTTTGAGACAGTTGATGTTTTGTCTGCAACTTTGAAATTGATTTAGGCTTTGCACCACTGAAATAGTCCCCCCATTATTGTATCCCTGCTTTAAAGAAAATGTGAGCCTTCCTGCAAGGAAGATTCAACTTGCCTGCAAATATCCCAGTCAGGGTGAGTCCTGCATAAAACAATACATATTAGAATAAAAAGAGAATTTTGGTTTCAATTTTTCCTTCAGATCTTGCCACGCATTCGAGAACCTTCTGACCAGATTATATCTAGAAGGTAAAAATCTGATTGGAGATACCACTGAGTCTCTAAGAGTACAATTAGACTAGGCTTTATAGTTCTTTACCCCGAATTTGGATAGGTGTCTTTTTAGCAAAACCGCCCATAAATCATTAGAGTCCAAGGAAGTTAAGATGATTAGCTACTAGCTTGGTAGAGATGAGGTTCAAATTGAGCAAACCCAACCCTCCACTTGCTTTGGGTTGACAACAAACATCCCATGCTACTTTTGGAACTTTAAGATGGTCCAAGTTTCCACCCCACAAGAAGAATCTAAACAAGGAAATTGCTTGTAGCATCTGATATTTGAATAGCTAGCAAGACAAGAAATAGATGAGAGATGGCATCAAATAGTGATTAAGTACAAAGGCCCTGTTGGACAGAGAGGTTGGGTAGTGAGACCAACTGAGAATTTTTCCTGTGATCTTGTTGAGAACCCATTCCCACCTTTGCTTGAAAGTTACTTTGAACCCCATAGGGATGCCAAGCAGTCTAAATAAGTGTCCATCTTGCATCTGGGAGTAGCCTTACCTTGTGACTATTAAAGGGATCTCAGATGAAGCAGCCTTAAAGCCAACAAAACTACAAAAAGTGGATAAACGTTCCCAGAAAGTTTCAACTGTATGTTTGTCATTGTTCATAATGTCATTACTGAATCAACAAAATGTTGTAAGCACAATTGATTAATGGCACCTGGTTTTGTTACCCTTGTCAAGTTGCCTGGCTCCACTTTTGCTTCCACTAGCCAACACAATGCACCTGAGTAGACAACATGTAGCAATGGTGCAATTGGGCAACCTTGTCTGAAAGAACTCAAGAAGGGGAAAGGATCAATTAGCTCACCATTAACAACAATTCTGGAAAAAGAATTCCCAAATAACACTTGAATGAATTTGGTAAATCCTACCAAATCCAATGTCGAATAGTGACTGAAACACAAAGTCCCATTCAATTCTATCATAGGCCTTATCAAAGTCTATCTTGAAGATATCTCCCCTTGATAAATCCTTTTTGTTCTGGTAAAATGATTTTGCACATAATAGAACTGATTCTCTTAGCTAGGGCAAGGGCAAAGATCTTATACATAGTAGTCAGACAGGTGATTGGTCTCCATTTGCCTAAGTCCTCCTTACCCCCCTTTTTATGAATGAGCTTTATAACTCCAGTGCTAGTAGTATATGGAAGAGCTCCAATTGTCATGGCTTCTTGCCAGACCTGAAAGATGTATGGTAGCAAAAATTCTTTGTACTCCTTCATCTTTGTCACCCTCTTGAATTTTAAGAAGAGGGGTATAGTCCTTGATTTTTATTTAGTTTTTAGCAGCCTGAACATATTTGGGTCAGGGCAGTCAGTTTTCCATGCCCAGAACTCTCTAGTCCAATTAAGGGAAGCCTTGGCAATGAGGAGCTCCTCTCTCCTTAATTCATCTTTTAGCTAAAAAAGGGCAGGGGAAGGAGGACTATTAGATTGGGTCACCATCTCTAAGTCGGAGGTTTGTTTAGTTATCATCATTTTCATGTGTTGTCTAATAGCCCTTTCCCTAAGCCTAAAATTAGATAGAGCTTTCTATGTGTGCTTGATTGCCAAATCCCAAGCTTTAAATGCTGAAGAATGAAGACTGAAAGCATTGTCAAAAAATTCTTTTACCTTATTTCTCACACACTGAAGAGGAAGCAAAGACTGATCAATATGATGCTAGCCATCTTTGAACATGTGTGATTTTCTTATAAACTCAAACAAAACAGTTGAATGATCGGACATGAGAAGAGAATTGTCAGACCAGCAGTTGATTTGCCAAAAGTCTTGCATGAGATGTGAATTTAAATAAATTTTGTCTAATCTTACTGATCTATAGCAATTAATTACTTTGTTGTTTGTTGGTCCATGTAAAATTTGTTTCTTGAGAAATGTCCAGCAGATTCTGTTTATCAATCAACTTTTCCCATTGTTGTTTCTCTACCCCACCAATAACTTGACCAAGGTTATTCCATCTATCATCTAGGGATTCTACCACGTTAAAATCTCTTGCAAGAATGCAAGGCTTAGGCAAGTTGACAAGTTCTGTCCATACTGTTGACCTGTTTGAAATAGAGTTGGGGGCATATAAAGACACTAGAGTTAATTGGTTTACACAAAGTGATTTCTATCCAACAGTTGACTAAGGATTTATGTATAGCTGTGATTCCTAAAGCCAGATGCTCTGCAATTCCAATAGTCGCTCCACCTTTGCCTTTTGGATGCTCAGTGGAGTCCCATTTTAAACAAGAGCCTAGCTTGAGCAAGTTTTTGTGTGTTTTTTTTTTCTTTTTTTTTGTGATTTGGGAGGGAGGGGGGATATGTATGTGTGCATACATACTAACCCTCTCACACACAACGAAACCTAGGTCCTCAAGCTCACGGTTTAGGCTCACATACACATCATGGATAACTTGGCTAAAATTATTTTCTCAACCACATCTACACTCTCTATAACGGCAGAGCGCATGCCTTTCCACGTGTCCACAATTGCGAGATGAAGACTAAACGCCAACAAGACCACCGTCCAGGTGCAAAATTACTATAGCTGCATCCCACTTGTTTCTTGCCAATCAATTGAGCCGAGGGGCTTGAGACACATGCACGCACATGCACACACAAATGATAGTGGCACAATGTTTTAATAGTAGCCAGGAAACCAAAAACGGAAATATGTTTGCCTCTATACTCTCTCTCTCTCTCTCTCTATCTGTGGAGCTTAGGGGAACGGGTAGTGCCAAGCCAACATGGGTCTCTCTCTCTCTCTCTCTCTCTCTCTCTCTCTCTCTCTCTCTCTCTCTCTCACTTGCCTATGAGAATATGTGCCTTGTCCGCACTCACAACGCGGGCTTAAACCTGCAAAACAACAGCATCACATTAGCATGAATGGTTGCAATGCACAACCTCTTTCTTGTAGGCAACACAACCATCTTACGTCTGAGTTGGGCAGGTGGAGGTCTCTCTGTGTGTGTGTGTGTGTGTGTGTGTGTGTGTGTGTGTGTGTGTCTCTCTCAGGGTGGATTGCAAGAATGTGGAGGTAGGGTTGCCAACTTGATGTGGCACTGGAGCTTGCACACAAGTTGAGTGGTGGGCTCGACTACAAGAATATGCACATGACCACCATTGTAACAACTGCAGAGGAGAATCTGCTACCCACACATGCACATTTGTGTGTGTGGGTATGCACCCTCGTGTTCACATGCAAGTGCACACAAGGAGAGACAAAGAGAGAGAGAGAGAGAGAGTTGCAGGTGTAGAGGTGACCTACTATCAAAGAGCTTTAGACCAATTGCCACCGAGTAAATATCATCCCATTGCATTGATTAACTAGATTGAACTAGCAAACCTATAGCAAATACAATATATGCAACTAGCAAAAGTGAGGCCCTGCTATGTAGATGCTAGATGGAACTAGTAAAATCATGTTTCCTACAAGCTTGCTATATAGTAATCTAATGTTCTTGCTAGATGGATCTAGCAAAATGGAGCTAGCTATTAATTAATTAATTAACACTACAACAAAAAAAGGTGTCATCGACGTATATATCGACGCTTAATGTCGCTATCTGTGTCCCTGTAAAACTGTCAGAATTTGCATCGATATATGCGTGGAAAGGCTTTATTTGCGACGCCGATAGCGACGCGGATATAGACGCAGATAGCGATGCAGATTTCGATGAAAATATAGACGCATATATCGACAACCATAACAAAAAAACAAAATCTTGGGCAGAGGACAGGTAGCCTGGCCTGTGCCCAATGAAAAGATGGACATAGCCACCATAGCCAGACTTCCTGCCCTCTGCCCAAGAAAGCGAGTAGCACCAAAATCAACCGTGCTCCCCCAAAAATTTCGGCAGAGTTCCCTTCGTTTTTACATAAACTTAAAAAAAAAACCATATTATGTATACGCCTCCTACATGCTATCCATGTAGGATCTCACATGAGATTTAAGGCCAATGAAAGAATGAAATGAACTTTGTGCAAAACCATAATCGTACCAACTTAAAACCATAACCATAACGAACTTAATTTGTGCAAAACCATAACCGGCCATAACCATCTTGATCAAAACCATAATACAGATAACCATAACCATAAACAAAACAATAACCATAAGCATAACACAAAAGTTAATCATAACCATAGACAAAACAATAACCATAACCATAACCATATATGTCTATACAAAAAAGAGACACAGAAGCGTGTCTGTGTCTCACAAAGCATATTTATAAAATCCACTGATGACATTGCCTAAAGACTACCTAATCGACTACGGATGGTTTCGATAACCGTAGAATCAGTTTCTGAAGTCTGTTTGCGTTTTTTCGTAGAAAAACGTAATCGGATCTGATCTACAGCTTGTGTATTTGGCGTTTCTTCTGTCCGTTTGACCTACGGCTTGCCATACACGCTCTTAACATTGATTTAAGACTACCTAATGGACTACGGATGGTTTCGATAGGCATAGAAGCCATTTCCAAAGTCCGTTTGCATTTTTTCGTAGAAAAACGCAACCGGATTTGACCTACGGCTTGTGTATTTGGTGTTTCTTCTATCCATTTGACCTACGGCTTGCCACACGCGCTCTTGACATTGCTTAAAGACTACCTAGTTGACTACGGATGGTTTCGGTAACCGTAGAATCAGTTTTCGAAGTCCGTTTGCGTTTTATCGTAAAAAAACACAACCGGATTTGACCTACGGCTTGTGTATTTGACGTTTCTTCTGTCCGTTTGATCTACGACTTACCATACACGCTCTTGACATTGCCTTAAAACTACTTAATGGACTACGGATGGTTTCGATAGGCGTATAATTAGTTTCCGAAGTCCGTTTGCGTTTTTTTCGGTGAAACATGTAACCGGATTTGACCTATAGTTTGTGTATTTGGCGTTTCTTCTGTTCGTTTGACCTACGGCTTGCCATACGCGCTCTTGACATTGCCTAAAAACTACCTAATCATCTATGGATGATTTCAGTAGGCATAGAAGCCATTTCGGAAGTCCGTTTGCGTTTTTCCGTAGAAAAACCCAACCGGATTTGACCTACGGCTTGTGTATTTGACGTTTCTTCTGTCCGTTTAACCTACGGCTTACCATACACGGTCTTGACGTTTCCTTAAGACTAGTTAATGGACTACGGATGGTTTCGGTAGGCGTAGAATCAGTTTCCGAAGTCCGTCTGCGTTTTTTTTGTAGAAAAACGCAACCGGATTTGACCTACGGCTTGTGTATTTGGCGTTTCTTCTGTCCGTTTGACCTACGGCTTGCCATACGCACTCTTGACATTGCCTAAAGACTACCTAATCATCTACGTATGGTTTCAGTAGGCATAGAAGCCATTTCCGAAGTTCGTTTGCGTTTTTCCGTAGAAAAACGCAATAGGATTTGACCTACGGCTTGTGTATTTGACGTTTCTTCTGTCCGTTTAACCTACGGCTTGCCATACACGGTCTTGACGTTGCCTTAAACCTACTTAATGGACTATGGATGGTTTCGGTAGACGTAGAATTAGTTTCCGAAATTTGTCTGCGTTTTTCCGTAGAAAAACGCAACCGGATTTGACCTACGGCTTGTGTATTTGGCGTTTCTTCTGTCTGTTTGATCTACGGCTTACCATACACGCTCTTGACATTGCCTTAAAACTACTTAATGGACTACGGATGGTTTCGGTAGGCGTAGAATTAGTTTTCAAAGTCCGTTTACGTTTTTTCGGTGAAAAACGCAACTGGATTTGACCTACGGCTTGTGTATTTGACGTTTCTTCTGTCCGTTTGACCTATGGCTTGCCATACGCACTCTTGACATTGCCTATAGACTACCTAATAGTCTGCGGATGGTTTCAATAGGCATAGAAGCCATTTCCGAAGTCCGTTTGCGTTTTTTCGTAGAAAAACGCAATAGGATTTGACCTACGGCTTGTGTATTTGACGTTTCTTTTGTCCGTTTAACCTACGGCTTGCCATACACGGTCTTGAAATTGCCTTACGACTACTTAATGGACTACAGATGGTTTCGGTAGGTGTAGAATCAGTTTCCGAAGTTCGTCTGCGTTTTTCCGTAGAAAAACGCAACCGGATTTGACCTACGGCTTGTGTATTTGGCGTTTCTTCTGTCCGTTTGATCTACGGCTTACCATACACGCTCTTGATATTGCCTTAAAACTACTTAATGGACTACGGATGGTTTCGGTAGGTGTAGAATTATTTTTCGAAGTCCGTTTACGTTTTTTCGGTGAAAAACGCAACTGGATTTGACCTACGGCTTGTGTATTTGGCGTTTCTTCTGTTCGTTTGACCTACGGCTTGGAATACGCGCTCTTGACATTGCCTAAAGACTACCTAATCGTCTACGGATGGTTTCAATAGGCATAGAAGCCATTTCCAAAGTCCGTTTGCGTTTTTCCGAAACGCAATCGGATTTGACCTACGGCTTGTGTATTTGACATTTCTTCTATCCGTTTAACCTACGGTTTGCCATACACGGTCTTGAAATTTCCTTACGATTACTTAATGGACTACAGATGGTTTCGGTAGGCGTAGAATCAGTTTCCAAGGTTCGTCTGTATTTTTCCGTAGAAAAACGCAATCGGATTTGACCTACGGCTTGTGTATTTGGCGTTTCTTCTATCCGTCTGACCTACGGCTTGCCATACGCGCTCTTGACATTGCCTAAAGACTACCTAATGGACTACGGATAGTTTCGGTAGGCATAGAATCAGTTTCCGAAGATCGTGTTCGTTTTTCCGTAGAAAAATGCAACCGGATTTAACCTACGGCTTGTGTATTTGACGTTTCTTCTGTCCGTTTGACCTACGGCTTGCCATACACGCTCTTGAAATTGCTTGAAGACTACCTAATGGACTACGGATGGTTTCGGTAGGCATAGAAGCCATTTTCGAAGTCCGTTTGCGTTTTTCTACGAAAAAACGCAACCGGATTTTACCGACAGTGTAGAAGCCGTTTATGAAGTCCGTTTGCGATTTTTTGTAGAAAAACTCAACCGGACTTCAAAAATGGCTTATATTTTGGGCGTTTCTTCTATTCGTTTGACCTACGGCTTGTTATATGTCCTCGCCCAACCTTTTTTGAGGAGGAAGCTTGTCTCTAAGAGCAACGACGACGTTATTGTTGCTCCCTAGAGGACTTTCATGTGTAAAGGTGAGAGTTGAGCTTCGAATGTATTTTGAGATGGTCAAATGAAGTCAAAGAAGCTCAAGAGGAGTGCCACATGTCGGCTGGTTATTAAAAATGCTAGAGGAGAGTGAGAGAAAAGCTTTGTGGAGCGTGGTTTTTTGAGCAAGCAATGAGCCACCATCATTGCCTTTTGTGTTTTGTCGCTCCTTCCTTCCCCTTTTCTTCTTCTATTCTGCTCTTGTACTAGCCGCGGCGCCGACGGAGCGTGTGTACGCCCGGGCTGCTGGTTCTTTGCGCACACACACACACACACACACACACACACACACACACACACACATAGATTGTGTGCGCTTTACATGCTGTCACTCAGAATGCCAAATGATGACAGTAAGATGCAAACGTTTCCGTTGGTCATGTAGGGCAAGGCCAAACACTACAACAAAAACAGGTGTTATCGACGCATATATCGACGCTGCCCGTCGCTATGCGCGTCGCTATGAAACCAGTCGCTATTTGCGACACGGATAGCGACGCTCATAGCGACGCATATAGTGACGACCATAGCAGAAAATTTTTTTCTTGGGCAGAGGGTAGGTAGCCTGGCCTGTGCCTAGTTAAAAGATGGACATTGCCACAGCCAGACTTCCTGCCCTCTGCCCAAGAAAGCGAGCAGCAGAAATTTCGGCAGAGTTCCCTTTGTTTTTACATAAACTTTTCAAAAAAAACCATATCATGTATACGCCTCCTACATGCTATCCATGTAGGATCTCACATGAGATTTAAGGCCAATGAAAGACAACCATACCAACTGAAAAGCATAGCCATAACTTAAAAGCATAACCATAACTTAAAACCATAACCGGCTATAACCACTTTGATCAAAACCATAATGCAGATAACCATAACCATAAACAAAATTAACAATAACCATAAGCATAACTAGAAAGAGAAACAATAATTGTCTATACAATGACAATGACAATAATCATAACCATAAGGGAAACAATAACTGTTTGTACAAAAAAGAGACACAGAAGCGTGTCTGTGTCTCACAAAGCATATAGATGAAATCTAGTCCACTAATGACTAGGCGTCGCAACCTGCACATAGGACAACTCACAAAATTAGTATTGATATTACTTCACATATACTGACTTAATTAAATCAACTCACACATATTAACGTTTCACCTCAAGCGATCAGCGAGACTGTAAGGCCTCCCAGTCTACAGGCTCTCCTGAAGCTTCAAGATCATTCACTACTTCATAGATACCTCTGTGATATCCATCTGACTCCTCCTCGCGGGATGGAGCTCGATGCATCGCAAGATTCTGCGTTTATACAAAAATCAAAGTAATAAGAATACATGATTCATGGCGTTTTAAAAAACGCCATAGTTAAGATTGGATTAGAAACTCACAAACTCATAGCGAAAGGTGTCGAAGTCTCCGCTGCCAAGATGAGATGTCCCCCTAGTCATATGTCGTACCTGCGCGGCCTCACGCTGCTGTTTGAACCGCGTGGCCGCTGTCCTCTCATCCTCCCTGATCTGCAGCCATGTCTCGTGTGGGATGCCCGAAGGCTTCGGCGAGCCGGTCCTAAAAGCCTTCCGAGCTGCATTTCGTCGATGTTTGATGGTGTCCCGTGCAACACCCTTGATCCACCGCGCTGAAACAACGGAAGAACCCGGAGCAGGCTGGTACTCTCTCAGGATGGTCTCCACTATGTAAGTGACTTTTTCCTTGTCTTACTGATCCCAAGACGTCAGAATGCTGGTCGAAAACTGCAGTTCCATGAGCTGGCAAATCCGCTGTTGCATCTCAGTCCCGACTCTATCCATGTCAACAGAACCATCTCCCTGTACAGTATAGAGCTTGGAGGCACTAGGATCATGTGCCCCCCAAGGTGTCCGAGGTGTGCCAAGAGGTGTGTCGAGAGGTGTGCCTGGGTAAGACGGGGGTCGTGAGCGAGGAGGGGTCGAAGCATCTGTGGACCCTCCTCCACAACAACCACCACCTCCACCTGACGATCGTCGAGATCGGCGAGTGCACATGTACTGCGGAGATGAGGACGTACCTGCCTCTGCCCCACCCCTAGGTGTCGAAGCGGCCGTGATGGGAGAATAAGGCGTCGTACCCATAGGCGTCCTGAACCCCGTAGGCATCCCCCTCTAGGCGTGGGTCCCTCGGGTGTGAAGCTCGGAGGCGTAGTACCCGTGCCTCTGGCTACCCAGTAATGAGAAGCCTCTGCCATCTGAGCAGGCGTCATCTGTGTAACGAAGCCCATGAATGCATCTGCACTCATGGAAGCGGGATCTGGAATCTCGTCTGCCATACTAAAGTCCTGCACAAATAAAGTAAAATAAAGCGTCAGAACACAATTGTTTAAATTAACTTTAAGCTTAATTTTAAATCAAAGTCTTCACACAAACACTTAATTAGTAGATCACCCCAGTACGGCAACGTATGGAGAATGGACAAACGTTTCATTCCTGCAATAGGTTGCCCCTCATGTTGCTCCCATCGGCGACGCCACTCTTGTACATGCATAGAACTACATTCGACGCGACCAAGCTGGCCTTCGTGCAAGTGATGGCCATCTGGAAGATAACGGTGGTGGCCTTGATAAATTGTCTTTCGAAGAAAGGTAGAATAGCGCACATCCAAAGACTGCCCGCAAATTGGACATGCATTGTATCCCAAAGTTGTTAGTCCTGCATATATCAAAGCATGAATCAGGCCAAGGCAAAGGGCTTGCGAATAGCGAGAATTTTGTAAATCAATAACCATTACCAGAAGCTTCTCCGTATCCTGGCCAATCATGCATAGTCCACATAAGAAGTCCATGGATCCTTGCATGATGTTGTCCTACTGGTTCAACCGCATCTGGTATGTCGATCCCATGCCATAACTCCTGGAGCTTGTCAACTAGTGGAGCTAGATAAACATCCATGTTTTTTGCCTTGAACTTACCAGGTACAATCAAGCTTAAAATCAAATGACCCTTCTTGATAGCAAGCCACGGCGGGAGGTTGTAATTGATAAGGCACACAGGCCAAGTGCTCCATGACGAGCTTCTCAAGCCAAATGGATTAACTCCATACATTGCCATGCCCAAACGCAAATTGCGTGGTTCACTCTTAAAATGTGGCCAGGTATCTTCAATGTGCCTCCAAGCCTTCGAATCAGCGGGCACCCTAAATGTTGCGTCAGTGGATCTATTCGTAGAATGCCACCGCATCAACTTTGCAATGGAACCACAACGAAACATGCTTTTTATCCTAGGAATAATAGGGAAATACCGCAACACTTTAGCTGGCACTGTCTCGCCAACTGCATCTTGTTTGTAGCGCATTGCTCCGCACTTAGAGCACGACAGACAATCTGCGAATTCATTGCGAAATAGAATGCAATCATTTGGACATGCATGAATCTTGTTGTAGTCCAAGCCAACTGAGGTCAGAAGTTGCTTTGCGTCTGGCCTAGAGAGGGGCATTTCATTGCCAGCTGGGAGAAGTTGCTATATATATATAACTCTCTTTCTCTATCTCTCTATTTCCTATCTCTCTCTTTCTCTCTCTCGCTCTCTACTTCCCTATCTCTCTACTGATCAAACGAGCGACTGAGCTAGGGAGATCTAGACGTCCACGACTGCGGAGGACTACACAACATCGACAGAGGCTGCATCAGAGGATCTAGCTAGGTCATTGTGGCTCGACATGCATAACACCCGGTCAGACTACTGACCATGGAGGAGATTGATGAGATCCACCAGCAACAACTGCTGGATCTCCTATGATCTACCTATCCCAGCTAGCTGGTTTAACCGTTTAGTCCATATCCAGCAGTTTAGGATTCCATAATATTTTATTTTGTCATCTTCTTACTCTGACTTTGTATCAGATCCATCACATTGTAACTTTCTTGTCTCATGTCTCATAGGTCACTTTGGCCTTTCGAAGACGTTAATATAACATTTCATTTCACTTCTCTCTTTAATTATTTTTCTTTAATTTTAATTTCCTAAGCATACATTAATTCTCTATCTCTCTCTCTCTCTCTTTGATTACCTACACACACACATTTCTCTCTCTCTCTCTCTCTCTCTCTCTCTCTCTCTCTCTCTCTCTCTCTTTCCTACATACACACACACACACACACACTTCTCTCTCTCTCTCTCTCTCTCTCTCTCTCTCTCTCTTTCCTACACACACACACACCGCTCTCTCTCTCTCTCTCTCTCTCTCTCTCTCTCTCTCTCTCTCTCTCTCTCTCTCTATTTCCTACACACACACACACACACCTCTCTCTCTCTCTCTCTCTCTCTCTCTCTCTCTCTCTCTCTCTCTCTCTCTCTCCCTCTCCTACACACACACACACACCGCTCTCTCTCTCTCTCTCTCTCTCTCTCTCTCTCTCTCTCTCTCTCTCCCTCTCCTACACACACACACACACCGCTCTCTCTCTCTCTCTCTCTCTCTCCTACAGACACACACACACACGATGTAGAGAGAGAGAGAGAGAGAGAGAGAGAGAGAGAGAGAGGGGTTGGGGGGGGGGGGGGGGGGGCATAATACCTGCGCAGCAGGTGGAGGCCAAGATTTGAGTAGAGCGCATGCGAAAATGGCCCCTGCTGTTCGCGGGTTTCACTTTTTTCCCCAATTTTTTACGCGTCGCTATACACGTCGATATACACGTGGAAAGTAAATCCTTTCCACGCGTATATCGACGTACATTGAGACGCGTATATCGACGCGCATAGCGACGTCCGGTAATTTTGTCGATATACGCGCGTCGATATCTCCATGTTGTGTTGTAGTGAAAGTGTGGTTCGAAGCACTGGAAGGCGAGCCAAAGTAAATGTGGCTGGCATTACGCACGAGGTTTCCACATGACTTTCGCAAGGAAGTGTCCCCGCTCGACATGGACACCAAGCTGAAGGCTTTGAAGTAGGATGTGGACGAAGATTTCAATGTGTTCTTGGATCATTTCGAAGCTTGTCTTCCTTCTCTCTATTTCTCTTTCTTTCTCTCTTTTTCCCTCTCTCTTTTTTTATGTTTAATTTTGTTTCTACTCTATTTTTTTACTACTTTTTGTTAATGTATTTAAAGCTTTTTAATTCTATTTTTGGATATACAAAACCCTAAAACTAATTAACTTTAACCCTAAAATTAATTTCAAGAAACCCTAAAATACAATTAATAATAACAAATTTGAATATAAAATTAAATAACAATAACAAATTAAAATTAAACAACAATAACAATTTGAATTTTAAAATTAAATAAAAAATTTAAATATAAAATTAAACCAAAATTAAAATTAATGTGTATGTGTGTGTGTGTGTGTGTGTGTGTGTGTGTGAGAGAGAGAGAGAGAGAGAGAGAGAGCGGTGTGTGTGTGAGAGCAATGAGATTGTGCACTCACATACACTCGTATGTGTGCACAAAGCTTCCGGAGTAGCTTCCACATGTGCAAAAAAACACACACACACACACACATTGTGATACACACACACACACACACACACACACACAAAAATAACCAAAAAACAAGGACAATAGGCTTACCTGCAGCAGGTAGAGAAGATGTGATGGTTTTTGCCCAAGCCTGTAGTAGTCCAAAGGTGCAGTTCTGGCCGCGAGTTGAGCGAAGAGAGAGAGACAGAGAGAGAATGAGTTTTTAGAAACACCCAAAAAATAAGCCTGCGGTTTCGTTTTTACCAGTCGGCGTCGGTACACGCTGCTGGATATGCGTCGGTATACACTGCTGGATACGCGTCGATATCTGCGTCGGTATACAAACTTCTCTCTCTCTCTCTCTCTCTTTCTACACACACACACCGCTCTCTCTCTTTCCTACACACACACGATGTAGAGAGAGAGAGAGAGAGAGAGAGAGAGAGAGAGAGAGGGGGGGTTGGGGGGTGACATAATACCTGCACAGCAGGTTTCGACCAAGATCTGAGCTCACGCATTGCAGGCGAAAATGGCCTTTGCGCACGGGTTTCCCCTTTTTTCCCCCAAAATTTTTTGCGTCGCAATGTGTGTCGATATACGCGTGGGAATTTTCGTCGATATACGCGTGGTAAACCCATGCCTTTCCACGCATATATCGACGCACATTGCGACGCGTATATCCACGGATATATGGACGGGTTGCAATTATATCGATATACGCGTGGAAAGGCATGGCCGTCGATATATGATGCGTCGATATCTTCATGTTATGTCGTAGTGGCTCCTTTGTGATTACGATATAGTAAGGCATGGACTATGACATTTCCTACATAGTAATAGTTGCTACACATTTGCTCTCTAGTAATTTAGTGTAACTGATTACTATATAGTAAGTCATAGGTTCTAACATTTCCTGCGTAGTAATAGTTGCTACAAATTTTCTATCTAGTCATTAAATGCAATTAGATGGATATAAAAAAATAAAGTTTCAATATAGTAAAATGTGTGTTCTCATGAAATCACCATGAGTAAAACGTCCCATCATTGGTCTCTTTCTCTCTCTCTCTCTCTCTCTCTCTCTCTCTCTAACAGGCATGGCTTCTCAATGACACCTCAATTACCATCTACAACTTCTTAAGAAGAGAATTTTTCAAGCAAAAAGTGAGTGTGCATGTCTATACGTAAATTAAATACAAAGTTTAAGGGGTATTGAGAAATCATCTAGAGTCTTTGATTTCAAATGCATGTAGCATACATCCATTTAGACCCGCATTCCATGCATTTTGTCAAAAAGGAGATCTTTGAAACAATACTTCATGGTTAAGCCCTAAAAAACATGATCACCTCTCTCTCTCTCTCTCTCTCTCTCTCTCAAGTAAAGTCTTGTGTTATGTGGCACATCTTTCTTGCTCTCTATCTCCCAATATTTACCAAGTGTAGTGTCTCAATTGTTTTCAAAACACACAAAACATAATAAGGAACATATCTTGGACTCATAGTTGTGGTGTATCTCTTGTATTTGGGTGCATCCCTTGCTTATACAAAACATGTATTATGTTTTTCTAGAGCGTTGTGTGTTTAGATATCCACTTACATGTATATTCCTGGTATTGAAAGTTTTTCCATAGCTGAATATTGTCTCCTTGTCTTAGTAACATTAGTCCAAAGCATTGTGTGTTTAGAACTACACTTACATGCATTTTATTGGTTTTGAAATTTGTCAACATTTAAATGTTTCCTCCTTGTCCTAAGCAGCATGTGCTCAATGTTGTCAAGTTGGCACTCCTTTGTCCAACCTCACTTCGATCTTTTCCACCATTCATTCCACTCACATCCACAATTTGATAAGTCTTTCTCTCGCCCCACCTTCCTTCCTCAAAGACATGATTACTACATTTTGTCCTTTATCATTGGCTCTCCCCTTTCCTCACCCTCCACCTTCCTTCCTCATGTATTTGGTCCAACTTCCGCTTCCATGTCTAACTTGTTGGCCCTAACTGGTCCTACTTGGACCTGTAGTTCCTTCTTTTATCTTCTCATCTCTTTATTTAGTAAGTAGTCTCATTCACACTCCTTTGCTTAAAGGCCTTTAGTCCTTCATGCTTGCTATGTCTAAGTAAGAGAGAGAGAGAGAGAGAGAGAGAGAGAGAGAGAGAGAGAGAAAGAGAGAGAGAGAGAGAGCTTCAAGTCCTCCTCTGCTTCTTGTGTTCTCTACCTCTTTTAATTGTACTACCCAAATTTCTAACCATCTTGCAAAGTCACTATCCACAAAAATGCCAAGGACACCATGCAATTACAGAGGTGCTCAATTTACTTGCATATGTGTTAGTATGCTTTTCCATCCACCTTTTCTTTCACTAGACTCAACAATCCAATTCTTGATATGTTCCTCTGTCTATCAATCTATGTAGTATTAGTCCTCTCAGTTATCTACCTAGCTTTGACGTTGCCTATTGGCTATAAACCCATCTGTTAGTCCATTTTTTCAGCTCTTTCATGTATATGCATGTATATGTATATTGTGTTTATGCTTGTAATTCATATATATAATAGCATTCACATAATTTTTAATGTCATGCATTACTATGTGTGTGTACTCACAAATCCGCTTTTAGAAAGATCCCTTATCTACATCGTAGTGTATGTACATAGAAATCTTGTACATACACTACAATGTAGATAAGGAATCTTTATGCATGTATATGTATATTGTGTTTATGCTTGTATTTCATATATATAATAACATTCACATAATTTTTAATGTCATGCATTACTATGTGTGTGTACTCGCAAATCCTCTTTTAGAAAGATCCCTTATCTACATCGTAGTGTCTGTACATAGAAATCTTGATTTCTTTAGCTTTAACTCTACATTGCCTGAGAAATATCATGTGCATTGCAAAAGAATTTGAAACTCAAGTATAAACTAAGTGAATTGTGGTTGTATTATTTATGAGATAGTTAATTCTTGCCATGTTTAATCTTTTCATGCATGTCTTTGATGCATACACAAATACACAAATGCATGTCCCTATAGTTCATATCTAGCATAGGATTGGTGAAAGAATTTAAGCACTTTCAAAGTGTGCTACATCTTTTGAGCATGCATACTCACATAGGAGATATTGTTATTTTGAGACCGTTGAAATGATTAATCATAACTTCATTGAGGAACTAAAGAAATTAGCAAGAGATAATTCCCTCATCAATGGGTACAACTTGTAGGTCTTGGGGCCTTATATGGAAGATTCCATCGAGGGGAGGCCATGGCAGCAAGGGAGAGTGCAGGGGGGAGAGAGAGAGAGAGAGAGAGAGAGAGAGAGAGAGAGAGAGCAGGGAAAGGACACACTATATTCTTCTTGATAAAAACCTTTACATGTATATGTGTGACGTATTGCCATGCAAGATGCCATGCCCGCTCCACAAAAGGAGTGGTGCGTATCAGTTGAATAACTGCTTGGAAACCCAACAATCCCCCCCTCAAGCCCAAACCACATTACACTCTCATGACAATATAGAGTTCTAGGTATACTCTTAACCTTGAGCTTTGTGACAAGAATTTGTCAAAGAATCCTCAAAGAACCATTTATTTGTAGCTACATTTTGAGGTTCTCGTCAAAGTGGAACAACCCATTGGAGTATTGCTTTAATATGCTATTGTTTGTTGATGGCGAGCTCTGCACAACAACCTTTTGATATGCTTTGAAATTTCCAAGCTCCGTCTGAACCTTGCTACTATGGAACCATGACTTCTGTGAGCGTTTTGAAATGCAACAACGTCATCAAGCTAGGCAGGTTCCAATTTTCCTCATAGCATTTTGAGAAGTTGCTCATTGATCGGCCTTGCTGCAACCACCACAGTGAGTGTGCCTTGCGGAGGGCCACCACAATGAGCATTTTAAAAAATTCAACCTATGTGTGTACTACAAAATTGATTATTCCCCAATCTAGTTCTATATCATATACCCATTCTGTAAGTGTTTCATGTTAGACTAAGGCTTTTACACGTCTTCTCAAACAACCTAATGCAATAGAAAGTTAATACACACACACACACACACACACACACACACACACACACACACACACACACACACACACACACACACACACACACACACACACATCTACAGTATGGTCGAAGTTTACTACAATATGAATAGAGTGTGTAATGTATGTTTTTGAGCCAGGATTCAAGCAAGGCATGACGACTCTTCCATGAGCACTCCCCCCCAACAATCATCACTTCTACGAAGGTATGGGGTTAGTGTGAATCATCTCTCTACACAATCTCGGGGCGGCTGGAATTGGAGCTGATCTCTTTAGATAGCTGATTCCAGTGTTAGAAGTTTACAGCGACTGGTGATGTGTTAGTTCAATCAGTAGAACTCGAAAAGGAGATAGAAACTGAACTGGAATACATCTACTGAAATGAGAAATAGACTGAAGTACTGAGAATGATGTTCAGATTCAGATTCAGATTCAGAGAGAATGAGTAGAAAGTATGTATGGCTGAAGTACACTGGACTACTGTATTTAGAATTACAGATGAAAGATTACAGATAAAGATGATGTAGCTCAAGAACAACTCGGGAACTAAGGATTATGAATCAAAAGCTAAGCAGAAGTACAACCGACAAATGCCAACCCGATTACAATGTAATGGGTCCTATTCCTATGCCTTGGGAGTTACTGTGGTACTGCCGTGGTAATTACTGACTGATCCGCTGTTTGTCTCATAGGCGCCGGTTCCCACCCAGTGAGTCTGTCTTTGCCATGTACATCCTTCCCTCCTTTCTTGAATTTTGGCAAGATTCCAAAATTTCTAAGAAAAAATCCACCGTCTGATTCTTCTGGAATTTTGCTTGTTGAGTACTTGGCACCCCTATAGTTGTAGTTCCAGGGGCATCTAGCCAAGAGACACCAAGTCAGACTGAAAAAATCCACCGTCTGATTTTTCTAGAGTTGGGTTGTTGAGTGCTTGACACCCTTGTAATTGTAATTCCAAGGGTCGTCCAGCCAAGTGACACCAACCCCTGTGTGGAAAAATCTAGCGTCTGCTGCGAAAACTGCTGGAAAAATTCACCGTGTGATTCGAAGACCGGCGGGAAAAATCCTTGAGCAAATTCTGAGATGGAACTACCCAGTATCCTTCCACTGAACCCGCTCCCATTTACGCTTTGGCCTGGATAGTGTATGAGAAGTCCCAGTGCGAGCATTCTCCTTCTGAATGAGCCTGTAAATGGCCTCTTTCTCAAGTTGATCCCGCCTTTCTGTGGACATCTCGACTTTATAAGGCATGAGAGGATGGTAAGTTTTGGTGTCGGGATCATAGAGCGTGCGTCTGCCTTTGGTGAGCCGAGTTCTGGCCACTTTGTGACAATGCAAGGCTGTATGGATCCATCCTTCTGGAAGAGGCTGATTGGCTTTGATTCGAGCTTCAAAAAGAATCTCAGCCATCTCTTTGTACTGTGGTCCTAAGCCTGGTCTAGCCATAATGTCCTTTTCAGGCACTTTAGAGGACTCGACATAGAGTTGCAGCAATTGGTTGGTGATCTTAGTGAGGCCTTTAAGCTGAATTTTCACTGGCCCATACACATTTTGATCCTCTGCACCTCATCTCTTAGCTCCTGGAGATCATTCAATTGGAGAGCGTTTTTGAATAGTGTTTGCCAGGTTTTCCATTCCATAGTCGATCGCTCATACCAATCCTGAAGATCATCAGTAATCTTGAAATATGTGAGCCGATCAACTGGTTCTAGATGTTGAGGGTAGAGTGCTGGAAAAAATCTTGGCAACTCTGCCTCTCTTGCTGGTAAAGCATACAAGAGAACTGGGGAATCAGACACAAACTCCAAGAAGTTAAGGACAGCCTAGTTCTCTTACTGCATCATCTTTTTGGTTTCTTTAACCAGCTGAAGCAGACGCCGGAGAGCAGTTGCCTGTTCTCCCACTGACATTCGAGTTTGAGGTCCCTTGCTGGTGGCAGTCTGGTCTTCAAGAATAGTTCACACCCTTTGATCCAGAACTCCCCTAGCAATCTGTATTTGCACTAAGACCTCTTTCAATTGATTCCTGACATCCTTCATGCATTTATATGTCAGCTTGTTTCCCAACAAAAGCTCTAATTCCATGGCCAGAGAGTGACAATCTGTAGTAGACTGCCGTTGCCAATGTGGGTTGGTTATTCTCTCTTCAGAAGTTAGTATCCATTCAGGCACCCTTTCTAACAGTTGTATTGTACTGGGATGCGCAGGCAATTGGCAGGCCTCTTGATCATGGAAAGCAGCTGATTTCCAATGATCAACCATTTCCCTGGCGCCAACATACAGTCGCTGAAAGCGCTCCAAATCAGAGATAAGATCATCATCCTCCAGATACCTCCTGGTTATAGGAGCCTGCTGATGTCTCAATCTCTTATTCAGCATGATGAGCTGTAATAAATGTTGCTCATCACTTAATGGTCCCTCAGTCACAGCTTTTCCTTTACCTTTAACATCCCGACTGTGTTGTGACCGGTGTGCCGGTGGATTCCCAATGTCGCTGGGTTGTTGCTCTCCTAGCTGCTGATTACTCGACCGCTGCCCTTCATGCTGGTCTGGTTGGTCTGCCCGTTTGACTGATTTCCTCCAGTTGGCCCTATACCACCAGCACCAGATTCTGAAGGTGGAGATGGAGGAGAGGCATCATCATCATCGTCATTATGCACTTTGTTTGGTTCATCCTCCTTCTCTGCTTCTTCTTCCTCTTATCCTCGTCTTCCTCAATGGTGTTCTGTTGTTCAATGTAATCAAGGATAGCTTGATTTGTCAGAGCACTGTTATATTCAGTAAATTTATCCTGCAAATCACTCTGCATCATCTCCATAAGAGACTTCAAGTTATCTATGTTGAAAATAGGATTGCCTGCTGGATTTAAGATCTCGGCTAGATTATTATAGATATATCTTTCTGTTAATGTGGCCTTCAGAGAATTGTGGCGGATCAGTAAAGGGTTGAGCTCAACTCACTTCATTCTCAGCATGGTTTTGAACCGATCAGCAACTCGTTCAGCTTCTGTCTTTTTTTCCCACATGGTCTGCATCTCAGAATCTACCTTGGCTAACTTACTTTGTAACTGCTGAATAGTCCTATCTGACTAAGCCTCAAGGATACTGTGGCGCAGGTTCTGGGTTGCTCTCCCTTGCTCTAGATTTTCAATATGCTCCTCAGCTTCCTTTAGTTCAGTTTTTACTTTATTCAACTCATCTTCTGACCCTGCAGCATCCAGCATTTGTCCCATGCAATTGACAATAGTATTCATGATGACTGAATGAGTACTGAACAACCATCATTAAATATTGTTGGGTCAGAGTTAGTTGGATCATAGACTATGACAAGAGCCAGATAAGGTAATGTAGCATAATCATATTTTTGCAATAGGAGACGTCCCTTGAGCGGATGAGTCTGCAGTTGTTGTAACCTGTCTTTCTTTGTCAAGTGTAGGGCTTCTTCATTGTATGGGATAGAAACTCTGCCAAGTGGATTTGGAGAAGATGGGCATTTGCCCTTATCAATCTGGTCTACTGAGTCCACATGACTGGCCCTTTTTTATTGATCTTCTCCAGTACTGGTGGTTACTAAAATATGGCCTGCTGACTGGTTGATTCCACCAGTGGTCTGGTCAGTATGTTGTTCAGTCTGGCTAACTGGAATCCTTTCAGTAGACACTGTTTTGATTTGACTTTCCAACTGCTTCAGGAGAGCAATGCTTTTAGTCAATGTCGTCCTTGGCTTCTTTGAGCTGCCAGCTTCATCTTGTATAGACTTCCTTTTCTGTCTAGTGGGGGTTGATTGGCTTTCTGGCTCTTCTTTGTCCGATGACAAGTCTATAGTCCTAGATACTGGGAACGGCTTTTGGCTCCAAGCCATTCTCACATGATCATGGGTGTTTGGAGCAGTTGCCCAGTACAGAAACTGCCAAACATACCAAGCCTTGAATATACTTTGAGATTTTAGCTTGGTAGTTTACTGAAGCACATTATGCAACAATATTTGGCAGAGGTTGATAGAGACTTTGGAATCCAGTCTTTTTTCTAAAAGCATAGCAAAAAGTTTCTCTAACACATATGTTGGATTATTCTTCAAGTTCACAGCTTCAGCCACAAATCGGTAGGCAGCGGGAGCTTCCAGTCCGGCTACTGGAATTCCTTGCGCATTGGCTTTCCTTTTCCTCTTGGCAGCATCATCTTCCTTCAGAGCTGCACTGATCTGCTCTGCAGTTGTCACAGATGGCTTGGGCCTGTTTGGCATGCGGAATGCAAAAGAAATACTTTTTGGTGTGACAGACACCTTCTTTCCATAAACCACATCACTGCCATCTTCACTATTAAAAGAGTCCAAGACTTGCCTTATGATGGCTGTGTCAAACTCAATCCTCGTGGCTTGAGAAACCACATGCAAATCCCACAGTTGGATTATAGGCTTAGCTTGCTCAGTAAACACATAGCACTGAATTTTGCTGTGCGGGATGAGTGCAAGAGTTGCCTTTGTAGCAGTAAAAAGGGCTTGGGTTTCATCGATAGTCTCCGGCATCTTCTCTGACAGTTTCTTCCTACCCATGCACGTGAAGATGATGAAGCAGGAGAAGAAGAAGCCGACTTACTTGATTCTTTGAAACCGTATCCAGGTGGGGCTGGCAAAGACAAACGACAATCCATGGTCTCCTCAGAGGACGAGGTTTGCGGCGTTCCTAGACTTCTGTGCACCGCAAATGACGTGGTAGACATGCAGGGGACAAGAATTTCGCCCGTCTTTGAAATGATTACCATCGATATTTCATCTGACCATTGGTCCCCTAAAAACTAATAACTTTGTCCCCACTTTTCTGATCCTAGTATAAGCCTGGCTTGGTTGTGCTGGTACTGGTCTGAAACTGGCTCCGGAACTGGTTCTGGAATTGGCTACACCTGAAAAAGTCCCAAGATAGCTAATTCTGGAATTTCTTGGTCTTCAACACCCAGATCCTCAGTACCCTGTTCCTGGCAAGGCTCTCTGGCTTATGAATAATAGAGCTTGATTTTAGCTCCATTATACACCCTCGGCAACAGTAATCTAGATGGGTCTTTCAATCTTATCGTGCCATTGGAGAAAACCCTGTCCACTTCGAATGGTCCTGCCGAGGCTATCTTTAGATTCGCTTCTTAGGACCCAATTTGGAATGATATAGGAGTACCGGATCCCCTTTCTAAAACTCCCGGACCTTAATCTTTCGGTCATGCCAGTGTTTCCTTCTTTGCTGAACAATCTCCTGTTCCAGCATAGCCCATTGTCTCAGTTTATTTAGCTGGGTAAGCTCCTCCAGTTGCTTCTTAAGATTGTGATTAAAATCTAACCCATATTCTACATGTATTTTGAGAGTTGGAATAACAAACTCCATAGGGACAACAACTTCAGTGCCATATACCATTCTGAATGGTGTCAATCCTGTAGTGACCTTATAAGCTGTCCTGTATGCCCATAAAGCAGTCTGAAGCTTCAAATCCCACTGGCTTGGCTTTTTCTGTACAATCTTAGTGAGAATAGTCTTAATGGTCTTGTTACTGCTTTTGGCCTGTCCATTGCATCTAGGATAATAAGGTGTGGATTTCTGATGCTTGACTGAAAGCATATCCATAAGGATCTCCATAGTGTCATTGATGAAGTGTGTCCCTTGGTCCGACAATCTCCACAGGACATCCATAGCGGCCGACAATATTCTCAAATAAAATCTTGTAGTGGATTTGGCTGTGTTGTTAGGAAGAGCCTTAGCTTCTACCCACTTGGTTACATAGCAGGCAGCCATCACTATATACCTATTCTTCCTGGGGGTAACCTTATTGAATGGTCCCATGAAATCCAGACCCCATTTCATAAAAACACCCAGTGGTGGTTGAACTGTTGTTAAGGGAGTCATGTCAGCAGCTATGGGTCTACCCATTCTTTGACATATGTCACAGGTTTTGCAAAAACTTCTGACATCGGATATCAAGGTTTGCCACCATAAAGCAACCTGCAAAAGATTCTTGTCAGTAACATCAGTAGAAAAGTGTCCACCAGATTCTCCATTATGCACGTCTGAGATAACTTGCATTCTCCCCTCCATAGGCACACATCGGCAAAGAATCACATCGACACCTAATCTGTAGAGTGAGCCCGCAATTATGGTAAACTTTAAGCTTTTGATAACCAGAGCCTTCTTCTAGTTTTGCTTCCAGTCATTTGGAAAACCACCCTGAGAAAGGAACTGATATACTTCATATAATTCAAGGTCGACTGATTCTGCCGCTTCCAGCTGAAATAATTCAGCATCCACTGGTTCGTCTCTTAAAGACGCTTCAAAATAGCCCTCCGTACTCCTAGAGAGGAAATCAGTGCCATAGTGGTTCTTGCCAGGTTTATGAAAAATTCAAAATTCAAATTTTATAAGGAACATCATCCACCGTATTAGCCTGCCTTGAATAATGACTTTATTAATCAAGAATAATAGGACCTGATGATCCACATAGAAATGAAACAATTTTCCTAGCAAATAATGCCTGAATTTTGTAGCATTGAAAACCATCCCTAGAGCCTCTCGTTCAGTGGTTGTATAACCTTGTTCAGCCTGGCTAAATCTGTGACTGGAAAAGTAGACAGGATAGTCAGTCCTTCCATCTGGTTGGGCTAGTATTGCCCCCATCGCCAGCCGCGAAGCATCCACACGTACATGGAAGATAACATCCCAATATGGTTGCCGAAGGTGGTTTACTGATAATGACACTTTTTAAGTTCTGGAAACTTCCCTCACACTCAGCAGTCCAGTTGAACTTGCTGGTTTTCTTTGTGAGCTCATACAATGGTAAAGCTTGGGAGGAAAATTTATGCACAAATCTTCTGCAAAAGTTAATATATCCCAAGAAAGAACTTAACTTAGATGCATTCCTAGGCGCCTTGGCCTGCTGAACGCACCAGATCTTGTCACTAACCATTTCTATTCCATTGTAGAAAACAGATTTGAATGGATTCATACAAATCCGCTTCTCCTGACAATGCTTAAAAACCATTTCCAGAAATAGTAAATGCTGCTCCTCGGTTGAATATATAGTGAAATCGTCCATGAATATGGCAAGGAACCGATGAAGAAACCCATTTAATATTTTCATCATGCACCACTGGAAAGTGGATTGTGTATTGCATAGGCCAAATGGCATTACCAAATACATAAATGCTCCCCACTCTATAATGAAAGTGATCTTCCCCCGATCCTCAGGATTTATTTGTAATTGGTTGTAGCCACTATATCCATCCATAAAACTGTACTCCCATGATGTTTACTCCTGCTCCTCCATCCAGAATGACACTCAAAAGTGGTTCCCATTGTTTTCGAGCTTTGTACTCTACTTGAATTAGTGGCACTTCATCATCTCTGACAGCCGTCGAGTCAACTGTCCTGGCCTCCGCCTCAGCCTTCCTTTGCTGTCTGATGAATTTCACTGCTTCAGGCAAAGTTCTTCTAATGTCTTCTAACTCCACAGTGAGTTGTTGGATTCTGTCACAGATTTTGACATGAATTTCCCCTTTCTCATGATCAGAGTTGTTTTTGGAGCTTGAAGGACTGGTAATATCTTCACAATGCCATTCCTTCATTTAGTGCTTTCAGCTCCTCTATCAGCTCCCAACTCTTCAATCAACCCTTGTACTGCAGCCAACATGGTCTCAGGCATGCCGGGCTTTGACTGATCTATCTCAGTAGATTGGGCTAGTATCTTTTAAATGACCCGTGCTTCGGAACTTTCTGGCTGCTCTTGCAGCTTCTTGGCTAAATCCTCTGTGATTTTCACCGCTAGTTCTCTCTGCTCTTGCCATTCATCAACCACCTTTTCTTTACCCTTGGCCTTCCATACCTCTCTCTATTGAGCCCATTTGTTGCTTTCAGTAGTGACTGGTTTTTCTGGAATCTTTGGGATTTCCTCAATCACTACCCATTTGCTTCGTGTAGCTGTTCGTACTGGAACTGGCTCTGGAACCTTCGCCTTAGTAGCCACAGTCACAAGTGTTTCTAGACATTGAGCTGCAAAATGCCCATACTTTCCACAAGTATAGCAATTCAGACTTCGGCTCTAGAAATTATCACGCCCCTGGCCCCGGCCAGTACCTTCTTGGTATCTGCCGCGCCCTGTACCAGTACCACTGGTACCTGGTTTTCCTCCTGAGAAGCGTTGGCAGTTTCCACTCTTACTGGTTCGGCATTGGTAAATGCCACCACTGACAAGTCTTTGCCCTTTTTGAAATGATGAATCCTAATGCCATAGTTATTCCATAGATGGCCATAGGCTTTACAATAAGTACACTGTGGGCACTCATTGGAAACATGGTCCTTAGATTTACATTTTGAAACAAAGTCTCCATTCTTCTCACGGGTTGTCTGGTCTGGCTAATCTTAGCAATTTGCCGAGCCATCTCTTTAATCTTCCTAGCCCAAGACCCCTTTTTAGGCTTATCCTTGGTCTTCTCATCGGATCTACTCTCAGAACTACTGGAAGCTCCGCTTGAATCAGAGTCATCAGTAGAAGGACTGCTACTATTGGACCTCCTCTTCTTATGACCCTTTTCCTTCTTAGCTTGTGTTATAGCTTCAGGGCTCGCTGCACCAAATCATTGAATTTCATCGTCGGTGCTGGCACCTCTTGCTCCCTAAGCTTCTTGCTGTGAAAGCAATTCAAGAACCATGCTGGCAATCGATTTTTTGATGGTGGTTCCTGCAGCAGCTGCCTTGTCAGCTCCTTGATTTTCTCAACATAGCTTCGGACTGACAATTTTCTCTGCTGAATCTTATCCAGCTCATAGAGAATATCCTCATCACCTCTGTTGTCGGAATATTCTAGTCTGAAGGCTTTAAGTAGTTTATTATAGGATCTGAGCTGGCAAGCCGGGTAATGGTAGTACCACTTCCTCACTGCCTCCTTCAGCGTTTGCGGAAAGTATTCACCCCAGTCATCCTCATCAATATTTTTCAGCTCGGCATACTGCTTAAAGGCTTGGATGTGAACATCCGGATCATCCTTCTTGCCCTCTTTGAACACGGGAAAATAGATTTTCAACGAGGATGTGTAATCATGCTGATCACCGTTGGTCCATCCTCTTCTCATCTTGGAGTCACTACAAGAGGTTGTGTGCTCTTGTGACGCTGTTAGCGACGGAAATACACTGGGTTTTTATAACCCCCGGCGTCGCTAAAACCGTCGCTAATAGCGTCGCTATGACGGTCGCTATAAGCGTCGCTATATAGCGACGCTTATAGCGACGGTCATAGCCATAAATAGTGACGGTTATAGCGACGCCCGAGAGATTTTTTTTTTGGTGACAGGGCATTGAATGCCCTGCCACCCATCAACCATATTGTACTTGATTCACTTTTTAAAAAAAGTGCAAGGGTAGATAATAGACCCAAAATAGTCACCCACAAGACGCATTGTTTGCAAAATTGACAAGCATAAAATTGACAATTGTACACATCATAGGCAAAATGAATTGATTGGCAAATGTAATAATGACAATTGTACAACATCATAGGCATAAAGAATTGATTGGCAAAATGAACTGCGGTGACAAATGTAATAATATACATGGTTCAAAAAGACGTATAAAATCCGTTTCATGATACATAAGCTATGAGAAACCCTAAACTAATGCTATCTAGCTACGGCTAAACTGACGTCGTCTAGTCAGACGTCTCATTGCGTCCAAGCGGCGTATCTGTCGGATTCTGCAAAAAAAGACAATAAGACAGCTTTCAGTAAGTATAAACATATAACGACATTTATAAAACAATACAAAAAATAGAAAAGAGTAAACCCTAATACTAACCATGCCGCCGCGAGAACTGAGAATGTCCATCAGGGCGTTTAAGCCCTTCCTGCCTGGTACTCGCGCTCGTACGGTGTGGGATCACGTCCTGTCATCGACCACTGTCAAAACATACACTGAATTCATTATGTTAGAATTAAAAAACTCATAAACCCTAAACTATCGAACATAAAGAGCAATGCGAAAACATTTACAAAATCGGCCTCAAATGATGCCCATCCACCGCTCCCCAAGTGGTGCGAGCTCCCTGCCTCTACTCGCGCTCTGGCTGCATCCTTTTGTTGCTTCCACTTGTCGGGATTCTCGCGCGCTGCTTTCTTCCCATTCTTCCAATCTTCTTTGGCCAGCCAATCTGGCCTGTTCCACCCATGCTTGATTGCTTTTTGCACTTCGGAACGCTTGTGTTTGCAGTATTCGTGCATTCGAATCTTCATCAGGTCTTCATTGAAGCGCTGATCCCGTGTTGGAACGGGAAACTCATCATGAAGTATGCTGATGACTCTGTTTTTTAAATCACTTGGTACTTCACTCCATTTGTTTAGTATGGAGTGTCTAAACAGCTAAGAGCAAAGACCACGCATGCGCGAGATCACCTTCTTGCCGTCATCATCCATGATGATGCCGCCGCTGAAGTGGACGGAGTAAGGCAAGCCCTCTGGCCGGTGACGCGTGAACCTGGGTGTCCCGGCAGGGGTCTCTAGCGGCGTGTCGATGGGGGTACGGACGTCAGGTGTCTCCACCGGCGTCTGGGCCCCGAAGCGACGAGTGTCGAGTGGGGTGGCTCCTGGCAAAGTCGTTAGAGGTGTGTAGCTGCTAGGAACAGTCAGCCGTGCAAAACCTGGCGTAGATGGCAATGTTGTGGTTGGTGTGGGGGCAGGCAAAGAAGGGGAGGATAAAGAGCCTCGTCGAACACGAGGCGGTGTGGAGGCATCGGTGGCGGAATCCCCACAACAACCGCCACCGCCACCACTAGAGCGCCGGTGTCTAGACGAGTGTGAAGCTCGTCTCGTCGACGTCGAAGCTTCGGAGCGCGCCGAATGCTCCGAAAGAGAGGGAGATGCGGATGGAGTAGGAACGCGCGATGATGCGCCAGAGCGATGACGCTCCACGTACCACTGCCTCTGCTGCGGTGACAAAGAAGAAAGAAACTCCTCATCATCCATACCTGCATTAAACACACGAATATTTAAACTTAATATTGAATGAATAGAGTAGACAATGACGCAAAGACCATTAAATACAATGACGTAATGACGCATATAAATACAATGACGCAATGAATTGAGTGATAGAAGAGGCAAATCGAAAACTCAAAATTTACAATCAAAAGATGTGAGCGCGAGTAGAAAAGAGCTTTATACACCATGGAAGGTACTTAGAGAGCCAGAGCTTTTACAACACGGAGCAAAATTGTTCAAATACAATATTTGTGGCTTTAAGAGATCTCTCTCTCATCCTCGCATAACTCAGCATAACTTCCTATATCTATATAGAGCTCTCCGTTTAAACACATATCCTCCGATTCATTTTGTAGCTCCTCTGCATGCACCCCAAGTAAGTGAGTTCCGCCACCACAGGATCTGCATCAGAGGAACGTCATCGACTAGACTGTTCAAATTTTGCCATGATTCCACAATCTTGAGTAAAACGCTTTTTGTCGACCTTTACACCATGCTGCTGTGTATGACTTATACTACAACGAACAAAGATTATGAGTGGCCGTTCAAACGTTTAGAAATAAAGTCACTCGCTAGTCGTACATTGCAAACTTACCTTGGTCGCGCAACCCCGAGAGTACTCCCACTGTTCCTCAGTCACTTCGTCACCGCATTGTTGTGCGCTTTTTAATTGGTTGTGCAACCATCTTAAGCTCATGAAGGTTGGTAGGCTCTCCAAAACCGTCGGATAGTGCATTGGTGGTCGTCTTCCCCGTCTCCACTCGATTCGTGCCCTTTGTCGCTCTTGCTTTGCATCCTCATATTGTGAAATCCACTTTTGCATCACTGGATTGTGAAGCATGCAAAATCGGTTGATTTTAGCCTCTAGATCTTCAGTCATCTTCTTCTCAACACCGAGATTGCACATGACAATCCTAGATATGTGCTCATCATCTATGGTTCGCCATAGCGTGTCCCGGGCTTTATCAAATCTTTGACGCACATATCCCTTGAGCATTTTCATGAAACGTTCTAAGAAGAACATCCATCTGGAATGAACTGTGCCAGCTATTTCCACCTCATCAACTATGTGAACAAGAAGATGCACCTGAATGGTTAGCATGGTAGTAGGAAAATGTTTCTCAAACATGCACACAAGCTCCGCAGCATTTAGTTTGGCGAATGGTATGGAGTCTACGTTGATCTCCTTTTGTGAGATCCATTGCACCAGCTTTGCAAGTTTGTAGATTGTGTTACGGATGTCGAGAGACAAACATCCCTCAATGGAAACCGGTAAAATAAACTGTAAAGTATGTGCAGCAATGATATTAAAGTCCACATTTTATGCAATGATATTAAAGTCCACTATGAACGTACCTGACACATTTTATGCCAATCGTGTGACTTCAAACCGGTAAGCTTTCCTTCTTTAGTAAAACACGTTCGGAGCGAGTGCATTACGCGAGTGGGGGTCCGCAAAGATCGAATGGTCTCTTTTAATTTGCGTTCTTGGGCTCCTGTGAAAATCCATGGTGCTTTAGGGAGTTTTATCGATCCATCAGACGCTGTTTGCGGCCAATATTGCTCCATACGATCCACATTTCTAAGGTCAACTCTGGCTCCCAAAGTATCTTTCTTGCCGGTCAGATGGTCCCATAGTAGATTACCCACATTCTTGAATATGTGCATTGGATTGAGCAAGTGATTGATCATGAGTCAGGGCCAGTATGGTAACTCGTACCATAGAGATAGTCTCTTCATCCCTGGAGGCAATCCGTCATCGCACATCTCCTTCTACTCTAACCATGCTTGTGCAGACATCCTTGGTGGCTCTCTTCCCAAAAAGCCGTCGCGTAACACATGATTCTCTGGAAGATACGCTTGATGACCTTCGTAGATTTGCTTCTTCAGTGAGGGCGCCCTACGTGCATTTAGTCTAGGTCCACATGTGACACATGCTCTGTATCCGCTTGTTTGAAGCCCTGCATGTATACACATGATAATAGATCAACTATGGGAAAAAACAAGATTTACAGTGTCTGAGTGAGGAGTGCCAATAGATCACCTGAGCATTCTGTTAGCCCGGGATAGTCATGCATGGTCCACATTAGAATGCCTCTGATCAAAGCATTCCGTCGTCCTGTGTGTCAGCTCATATCCACCATCTCTATGCCAATCCACAATTTTTGTAGCTCTTCCAATAGTGGACGAAGATACACATCCATATTCCCCACTTTATATCGCCCTGGCACAATCAAGATTATCCATAGGTGCCCCTTCTTCGTAGTCAATCACGGGGGAATGTTGTAGTTGACGATGACAACGGGCCATACACTGTAAGATGTTGATCTTTGACCAAATGGATTTATGCCATCCATAGCCAGGCCTAAGCACAAATTTCGAGCTTCCCTGGCAAAATCCGACCATGTTCCATCTATATGTTTCCAGGCTGCGCAATCTGTAGGAATTCGTAGCACACCATCTGAAGATTTATTCTCCTCATGCCATGATGCTAGGGCGGCCATGGACTTACATTCGAAGAAATGCTTGATGCGAGGAAGCAGAGGAAAATGTCACAAAACCTTTTGTGGAATTTTTGTCCCGTGGAGATCTACTCGATATCTTTCGGAATCACATTTCGGACACTTCTCCATGTCTATGTATTCCCCTCTGAAAAGAATGCAGTCATTAGGACAAGCGTGGATAGAATTGTAATCCATCCCCAAGTTTCGCAAAATCTTTCTTGCTTCATCTCGGGAATCTGGCATCACATTGTCAGCTGGTAGTATGTGCTCTTGAAGCAATCTACACAACATAAAAATACGATACAGTCGTGTAAAAATCTATCAGATCATTATACATTTAGAGTTTTATTGAAGTAAACTAATTGTAATAGATCACCTGAAAAGCGCTGTGACGCTAGTGTCACTCCATCCAAACTTTGCCTGCATGTTGAGAAGAACCAGGAGTGCTTTCAATCTAGACATACGTGCTCCATTATACAATGGCGTATCGGCTTCACTTTTCATATCATCATAGATAAGCCTTTCTGAATCCATGATCGTCTCGATCATTTCATCAATCTCGGGCTCAAACATTGCCTCGTTGGGAATGTGCTCTGCATGATCATCTCCTGAGCTGTCAGAGGCTATATCTTGTGGCCTCACATATGCTGCTTGACCAAAGCGCCTGCGAACACGTCTATTGGGTTGCAAGATTGCTGCTTGTTGGCCAGCGTCAGAGTCCGACGAGTTATAATTGGCAAAAACTCGATCTATAATAGATGGATCGAACTCGCCAAATTCGCGAACGTGCTGCAAAGAAACACGTCTTGTCCGTTGCACAGTATGCTTGCATTGATTACAAGGACATAAGACCCTCGTTGAGAGATAGGTGTTTCGGTTGGACGGTCCCACATCCTCGTCACTACTCATAATGAGGATAAAAATCTTATAACCTGGACAACAAATTTAATATTCTATTGGCATTCTTAATCTTATCTCTCTCTCTCTCTCTCTCTCTCTCTCTCTCTCTCTCTCTCTCTCTCTCTCTCTCTCTCTCTTTACCTCACATTCTCTAGTCATGTCCAATCCCCGCACACCTCGGTCTAGAGGTGCACGGAGATCAGAACCACCGGGTTATAATCTTGTCTTTATTGGTCAATACCTATATTTGTGGGTACAAGAAATCTACAGACCCACGTCTACATGATACTGCATGTAGTGGACAAAACCCCTTTGCCTCTTCTCTAGCTGTTGCACTTCACAGCATCTTAACATCTTTTCACAGTAGATCTTTTCACTGTTCGTCTAACTCTAAACCCTAAACCGTAAGTAATTCTTGCGTGGACTCGATCTAACATAAATAAGCGTAAATCTAACTAAAAATAAACCTAAATCTAATTTAACGTAAGTCTACATCTAACCTAATCTTTAACGTCTTTTGGGATAGTTTCCTACGACGTTAAAACTCTCTTCTTCTTGTGTGTGTGTGTGTGTGTGTGTGGGTAAACCTAAATAAACCTAAGTCTAATCTAATATAACATAAATCTAAATCTAACGTAAATTATGTTATATTAAAAACAAAGAACTAAACTAACAGGGATTATAAGAACCTTAAAACTGATTTAACACATAATTTTTCACATAACTCGGCAAGAGTTGGCATTCTCATCACTAAAGATGTAAGAGTTAACTTCCGGCGGTGACGCTGCCTCATCTCCATCCACATCTGACGACAGCAATTGGCCCTTTAGACCGTTCTTGCTCTTGTTACTAACTTTGAAGTTGTTGTTGAATGACTAGAGGTTGTCTAGATGGTCATTGTGTTGGGGATGTAGTGACTCTTGCCGCCCTGAAGATCCACCTTCTTCCCTATCTTCTGAAGACATTTCACCAGTACTTTTGGATCGACGGAGCCCACCATGAGTGAAGGCAGCAATACCCTATATTCCATTGAGGGCTTTCTTCACCCGCTTCATGCAGGCATCGCAGTCTATGGAGACCTAAATCTAATCTAATATAACGTAAATCTAAATCTAGCGTAAATAAACATAAATCTAATTAAAAATAAACCTAAATCTAATCTAGTTTAACTTAAATAAACCTAAATCTAATTTAACGTAAGTCTACATCTAACCTAATCTTTAACGTCTTTTATGATAGTTTCCTACGACGTTATAACTCTCTTCTTCTTGTGTGTGTGCGTGTGTGTGGATATGTGTGCCAATAAAAAGAGATAAATGGTATAACCTTTCTATCACCCATGCCAAGTATGATAGGTTGGTTATGCCATTTCCCTCTTGAATAATAGGTCTTGAGTTCAACTCCTCGTCGGCTAGATCTTTAGGTTTTTTAATTTTAATTAGTTTCCTACGACGTTAAATTAGTTTCTCTCTCTTTCTCTCTCAATGTGTGTGCGTTTTTTTGTTTATGCATGTTTTCTCTCTCTTTTCCTCTCTCAATGTGTGCGTTTTTTGTTTATGCATGTTCTCTCTCTCTTTTCCTCTCTCAATGTGTGCGTTTTTTGTTTATGCATGCTCTCTCTCTCTTTTCCTCTCTCAATGTGTGTGTGCATTCTTTGTTTATGTATGTGTGTGTGCGTTTTTGTTTATGTTTGTACTCTCTCTCTCTCTCTCTCTCTCTCTCTCTCTCTCTCTCTCTCTCAAAAACACTATGTGTGTGTGTGTGTGTATGTGTATGTGTGTGAGAGAGAGAGAGAGGGAGAGAGAAAGAGGGGAAGGGAACATGAGAGTGAGGAGAGGGAAGGAGCATACCTGGCTCTCCTTCCTCTCCTCGTGTGTGTGTGTGTGTGTGTGTGGAGAAGAAAGAGAGAGAGAGAGAGAGAGAGAGAGAGGGAGAGTGTTACCTGCTCCTTGCTTGAGGGCGCCGAAAAACTCAGATTTGAGATCTGAGTTTTTGGGCGCTCTCTGTTATTTTTTTAGCCCAGTCGGCGTCGCTATGAGCGTCGCAAATTTACTTGTAAATTTGCGACACTTATGGCGACGCTCATAGCGACGCCGGGATTTTTTTTTTTTGAGCGTCGCTGTGTGAGCGTCGCTAATATGAATAGCCTCTTGTAGTGAGTCTGGATGCCTCTTTGGAGCTTTCTTACAATTGTCTGTATCTGCATCCCAATTAATATTTGCCTCTGTCTCAGTTTCTGTGTCCTCCCTGGCTTGTCTACTGGAAGTATGGAGACTTCCTTTACTGCCTTTGGCGCCCTCATCCCCTTGCCTCAACCGAGAACTTTTAGCCTTGCGTGCTTCCCTTTCTGCCCTTCTACGTCTGGACTGACTAGAATGCTGTGAGTCCTGCGCCTTATCAACATGACTGTCCTCCTCCTGAGCCTCAGTGTCAGTCACCAGCTCATGCTTGGGGTCAGAGTCTCTTTCTGACTCCTCAGGGCCAAGTTCAACGGGGTAGGACGATTTCCGGCCAGGCCTGGGTTTTGGTGCCATTATTACAGCTGAAAAACTTCAAACTGGGAGATGAGTTTTCTAGTCAACGGGCAATAGCTCTAGCCAATGTGATCGCCAAAATGGAATTGGAGATGATCTCTTTAGATAGCTGATTCCAGTGTTAGAAGTTTACATCTACTGGTGATGTGTTAGTTCAATCAGTAGAACTGGAAAAGAAGATAGAAACTGAACTGGAATACATCTACTGAAGTTGAGAAACAGACTGAAGTACTGAGAATGATGTTCAATTCAGATTCAGATTCAAATTCAGATTTAGAGAGAATGAGTCGAAAGTATGTATGGCTGAGGTACACTGGAATGCTGTATTGAGGATTACAGATGAAAGATTACAGATAAAGATGATGTAGTTAAAAAACAGCTCAAGAACTAAGGATTATGAATCAAAAGCTAAGCAGAATTATAGCCGACAAAAACCAACCCGATTACAATGTAATGGGTCTTATTTATATGTCTTGGGAGTTATTGTGGTACTACCGTGGTAATTACTGATTGATCCGTTGTTCGTCTCACAGGAGCCGGTTCCCACCTAGTGAGGCTAGTCTGTCTCCGCCATCTACAGCGGCGGCCACCTCTTCCAGATCTGCCAGAGCCATGCCCACACACATGTGCTTTCTTTACCGCCAAGATGGTAAAGAAAGCCATTGACAAGATGAATAATAGGAGAGAATATAATCACCATTGCCTGGTAGAAGAGCATTTTATACATGGCAAAGATTTGCTTGCAGCGCTTTCAAGGATTAAGGGGCTTGAAAGGCGAGCTAGGTTAGCACCGGGTTGCTAGCTGTGGGAGAAGAGAGAAAGAAAAGATGCACCACCTCAGGGGGTTCACTATGTGTAAAACTACCATATCACGTGCGTTCAGGACATGTTTGTAAAACCCCTTATCTGTGAATTTTGTTAAGAATATAATGTACCCTTTTCTTTTAAAATCTGTAAGCTTTTTTCACATTTTAAAAAAATGCCCTTCTGTATATATATTTTTGTAAGTTTCAAGAACTTTAAATACCCTTATGTTCAACTCACGTGATAGGTTACATTTTTATTAGGTGACCTCCCCGGGTGCACCACACCGCACAATTTTCAAGTGACCTCTTTGAACCGGGAACAAAGCCCTTATCTTTATAGGCACAACATTTTGGCATACATGTCTACCAAGGCATTACCTACTGCAAGTGCAAATCAAAGCATTGCCAAGCACGACATCTTCCTCCAACAGCCCTTGACTAACAATATCATCGTGAATTTTATTTCCAGTTCAGTGTCATGGATATTACCACAGGCCATCAAGATGCAAGTGTAGGTGATTAGTTTTGACGAAAGGCCTTCCCTTCACATTCGGTTGAAACAGACCGTAACTTCCTTGTTCTGCAGTTTACTTCCTGTTGCTCAGATATCCAGTCTAACAAGCCACACCAAAAGATCTACTTACCAGCTTCCAAATCCCAGAATTGTTTCCAAAGATTAAAAAATTTGTAGCTTTTCATAGAAGACTGATTGTCGCGCGCTGCATGTAGTCTGCAGAGAGCGAGAGAGATCAAGGAGGGAGAGCGAGCGAGAGCTGCTGCAATATTGTTCGGAGTCCAGAGAGAGAGAGAGAGAGAGAGAGAGAGAGAGAGAGAGAGAGAGAGAGAGAGAGAGAGATGTTTTTCTGGCGTAGGTGCGCTACCCGGCAGACCAGAGAGCTAGAGATCGAGACCCTGCAGGCTGCGGTGTTTTGCTGGCGTGTGCTACCGAGACCAGAGAGAGAGATCGAGAGCTTGCGCGCAATCGCCCAGCTAGCCTGACGTACGACGTCTGGCTGCAGTGCATGCACTCGACGTCCACGGGATCTTCAGCCTAGCCTCACGAGAGCGCACGAGATCAGCTCACTTTACCGCCCACCTCCAAGTTAGTGGAGCATCTAAATCTTTTAAACCTTAAAGATTTTAAGAATATACTAGCTATTAAAATTTTCAAAACTTAAAGACTTTATATGTAAAAATATCAGCTATTAAATCTTTCAAAAGAGACATAAAGCTTCTATTTGTGAGCGTTTTGTTGGATAATTTTTTATAAATGACATTCGAATTCTTTTTAGGTAAAATTACCAAAATAAGTCTCTGATTTCAAAAATATCCAAAATGCCCCCAATATTGTTGTCATGAATTCCGAACGTGCCCTTCGTATTTTCCAAACTTCCCAAAATACCCTTGGTTTAGAGATTAAATTTCTTCAAAGATAAAAAATTCTTAACTTTTCGTAAGAAGACCGTTTATCTATCAATACAAGATCTTAAAACTAGAATTTAAGTTGGTTATGTAGGCTTTACAAATGAGTTGCTTTATTATTTTTTAACATAATTGTCCTTTTTGCGAGGTAATTTGTGACAAGTTACCTGCTAAGAACTAAAAAATGCCTCCCTATTGTGAAAAGATTAAGTATAAAAAACAAAAAAGGGGAGAGAGAGAGAGAGAGAGAGAAGGGTTATTTTGACACTCAAATTGTTTATATAAGATACTCAAATTTTTTTAATATATACATTTATTTGGAGTCATCCATCCAAATTCCATCACTCATTTCGCTTATTGTTGAATTTGTTTTAATCATATATGACACTCAAAGATACATCCCTACTATGGAAAAGACTAAGCTATGCAAACTTTGGAGCAGTTTATCCTCAATTGACACAAGGATATTTTGGAGAGAGAGAGAGAGAGAGAGAGAGATGTATTTTGACACTCAATTTGATTATATATGCAACTCAAATTTCTTTGATATATGCCACTCATTTGGAGCTAGCCGAAATCGACACAAGGGTACTTGGGGGTGGGGCGAGGGGTGCACCCATACTTGCACGCGTGGGTACTTGGGGGTGGGGCGGGGATGCACGCGTGCACACACACACACACACAAAGAGGATACTCAAAATATATCCCTATAGTGAAAAAGACTAATGCAAAATTTGGAGCAATGGCTCCACAATTGTTCCACAAGGGGTTTTTTTTTTTGGAGAGAGAGAGAGAGAGAGAGAGAGAGAGAGAGAGAAATACTTAGATGAGTTGAAAACCACTTATTGGATTCATTGAGCTTGTTTTTGTCTTTCTAAAAGAAGCCTTAGTGTTGAGTTGGGTTACATATACTTTCATTGTTTTCAGTGCCAAGATGGAGACTTACCTTAAATATTATTTTCATTTTATTTTACGTTTCATTTCACATCCTTACACGGCTTGACTTCACTTTCATTTTATTCTTTTAAAATGCTAAACTTAAAAATTCACCTTGCATAATTCTAGTAAATTCTATATATATACATACACACACATATATTTATTTATTTATTTTACACACACACACACACACACACATATACAATAAATGAGCAAACTATGGTAAAGGGAAGAAAAAATGGTGAAATATGTGACAACTTAGTTTAAAAATCTTGAAAATCCAAAAATTTGACTATTATTTCTGGTTTGCTTCTTTGCAAGGAGGAAACTCAGTCCCCTAATAAAAGAGATATTCCTTAACAATGCTTTACCTTATACAATTCTAGTTAGACTCAACTTAATGATTTTATCATTTTCTTATTGTTACAGAAAGCCACCGTGACCCTTTCACTTGTTTTTTAGAATGTTTGAGTTTTAATTTTGAGCATGCTCTCTCTCTCTCTCTCTCTCTCTCTCTCTCTCTCTCTCTCTCTCTCTCACACACACACACACACACACATTCAATCAAGTTAATTATAAGTTCTAAACATGATAAATCAACTTGGTATTTTTAAATTTATTCTTAGATTGTACATTTTTACCTTTCGCCATGTAGCAAATAAGACGTCTAATTAGCTAGATTATTTGCTATGTAGAAAATAAGACATCCAATTAGCTAGATTAAACTAGGAGTGCAAACTAGCAATTGAGAGAATTTACTTGTTGGGATCTAACTAGCAATTCATCACTATGTGGTCATTGACTTACCATACACTTGCCATGTGGGAAATGTGCAGTTGGTATATGGTAAACCAGTCACCATATAGTGGGAGACTTGCTACTTTAATATCTAACAAATTCTCACACTTGCTGGTTTGCACTCTTGCTAGTTTAAGCCAGTAAACATCTAGCTATATTATATTTTTTTGCTACATGGGAGTTGGTCCAAAGCTCCTTGTGAGCTATTTGTTGGCTGGCTACTGTCAAAATGCTGCCCATTTGTTTGTGCGCGTGCGCATGTGTCCAAGTGCACCAATATGCACATGGTCATCAATGTAACAGATGTAGAGGTGAACCTGCTATCCGCGCTTGCGAGCTTATGTGTACGCACGTGAGAGAAAAGCTGTTGTCCGAGCGCATACACGTGTGTACACTCTTGCACACACACACACACACACACACGCACACACACACACACACACACACACACACACACACACACACACACACACACACACACACACACACACACACACACACACACACACACACACACACACACACACACATAGATGTAACGCGCACATGAGACGTTCGTGGATCGGTCATTGGTACCATGAACGTCCTCAGATCGACTGCTGCTTTGCGCACATGACAGTAGCCGTTCAAGCAAACTTGGAGTTGACGTCATGTTGACCTTCAAGGTGCAGAGCATGAAGGGAACCAATGATCCCCACATATGCTATGGTGTAGCTTTTACAGACCTACAACATCTTCACGTTAGTTCCCGCCATGCAAACGCAATGGCCGACTCTGCTGAACGTGATGAGGGGGGGGGGGGCTCCATTGCGGTATGAGCGGGGGCAAGCCGTTTCATTTCCTACAGGGGCATGGTGGGCCTTGCTCATGTGAAGCTCTCTTTTTCATCCAATGGGCTACGTGAACGCAACATGTGTGCAACACGAGAGAGAGAGAGAGAGAGAGAGAGAGAGAGAGAGCTTGCATGTTGCGGGGGGTGGAGCAAGGCAAAGCCGGGGTGAGGTGCAAGTGGGGTTGCAACAAGGCGACACATGTAATTTTCATTTGAAAAGATTGGTTTTTATTTTTCTATGTAGTTCATCAAATTATTCATAATGTAATACATATATTTGAATATACATATAATAAAATTTAATGGACTAATTCTTAATTTAATTTGAAGGGGGTTACTGCTTGGAGGTCAAATATGACTTATGGGACCAAAGTTACATGTGATGTAGTATGTGTGTGGCTGATGTGAGTGACTCTCGATGCTCCAAAATTACGATAATGAGAGTCACAATGGAGAGCCACACTGTGGAGAGAGAGAGAGAGAGAGAGAGAGAGAGAGAGAGAGAGAGAGAGAGAGAGAGAGAGAGAGAGAGAGAGATAGAATTATCGCCCGCGGAGGTCAGATATGACCCATGGGACCGAAATCAAAACATTACAAAGGAGTTCTCTAAACAGGAGGATCGTGAGATACAACTTAGTTAAGGACTGAGGGTCCAAAGAGGTGTCAAAAGAAAAGTTAAAATAAACAAAACTAAGAAGGGGAAGGTGAGGAGGGAGCTGGCTTGGGAGTTCGAAACTCCCGGATGATGGCTTTACCTCCTCAATAGACTGCCCATTTCCCTGCTGTGCGTGCTTCTCGCATCTTCTAGAGTTCTGTCTTTTTTTGTTTGACTTGGGCGGGTGTGAGATCTTTTGCAAACCAAATTTTAGTATCCTTGAGAATCCTTGATTGCTCAAGGAGTCAATCCGCCTTGGTCTTGAAAGTGAGGATTGCGTGATTGGTACGATGCTCATGTGTAAGAAAGGTGATTGTTGCTGGATCCCATTGTACAAAGGGGGTTACTGCTTGGATACGGGCAAAGCACTCATGAAATTTGTGATCTCCCTCCCCTTTCCAGTCAATTGGGAGCCCACTGATACAAACATTGAGGGAGATGTCCTCTTGTCATTGTTGCTCGTGTAGCGTGGATGCCACACGGTCTTCGACCTTTCCAAAGATTACCTCGTGTACTTGATTTTTGACCTCCTTTGTGAGTATGGTCTCCACTTCTGTCTTTGTTTTGGTAAACTTGACAACCATCTCTTCCATCTCTTCTTTCTTGCGACTTTCCATTGCGGCAAGCCATGTCTTGATGGTAGCAAGTCTTTGCTTGAGCTCTTCATTCTCTTTACAAAGCTTTCCGACTTCATTTTGGAGGCCGATGATGTTGTCTTGCTTCGGGGGTGTTTCTACAACCCCTGTGAAAGTGAGCTTGCCGCGGGATGATGCTCAAGTGTCCATCGCTGTTGTTTAAAAGACCCGAAGGTGGGCTGCCGGTGGGCTCGGGGTGGGAAAGGCCACTTAGGAGTTTAATATTCCACTGTATAAGCTTGAGGCTTGAAGGTAAGGAAAATTTGAAACGCAGAGGGCAGTGAGGAGACGGGGCGGATGTAGAGACCATGCGGAGCAGGGGGACCGTGCATGAGCAGGGCCCGCCCCATGAGGGCGCCATTGGAGTAGGACCAGGATAGTGGTGCGATAGTGGCGAATCAGGACAGTGGGCACTACTGCTCGAGCTCGAGCTGGAGTAGGGCTATGCTTATTAGAGCCGAGGGACCCCCCCGTAGGGTAGCCCCTCATCCAGGGGGAATTAGCGAAGCAAAGGGATCTTGAGCTGCTAGGGTTTTGACCCTAGAGAGAGAGAGAGAGAGAGAGAGAGAGAGAGAGAGAGAGAGAGAGAGAGAGAGAGAGAGAGATGAACATGAAATGATTTTTATGACCATCAAATATTACACTAGCATTTTAGAAAGCCCCAAATGACCTATAAGACCATAAGGCTACATTCAAAAGTGTTTATAGAGAAAAAAATGCTAGAGAGAGAGAGAGAGAGAGAGAGAGAGAGAGAGAGAGAGAGAGAGAGAGAGAGAGTCTACAGAGAGAAAAGAGAGAATTTAATCAAGGTATTTATCTTCTTTTTAAAAAGTGGAATATTAACTTGAACCATTATTTGCTTGAGAAGAATGGCTTACTTGTATTATTTTATTGAGGGTCCATCACAATGGAGGGAAAGAGTTTCAACTATGTTTTTGGTGATTTTATTTGATACAACTCATATTATGTTGTAAGAGTTTCAATATGGAAAAATTATAATCTTAATCCTTTTATTGTTCTACATAATTCATGGATGCCTTTGCAGAGAACACTACCATCCGGAATTTACTTAGATAGAGCCTTATATTTATAGAAGTTCTCTAATACTATCGTATTTTTACTTCTAGATCAAGAGTATCATAAAATTTGAATCAATATTTGGTTTATAAGTGATGAAAGGCCCCTCAATGCCCAACAAATGGGGGTTGTTGGAGACCGTAAAAAATGTTTATAAAATAGGTCATTGGACTTGTAAAGTCCCTAATGTGGTCTTTAGGAGGCTACACTTTGGACGATAGTGGTGCGATAGTGGCGAATCAGGACAGTGGGCACTACTGCTCGAGCTCGAGCTGGAGTAGGGCTATGCTTATTAGAGCCGAGGGACCCCCCCGTAGGGTAGCCCCTCATCCAGGGGGAATTAGCGAAGCAAAGGGATCTTGAGCTGCTAGGGTTTTGACCCTGGAGAGAGAGAGAGAGAGAGAGAGAGAGAGAGAGAGAGATGAACATGAAATGATTTTTATGACCATCAAATATTACACTAGCATTTTAGAAAGCCCCAAATGACCTATAAGACCATAAGGCTACATTCAAAAGTGTTTATAGAGAAAAAAATGCTAGAGAGAGAGAGAGAGAGAGAGAGAGAGAGAGAGAGAGAGAGAGAGAGTCTACAGAGAGAAAAGAGAGAATTTAATCAAGGTATTTATCTTCTTTTTAAAAAGTGGAATATTAACTTGAACCATTATTTGCTTGAGAAGAATGGCTTACTTGTATTATTTTATTGAGGGTCCATCACAATGGAGGGAAAGAGTTTCAACTATGTTTTTGGTGATTTTATTTGATACAACTCATATTATGTTGTAAGAGTTTCAATATGGAAAAATTATAATCTTAATCCTTTTATTGTTCTACATAATTCATGGATGCCTTTGCAGAGAACACTACCATCCAGAATTTACTTAGATAGAGCCTTATATTTATAGAAGTTCTCTAATACTATCGTATTTTTACTTCTAGATCAAGAGTATCATAAAATTTGAATCAATATTTGGTTTATAAGTGATGAAAGGCCCCTCAATGCCCAACAAATGGGGGTTGTTGGAGACCGTAAAAAATGTTTATAAAATAGGTCATTGGACTTGTAAAGTCCCTAATGTGGTCTTTAGGAGGCTACACTTTGGACGATAACTCTTTTGTACTGTCTGTTCTACATTAAATATTTTCAATGTATCTTTGTAAAATTGTGAAATTTTAAAGTTTTTTATATTGCTTTCATCTCTCTCTCTCTCTCTCTCTCTCTCTCAACATTTTAAATCTTTCATTCTGAATAAACTAAAGAATGACATGATTCTCTACGGGGTGGATGCATGAATAGGTGGTACACTAGCTACCCATTTTTGGGGGTGGTAGCAAGGGGATGGGCTACTTGGTAGCTAGGTGAGTAAACATTGAGAATCTTTTATAAGGTTTTATTTGAAAATTGTTCATCAAAAGGCTTGAGCAGTGAGCTGGATTTAAAAACTTTAAAAAGTATCTTTTCAGTTACAACTGTGTGTGTGAAAGTAGTGCGGGGGGGCCACCTTACTCCACAATCATGACGCCTCCTGTTTGTCAACAATTGCAGAGGGGGGGAAACTCAAGTGGTCAAGCAGCTCCTTTAGTAGCAGAAGAAAAATCAACCACAATTATTGGGAGGTGGAAGAGGGCCCGTCATTCATCTCCCTTGCCTGATCCACCCTCGGACTTCCCTGTTGGAAAGAGGAAGAAGAAGGTCTTGACTCCTTCACCAAAGCCCTGCACTCTTGTAGCAAAGAAACATTAAAAAATGGCAGATGTTGTAACCCCCAACACTGAGGTACTATTGCATCTTAGTGTTGCTGGTTGTCTTTGCACAATTTATTGTTGTACCTTGTTTCCAAGGTCCATGCAAGCTCTCTTAAGCTTGCTTTGAAGCAAACCTAAGTTAGTGGCTAGATGTTTGTAGATGCATTCAAGCTCCATAAGCTAATGTGCATGCATTCAAGATTGCATTGAAAACCCGTGTAAAGGCATGCATGCATGCATTCAAGCTTGCATTGAAAACCTGTGTAGAGGCATGCATGCATGCATGCATTCAAGCAAATATATTTGTGCACATTGCATTTTTGACTAAACTTCAATTGGCTGGCTGCACATGCATTCATGTTTTGTGCATAGTTGGGACCGTACTCGTATGGATTGAAAATCATAGTGCTATGAAGAAGCATGAATCAGTGATACTCTATCAGTGTGGTAGCTACCACCTGCAACACTCACTTAATATAGGGAAAGTGCATTAGAGATAATCAAGATTGTAGCATTCAACATTCTACAAAAAACATAACAAGTTGGTAGCATTATGTTAGCCAGCTACCAATCAAAAAGTTCATTTAGCAAAGAAATACAAAGGTGGTAGTTATATGGTAGCTATCTGTCTGGGACACAGGTAGTTGTACCACCTATTCATGCACATGCCCAGCCTGCTTCTGCTCCTGCTCAATGCAACAATTGATGTTTAATGTGAAAACCTCTGTAAAATTGTGATTTTATAAATGCTCACCATGCATAAGTTATCTAAGTTTTCAGTAAATTTATGGCCGTGTATGTTTCAAGCTTAAGTGTTGAACCATACTCCAATCATACTTCCATACCCGTATGCGTTTGCCGTATGGAAACAACTGTTTGTCCCTGTATTTTACAGGGCAAAGTCCATTGGTGCACTCCATACGTGCCATTTTGAAAGGAAGACATTTTTTTGCATGACAAAGCCTCAAGCACATGAAGTATACGACCTCCCCAACTCTGGAGTGGATGCTCGACTACTGACTGAGGCAGATTTCACCAACAAAGATTGGTTGAAATGCTTTAAGGAGGTGCCGAAGAGGGGCATTAAAGTAAAATGTAGAGATGTGAAGGCAGAGCTCTGGAACACGTTTTATGTAATGTTCAAATCCGTGTATCAAGAACCTCCTGGCAATTATGGTATGGAGGTAACTAAAGGATTTGCTAGAGGCTTTCTATATGAGCAGTTGAAGGGACAGGTTGACTGGGCCTTGTTTTCAGAAAGTATTGTCACAAATATGGATCCAAGAAAATTACATGCAAAGAAGCAATGATGGGCAGCTTTCCATTCCTCCTCTACCCCTAACAGTTCTCGGCGAATGACGAGGATTCCAGATCATTTGGAGGCACCCCAGGAAACTCCGATCGATACAGTGGATGATGTGCAGAAAAAGAATTTATTCGGTCCACTGTCTCTTACATAGTTAGATACTGTTTACAACATGGTTGTAAGCAAGCATTCTTTTGCATTGTCAGAGTATGATGAATATTTTAAGAAGCTGGAATTGCTTCAGGCTGATGTGCACCGAAATGAAGGTGCCAATATCCTAGTGGAAATCCAGTTGAAAGATGCAGAGGCTACATTATTAAAGGCAGAAGGTAGCATCAATGTTGTGGATGCAATGAAGGTGGAGCAACTTAAAAATACTGTCGGCAGGTTGTCGCTAGCACTCCAAACATTGCAAGTGGTAGTTGAGGAGAAGGCACCACTTGATGCTATGGATAGTGCTCTAAAGGAGAGAGATTTTACACAGGAAGTGGAGGAGTGTGCATAGGCACAGATGGATTTTGTGAAGACCATGCAGGTCAAAATAAGTACAGTTTTGTTGTCTGCACCTCCGTCGAAAGTTCCATCTGTGGATATGGGCACCTTGCCTTTGGACAAAGTTTGCAATGCTTGTGGGTTGACGATGTATGACGACGATGCACTTGGCATGTTTTGCTGCCGTGCAATCATGCCTTTCACATGTACTGTTTTGGCCATCTTGTTGCAAGCAAAGAAACATGCATGGAGATGGGATGCATGCAACCAATTTCGCATACCATGAGGTCTTTGGTGATCCTCAACAGTACGAATGCCAATTTCCAAGGAGTTCAATCAGTCACCAAACCCTCATTAGTGCCCTTCAACATGGACCATGGTATACACCCTGCTGCATTTTGTAGCATTGAGCTTCAATTTATCTGTTTTTTTGTGTTTCTGTTATCAAGGGAACCCTGCTAATTGTAGCTACTAATACAAGACTGCTAGCTACTAGTACAATACTGGTAGCTACCACTCTCATAGTGGCAACTGTCATGCTAATCTTGGTACAGCTAGCTACCAGTATGGCTGTGGCTACCATTCTTCCATGAGCTACTATTCTCCCATGGAAGTCTTGCTGGTGGCAAGGTAGCTACCATTCTTCCATTAGCTATTGTTTTACCATGGAACTCTTGCTAGTGATAGGGAAGTTCTCACTGTCAACCCTAGTAGCTACCAGTATAATAGTGGTAGCTACTATTTTTCCATGAGCTGCCATTCTGCCAAGGTGGATACCAGGATTGCATTGGTAGTTGCCATTCTATCATGAGATGCCATTCTGCCAAGGAAGTCCTGCAAGTGACAAGGTGGCTACCAGGATTTCATTGGTAGATGCCATTTTGCCATGAGCTGCCATTCTACCAAGGAAGTCGTGCAGGTGACAAGGTAGCTACTAGGATAACATTGGTAGCTACCATGATAGCATCTGTAGCTACCATGATGGCAGGGGGCAAGGTAGCTACTAGGATAGCATTTGGTAGTATTGGTAGCTTATTAGTGCTTGCCTGGTAGCTTCTATTGTCATGCTGAGCCTGCATGTAGCTTGAAAACTTGTTCTTAATTTCTTATTGTGAAGAACAAAATTCAACGTGTTGGTACATGCTGAGAAGGAAGATTGTTTTAGATAAAGGTTGTTGCCAGGCTTTTATTATGTTAACCACCACTGTTAGATTGCTTACTACTAGGATAGCATTGGTGGCCCCTATGTCATCTTGGTAGATCTTAGTCAGCCAGCTACCAGGATGGCATTGGTAGCTACTACCAGGATAGTGCTGGTAGCTATCAGTGCTTGCCTGGTAGCTTCCACTGTCATGCTGTAGATACATGTAACTTGAAACAACAAGTTCTTAATTCCTTAATACTTTTCATGACTGCAGAGGCTAAGCCAGAGACTGTAGAGGCTTAGCCAGAGACTACAATTGAGAAGGAAGGTGTGTTAGAAAATTATAGTCCTGAGAATAGAGATCAAGCAGAAAATGCTCCTTCATCAATGAAGGACAATGAAGTGTCAGCCAGAGACACTAGTCCCTCCATCTTGCAGACCATACAAATGATGCAAAGGGAAAGAAAGAGAGATATGACAGGTGTTATTTCTGGTTTTGTTTTTTCCTAAAGGTAGATAATATTGTTTAAGGTTCATTCTTGTTGATTGTTTCTTCTCTCTTGCAGATGGAGCTGCCAAAAAGCCTACAGAGGATGCAGAAGGGCAAACAAAGACATCAAAGGACCAATTAGCCATAGAGACTAGAGAATCTGAACCAGCAAGGGAAAATGGTGATGCATCTGTGGATGCAGGTGGTGATGCAAGTTGTGCAGTTGGTGCAGGTGATGACACAAAGATTACAATTGATAAGTTTGAACCACCTTGGGAAGATGGTGACACATCTTTGGATGCAGGTGGTGCAGGCAGTGCAGGTGAAGACACAGACATTATCATTGAAAAGTCTTAATCACCTTGGGAAGATGGTGATGCATCTATGGATGCAGGTGGTGAAGCAAGTTGTGCAGGTGGGGCAGTTGGTGCAGGTGAGGACACGAAGATTACCAATGAGAAGTCTGAACTACCTCAGGAAGATGGTGATACATCTGTGGATGCAGGTTGTGCAGTTGGTGCAGGTGGTACATAATATGTAAGGCACGATGATGGGACGGTGTCTTGGCAAAGGGAGGATGGAGGAGGTGCAGGTGGTGTTGCAGATTATGTTAGGAATGATGATGGGACGGTGTCTCGTCCATGGGAGGATCCTGGGAACATATTGTTTGAGAGTAAGCCAACTCTAATCCTTGATATTAATGGTGTCTTGCTGACTTCATTAGACAAGAGGTACCATTCACGGAAGCCTGCCTACTGGAATGATCTAGAAATTGTAGACATATCAAGGGTGTTTGTTGGGTATAAAAGGGATGCACCTGCATTCTTGGACTGGTGCCTTGTGAACTTTGATGTATTTGTGTGGACCTGCTGCATGAAGACTAAAGAAAAAACCTGCTGAGTGCTTGCTTTCCTGATCAGTTTTCCCAATTCAAGGAAGTTCTTGCACATCAGGATTTTGTAAGAGATGCTAGATTCAAGATAACTAGTGGAAAGCCTGTATTTTACAAGAAGCTAAGTGACTTCTGGGAGAAAATAGGTCAGTACATTGCTACGTCCACAATTCTAGTGGATGACACACATTGCTACGTCCAAGCACTTTCTGCATTATGAAGAATATGAAAAATCGGAATCCCACTGAGATTCAAGGATATCTTACAACAACTGTAAGATCTTGGCTCACGGCTTGGCTTTGTGCGGAAGATTGCCTCAAGTATGCCGGGGACTGTGCACTGCCGAGACCGATCGATAACCTGAGCATTAGGATCTCAAAGCAGTGGTGTCTAGAGTATTACGGCTAGATATATTATCCTGACATGTAACCATGATAAGCGATGTAAACAGTCAACCATTTACTCACGTATGGAGTATTTCGCTCACTTGTAATGATGACACAATGTAGTAAAGCAGCTTTTGTTAACTTGTACACTTGTTTACATTTTTGCATTGTTCATCACTGCACCTTCACAGTTGCACAATTACAAGTACTTAACACAGCTTCCGATACCAGTAAATGTTAAGGGCAGCTACCAGTCTGCATAGTAGCTACCCTTGCAGCTACTTAGCTACACTTGCAACTACTTAGCTACAGTTGTTTAATTTTTCTATGTCTCTTGTGGAGATGATTTATTTATTATGGCTTAATGTACACACGGGAGTACTGGTGAGAACTTGGGTTGGTTCTAGTGGTCATGATCATTCATGCATCAGATGTATTCAACATTTATTAGAGTCACCTATCCATTGTCTCTTAGGACTCGCACATGCAGCCTCGAACGTTCGAAAAGTGCTGCCATGTTTGCATGTCCCTGCGCTTATTCTGAATGGCTCCTTATCGCCCCCAATGTGATGACCCCCCCCTCATGACGTTCAGCTATAACGGTGCCGATGGCGAAGGCGGGAGAGAAGCAGGAGCCTGCAAAAGACTGCTAACACCTGCTGCTGCGGGCCTGCAAAAGCTAAGCTGACCTTATCCTCTGTCAACACAACCGTTGAGAAACCGCCTGCTGTGCATGTGCGAGATCCGTCATCGGTTGGCTGTCCGGTCAAGGGCATCGAACCCTTGAATGGCCGGCTGCATGTGCGAGTCTCATCTAGAGTTTCCCTCATCTCTTTTTTTAGGGAAAGGCTTTCGATAGAGTGTTCATGCTATCTGCCTCAGGATATCACATAGGCATTTTAGACACGATTCAAGCAATTGCAAAACAGGGTGATGCTCAGCACAGAGATTACGGAGATTTCCCCAAAGAAAAAAAAGAAAAGAAAAGATGCTGAAGGGCCATCAAAAGATGGTGATTAGAACTAGGAATGCTATACATCAAAAGGAGTGCTATTGTGAATAGCCTCATATGTTTCTGAGGAAAGTAAGAATTTTCTTGTACGTCCCACTTTTTACATTGGGAACTTAATAGCTCGTACAAGGTGGGATTGCAAGGTGGCTTTAGGCTCAAAATTTAATAGCTTGAACTCATAAGGATTTTCTTTTGCTTGTTTGTACCAAACTCCTTTGACAAAAAATGAGCCGGCATTGCAAACATTCCCCCATGCATCTCTTAGCAAAGCTTTAGTTTGAGTCTTTTCTGCTGTACATTTCAATACATAGAAATCCACAAGCTCCTTATTGTCATGAGGATCTATAACAACAAAATTGTCACGAACATGAAGTGCATCACTCAACGCATCATGGTGTCCTTCATATGCAAACTCCTCAATCTCATCATCATCTTCAACATCATCTGTAGCTTCAAGGGTAACATAATTCCATGCAGAAACATGTGATTTGTTCGAACACCTCCTCCAGCTACCTTGCAAACAAGCACTACAAAAGCATGAGAATTGCCGATACCTAAGAAGTTTTCCATTTGTTAAGGAGTAGCCACTGACACAATGTAACCCACGTGCATTAGGCACAGATTTACAATCCTGACGTTGGCTTCTATCCACATCACCTACTTTGACCTCCCAGAACAGTCGAGTAACTGGTCGTACCTGTGAAGAATACATGGCTGTAGCACCATTGGACATGGTTTCTCTTAAAAATGGAACCACATCTGCTGCACATTGTAATTTCACATAGTCTGGCTTTAACTGCTCCTGAGTGAGATGCTTCTTAATAACAGCACCTGCACCATCATGTTCGCCCTTCCCATGAACTGAACCTAAAAAGTGATGTGTCATTTTCAAACTTGTCAGAGTTCCATATCGAGCAACAAAATAAAAAGGCCTCTTTGCTTTGAACTGCGAGGTTGCTCCATCTGACCAGACCCAATGTTCTTTGAGCAATATTCCTAGCTCTTTCAACCAACCATAATGGAGCATAAATCAATGCTGGACAAAAAGAGTATCATGGATTTTATCATCAGATATATAGAATGATAGTATTTTTTGGACACTACCTGCAATCCTCACATATGTAATGTGAACGAAGATTGTCACCTGGCTAGAAAACCAATGCATCGATTGGATCTCGTTTTGTTCTTTGAAAGTGTAATTTTCAACGAAATCCACCACTGACACTACCACATCTTCAGGGAAGATACGTAGACAATCTTTAAACTGCTCTGCCTGCCATCTGTAAACAAAATTGTGCTTTATAAACTTACTCAGATGATCCTTGAACAATATGAAAAGCTGCCCGCACTGCATCTCCTTGTGAAAAAGAACTTTTCTTTTCTTCTTTTTCCCTGAATCTGTTTCGCCAACTTCAAGGTCTTCAAAAATCTTAACTATTACCATGCGTGCACCATTTAACTCTTCAATAGGGCAAATTGGTAGCTTCTCTGAAGGCCCACATAAAGAGCATTCGCCAATCAAACACTTCAGTGAAAAAAAATTGACCTGCTAGCCTTCGAGCATAAAACTGACTCCCAAAGCTTTGTAAGACTAGGGCATTGATTTTTCTGAGCACTACATTTCAAATCTGCACCACAAATATCACATTAACTACATTCTTTCCCATGCACACCATAAGAAATCTGCCTTATACGGTTTACAGCATCCCTCAAGAATGAAATTTGAATATGAGTGATGCAACAGTAGTTGTAGCGATCTCGAAGCTTGCGTACAAAATAAGGTTTCATCTTTTCAAGTGTCCTTTGGTGAATTTGTACCTCTGGGTGACTCTGTTTGAAGGCAAGAAAGAATTCTACCTAGATTAAATAATGATATTCAGTACACTTATTGGCAAAATCATAACTTATTGTTGACATGCAAAACTGAGATCGATCTAGTGGGAGCTAGTATAAGAATGGTAACTAATACTTTTGTGATCAGTGGAAGGAGAAAAGTTACAAGAGCCTGAGTATAATAGTAGAAAGCACTCTAAGACCTGGTTGTTATCAAACTACCTAAGGGTAGCTGCCAGGTTAACAGTGGTAGCTACCAGGTTAACAGTGACAGCTACCAGGTTGACAAAGATAGCTACCAATCCACCAAGATTGCCATGGCAAACTGGTAGCTTCCACCAAGATTGCCATGGCAGGGTGGTAGCTTCCACTAGGATTGCATGGCAGAGTGGAAGCTATTGCTCTCAGAATGGTAACTAATATTTTGTGATGAGTGGAAGGAGAAAAGTTACAAGAGCCTAAGTCTAATAGTAGGAAGCACTCTAAGACTTGTGGCTACCTTTACCATGAGTAGCACTTTAAGGGTGGTTGTTATCAGACTACCGAAGGGTAGCTACCAGGTTTACATTGATAGCTACCATGTTGACAGTTATAGCTACCAATCCACCAGGATTGCCATGGCAAACTGGTAGCTTCCACCAAGATTGCCATGGCAGATTGGTAGCTTCCACCAGGATTGCATGGCAGACTGGAAGCTATTACTCTCAGAGTGATAGCTCCAGCTAGCACTAGGATACTGATAGCTACCAAGTTGATGATAATAGCTACTAGTACACCAATACTACCATGGCAATCTCGTAGAAATCACTATCAGACTGGTGGCTACCTTATCATGACTATGAGACTGTAAACTAGCAGGTTGAATGTGGTAGCCAACAAATTTACCAAGAACACCATGACAGATTGGTAGCAACCCCTATCAGACTAGTAGCTACCTTTACCGAGGACAACATGGACGCCATCAAAGTCTGACAGTGGTAATTATAAGGATCATAGTGGTAGCTACCAGTCATGTACAATAAGCTACCTATTTGGCAGTGGTAGTTACTAGGTCTAAAGCAATGTGCAACAATAAGCAAATTGTACAACAGTCAAATGAAGTACAACCAAAGTAGTGCCATAATTGTCAATGAAAATAAGCTTGTAGTTGGGTGAAAGAATGAATAGGTAGAAAGCTATATATGTGATATAATTAAATAGCATAGCATGACATTGGGGGTGTAGTCACTGGTGCCATATTTCATACGTCCAAATTTATATTCTAAAAAATGTTATACTAAAAAATTCAGCCTTCACACACCCACTTTGTTTCATGAGTAGTTGGAAGTTTCAAACACCGTGCCCTCCGACCCCCCCGACTCTCTCTCTTTCTCTCTCACGCGCGTGCTCAAGGTCTACTGTGCTTAGAGCTTCTACTGTGCAAGATTGGCTGCTTCAAGGATGATTGCAGTAACCACCCTCTTCTCTTAGAGGTATGTCTCTCTGATTGAACATGTACACTCTCTACTGCTTGAGCACGCGTGCCCCACCTGGGATCATTTAGCTACATTAAGCTGCATTTGGAGCTGCATGAGTGCCACACCTTGCTCATTTGCAACAAGAGGCAATCTCCCGAGGTAATTTTCTAGTCCACAAGCTGCATGCAATCTTGGGGAAAATCCCATATCACATCACCTTGAATGCCCTGCTTACAAGAGCAGGCCCATGAAGTTCTTGTTTATTTTTAGCAGGGATGATAAGCAAGGGCACACCACATCTCATGAGTTCATTGGATGATGTGCAAGTATATCACTTGAGACTGCATCATGGCACCTTCCTCAAAGCATCCGATTCAAGCAAGCAGCAGTCTAGTTAGGAACATTGAACCACCTCTGCATACGAAGTTTTGTCGTCTTGCCGAGGAATTTCATATGGAGCATGGATTGCCATTGGAGGGAGTTGATCCACGTAGCTTGACAGGAAACAATGACATCTCTGAGGAGGATTGGGAAGCTATCTTTATATGCCCAAAGCCTGTTCTGGGTAGCCAGAAGAAAGTGAAGGCATACCATGCTCTGTCGGAGTTCTTACAAAAGCTTGTGTGGAGACACTAGGATGTCTACCAGGAGGGTCCCTTCATGTATGAAGTAGGGACTCAATTTCCAAAGGCCTTTACATTGGAAAACTGCAGTGAATCTGGCAAACATCAAATTTCTTGGGCTATCTTTGCAGAGAGGGCAATGAGAGCCTCAGAAGAAAGACACAACTTGCAAAACAAGATCAAGAGGTGGGAAGAGCAGATGAGTGGTAGAGGGAGAGGTTCCAAAACCACTGCTGCCTCTACCAGATCATCATTGAAAATAGAAGGTACATCTGTACCATTGTCAAGCGTGCCTACGGGAGGATGCCTGGTACAATTGGTAGAGGAGCATAGAAGGGCACTTGCAGAAATGAAGAATATTGCAGAGGGCAGATTGCAAGACTATAAGTCAAGACTTGAGGGTGCGAAGAAGCAGGTAGAGGATCAAGTCATAGAATTTCATAGGGCTGAGGGTGCTCAAAGCTCAAACACTTTGGCCATAAAGTTGCAAATGGAGATTGATTGCGTGCAAGACCCTGTAGCTCGACAACACCTGATTGATTTGATTGGACAGTTCTTGAGTACTACTAGAGAGAACGTTGCTAAATTAGAAGCCAATGTGGCTAAAGCAAAGGTGCATACCTTCCTACATGTGCTTCACTTTGTTTTGGAGTATGTGGTTCACTTCCATGTGGTTATGTGGTTAGAGTGAAATGGATTGTATGGTTATGTACTGTATGAGAATTTTCTATTTTTGCTATGTGCTATATAGCACAAAATATGTGCTATATGGCCACAACATAGCCATCATCTTCATGGAGTGGGTGGTTATATGCTATGTGCTATGTGCTATATGGTCACAACATAGCCATCATCTTCATGGAGTGGGTGGTTATATGCTATGTGTGGTTATGTGCTATGTGCTTTATAGTTCAATCTAGGTGCAGCATGTTCACAATAGTACCCTCATCTATTTGGAATGTCTATGATTCTATGCTATGTGCTTTGTGTGGTTATGTGCTATGTGATACATAGCACAATGGACATGTGTAATATGTGCTATATATCATACCTGTATGCTATATGCTCAGAGTATAGCCCTGAAGTGTGTGTTAAATATTGATATGTGCTACATAGAACAATCGTTTTATGTGCTATGTGCTAAATAGCACATTTTGTGTGTTATATGTTCACAATATAGCCCTGGAGTGTGTGGAATAGTGAATTGTGCTATATAGAACAATCTCTATTTTTGCTATGTGCTACATAGCACATCTCTAATTGTGATATGTGCTACATAGCACAATATTTGTGCTATATGCTATGTGCTATGTCTCATATAGCCCACTGCATATCAAATACCCAACAAGCTTGTGCTATATTGCATATAGAGAAAATGTTTGGGCTATATCTGGTATTTTAAAAAGTCTCTCTGCTATGATCTACAATGCATACTCTATGTAGCACTTATAGCACATTATACTTGGACTGTGCTATGTGCTATATAGCACAGTGCATATCATATACCACATCAAGCTTGTGTTTATAGCATATAGAGTAAGTGCTTGTCTTATATGTGGTATTGCAAATAAGGGATAAGATTCACGCTGCATATTCTTTTCAGCAATCTGCTTTTGTTGGGTTATTGAGACTTAAATTAGATGTGTTGTCTTCTTTGTTTCACAGGCACTACTTGCAGAAGTAGAGACCAACATAGCACAGGAATCAGAGCACTTTAAATTTTGTGTTACCATGGAGAGGACTTCACATAACGTGGGAGCCAGTTTGATGAAGCCTTTTCCTCCTGTGGATTTTAAGCAGAGCATTAGCGAGGTGGCACTTAATGGGTTCTACCATTGTGTAGGATGTGGATTCCCGTTCGATGCGAGAAGCTTGGGTGTATTCTCCCTGCCTTGCACCCATGTGTACCATATGCTATGCTTCCCGCATGTATGTAGGGACTATGGCTATTGTGTTGCACTAGATTGCAACATGTCTGTTCCCCCTAGAGCTAAGCATATGATTGGCCTGAAGGTGAAGAGTGAGATGAAAGAATCAAGTGCAGGTAGTCACTGTGTCAATTATTTACTACTACTATTGCAGGCCCACTTTCCATTGGTAGTTTAAACTCTTGCATTTAATGAAATCATTTGCAGGTACAAACATTGCAGCAGAGACCTGTATACAAGAATCATTGAGGACAAAAACAGAGAGAGTCTCTACGCAGGCCACTGGTAGGTACCAAAATCAGTATTTATGTGTGTATTTTGGGATACTCCAAGTGAGACTTTGTAAATAGCTTGCTTTGTAGAACAATCATCGCATGCTTGCTCCAACAAGACGATGCATTCCACAAGGAAGAATGGCCTGATTACCCCAGGGATGCAGCCAGGCCTTGAAGCGGAGTCTACCCGCAGGATTCAGCTAGCCCTTGAAGCGGAGTCTGCCGTAGGGGATGCAGTACGTGGAGTAGTTGAAGACATCTTGATGGCAAAGTCTTCTTCAGTCAAATCACCTAGGCAACAACTAACTCCAAGAAGGCTATTGCGTTCTCCGTTGAGTGCCAAAGCATCACCAAGTGTGGACACTAGAGACGATGCATCAGATGAGGCAGTTGCAGATGCAGTGAAAGCAACACCCCCTCTAGCGGAAGAAGCCAACACCAAAGCGCAAGAAATCAACTCCCAAGAATGTCTTAGGTGGAAGTCTCACAATGGATATACCTCTTGATTCATTTAGGAAGAGAAAGAAACCAAATGCAAAGCAATGAGTGTGTTTTTTTTGTAACTTCATGCAATTAGAAGATGTCTTTAGAAGGCATGTGCAATCCATTGCACCCCTATTGTATCCATGCTCATTGATGAATCAAGTGTTGGAATTTGTTAGTGACATGTCTCTTAATTCTTTGCATCGAGTAGTTGCAAACTATTTGATTTATTTTCTGTACATGTTTAGTAATATGTTTCTATTTTATCTTGTCGTAGATAATCAAGAAGCTGAAAAAAGAGGAACTTGCATGAGACGCACTCGCTCTTCAGGGTTTCTAGATGAGGGGTCTGTAGGTTCACTGGCTCAGTCTTATCCTGTGAAGAATCCAAGAAGGGGTGCTACAGCTTCTAGGGGGGTTACAGGAAAAAAAAAGTGTCTTTTGATATAGTTGAGGGGTCTGTAGGTTCACTGGCTCAGTCTTATCCTGTGAAGAATCCAAGAGGGGGTTCTACAGCTTCCAGGGGGGTTACAGGAAAAAAAAGAGAGTCTTTTGATACAGTTGATCCCTGCACACCTACTAGTACTGCTGAATTTGTTCCAAATGTGCCTAATGCAGTTGATGTACAGGTTGTGCATGATGATGTGCATACAGATGTTGACCGTGCTAAACTTGAAAAGGGTACATTACCCACCCCCACCAAAGTTGAATGTGGCACAGATGCCATTGATGATGATATGGTAGTTGATGCCTGCACAGATGCCATTGCTGATGCTACGCTAGTTGAGGCCTGCACAAATGACATTGTGGATGCTATGGAAGTTGATGCTCGCACAGATTCTGCTGCTGATGGCAATGTTAATGATGGTGGAACAGAAAGTGTTGCTCATGCTGTCATAGATGCCCTTCTTGATGCAGTTGTGGCTATGGGTATAGATGCCACTGTTGAATCTGACACAGATGCCATTGATGATGCTACCACAGTTGATGCTTGCACAGATGCCATTGTTTATGCTACGGTAGTTGATGCCTACACAAATGACATTGTGGATGCTATGGAAGTTGATGCTCGCACAGATGCTGCTGCTGATGGCAATGTTAATGATGGTGGAACAGAAAGTATTGTTCATGCTGTCATAGATGCCCTTCTTGATGCAGTTGTGGCTATGGGTACAGATGCCACTGTTGAATCTCGCACAGATTCCATTGATGATGCTACCACAGTTGATGCCTGTACAGATGCCATTGCTGATGCTACGGTAGTTGATGCCTGCACAAATGACATTGTGGATGCTAGCAAAAATGCTGTTGCTGATGGCAATGTTAATGATGGTGGAACAGAAAGTATTGTTCATGCTGTCATGGATGCCCTTCTTGATGCAGTTGTGCCTACGGGTACAGATGCCACTGTTAAGGATACCAGAGGCATGGGTGAGGAGGTCCTCATTGAGAGAGAAGCTGGAACACGTGAGGCAGTGGGTGCAAGTGATGTCATAGCTCAAGCCCAGGTGGTCTGTCCAAGTGATGCAGCTGATGACATTGTTGATGTAGAGGAGGCAAAGGGTACATATGCCGCTGTTGAAGATATGGGAGGCTTGGGTGAGGAGGACTTCACTAAGAGAGTACTTGGAATAGGCTCAGCAGTGGGTAACGGTGATGTCGCGGCTTCTGCCGACACAGCTGAGGCATACGACAAAGCAATTCAATCGGGAGAGGCAATGGGAGAAGTTCTCGTGGCTGCTACGGACATGAAAGAGGCAAATACACATAATACAACTGAGACATGTATAGAGAAAAACAATGAGGCAGGGAAAGGCGCAGAGGTGCCCACTAACAGAGCAGCTCAATCGGGAGAGGCAATGGGAGAACATTTCATGGCTGCTGTGGACACGAAAGAGGCAGTTGCACATGATACAACTGAGTCTTGTAAAGATCCCACTGTTGGGAATACCAAAGGTAAAAGTCTAGAGGTCCCTATGGTTCGAGCGGCTGCTACAGATACAAATGAGGCAGGTACAAAGAATGCTGATAAAGAGGCAAAAAATGGACATGAATTTGAGAGGCAAGAGAGGCCGTGTCTTGTGGTAATGCCATTACAAATTGTTGCACTGCCTCCTACGTCTTTTGAGGACAAGAAGAGAAGGGACAATTTATGCATCATACTACATGTGAATGGGCTTCTCATAAGGAGGTATAAGGTCTCCTTCTACAAAGGAATAGCGAGAAGCAGTATTCCTGATTGGGCAAGATCAAGGTATCAGGCAGTCACTGTGCCAAATGCTACAGGAAATATGCAATTTGAATATGTGGTCAGGACCAATGCATCAATCTTTTTGCATGCACTGCTGCAAAGAGCACAAGTTGCACTATAGAGCTGCATGACCCAGGACAATCTAGCACTTGCTTTGAGTGCATGCTTTCCTAGGCTGAACAAACAACATTTCCTCGATATTATTGGTCAAGAGGGGTGTAGAGAGGCGAGCTTCAATCTAAATGAAGTTCCTGGGATCCCTCCATGTAGAGATAACGCAAAGCCCATATTTCTCAAGTGTTTGAAAGACTTTTGGAAGCACCATCCTAAGTTCAACTCTGATAATACACTTGTGGTGGATGACACACTCTACAAGTGTGTGCTCAAATCTCCCGGGACTTGTGTCTTTCCTACTTCATTTGAACCAGCAGATATTTGTCAGTCCCCAATTTACCTGGTTAGCACATTGTTCCCTTGGTTAGTCAAGTGGACAGTCTCACCGAGCCCTAATGCTTATGCAAAGATGAACCAGTTTGAAAATCCTTCGGACAGTGTGTCTGATCGTGTCATCAGCCACTATAGAAGTCAACGAGAAGTATGTAAGGAAGGTTGATTGTGGTTATGGAATCATGTATACTGCATTTTGTGCATTGAATGTACTTGCGATTACTATACAAAAAACTAACCTGTTCAAAGTTCTCTAAACTTAATGATTGAATGATGTAATTTTATTTTGGTGATATGATGTTGTCATACTCTGATAGAGTCCTGCTACATGGCACACATAATAGCATAGACAGGACCATCGGGCTATTATTACACATAGTTATGCTATATAGCACTCATACTGCAAGAATACTATGACATAATATCATAGATAGGGAGATTGGCCTCTTATTACACACACTTACGCTATATGGCACACATAGTGCTCTCAATATGTAATATAGCTCTTTCACATACCACACATCATATCATAGACAGGAACATTGTGCTATGTGATACACACACTTTTACTGTATACTGTTGCTATCTTACTACAATAGAGTCCTTTTATAGCATAGACAGGGACATTGGGCTGTTATTACACACTTGTACAATATAGCACACATAATAGCCTAGGTAGAGACAATGGACTATCTTGACAGATTACTTGGCTACATATCACATATAGTAGCATGTACACAACTCCATAACACCCAATGGGTAGCTATTCATAAGAGTGAGAGGATTGTAAGAATGAGACATGTTTACCTGAGATTCATCAAGAAAGTGAATGGGATGCTCTTGATAATGTTTTCTTCCCAATCGTTTCCGAAAAATATCTTGGCTAAATTTTTTCAAGGTGCAACATGTTCACAATAGTAACCTCATTATCTGAAATGTGTGTGATTCTATGCTATGTGCTCTGTGTGGTCGTGTGCCATGTGATACATAGCACAATGGACATGTGTAAGAAGGTACTGAATGGTGAAGGCTATATAGAACATAATATAAGCCTGTTAAATAGGTATCATGCTACTTCATAGGGCATGGAATTGTAAATGGTTTCATGTAGTTCCGGAGATAAATAATATGTCTTTGAGGTAGCATCTACCAAAGGCATGTCAAACTTGATTGCCCAAACAAGGTGAGAGTACAGGTTAGTAACTCCCCTATCATCAAGTAGAGTATAGTGATTTGGGTCCCCCTCTTGCTGTTGATAATAACACCCTGTGACAACATAAGTGTTTTTATCACATTTGCTTTTCCACTTATCTCTTAAGATGCAATCTGTCATCCATTTTCTCTTTGTACATCTCAAAAGAAAGAACTCTACACCTTCTGCATTGCCAGTGTCTGCATTGATTGCAAAGTTATCACCTTCAATGAGATACTCACTCAGCATATCATGGGATCCCTCAAACATTGCAGCTTCATCTTCTGGTACCTCAGTCTCTTCTGCTACCTTAGAGAGTGGTTTCAATGCCTTATGTGTCCACTTTTCTGCATATGATTTGCTAGAACAAGTCCTCCAATGGCCCTTCATGCAAGCATCACAAAAACAAGAAAGCCACTTGGTCCTTAATTGAGTAGGATCATGACGACAAAAGCTTGAAATGCAATGGAGTGATCGAGATCCTGGTACTCTCTCACAACCCCATAGATTAGACCTGTCCACTTCTGTCTCTTTTACTAGCCAAAATTTCCTGTTTATAGTAGGACGTGCTTTAGTGGATTGTGCATAAAAGCTACATGCAGCATTGGACATTGTTCTCGTAAAAAATGCAACCACATCTGTAGCTTGCCTAAGAACAACTCCATTACTCTTGAGTTGTTCATGTGTAAGGGCTCTCTTTATCACAGCGCCAGCGCCATCATGCTCCCCCTTGCCATGGCCAGAGCCAAAAAAATTCCATGTCATCTCTGTACCTGTTAGTTGGTAATATCTAGCAACAAAGTAAAATGGCCTTGCAGCCTTGAATTGCGAGGCTGCACCATCTGACCACACCCAGTGCTTCTTGAAATTCAGCCCCTGGTCTTTAAGCCACTGATCACAAAGAAGAAAACAATGCTGGACAAATAGCGTATCATGTTGCCTATCATCGGAGATGTAGAAATGCATATGCTTCATAATACTGTCATCTTCGTTGTCACGTATGTACGTTATGTGAACAAGGATGGTGCATTGATCTGTATGACAATGCATGGATTGTACTTCATTTTGCTCTTTGAACGAGTAATTTTCAGCAAAGTCTACTACAGATATAATGGTATCTGAAGGAAACACCTTCAAACATTCTCTGTATTGATGTGTCTGCCATCTGTAAGTGAAATTGTGCTCGATGAAGATTCTGATGTCGTCTTTTATCCTCCCTGTCAGCTCACTTAAAGCCACCTGTTTGAGTGACAACATCTTTCTCTTACTTAGACTATGCTTAGTTTGAACTTTAATGTCCTCGAACACTTGCAGTGGAACTCTCTTTGTCATCTCTGCAAGTTCTCGTGGACAAAGGCTGATCTTTTCCACACCACAGTTTTTGCATTGGCCCATCAAGCAGGTGTGTTTATGGAACGTATCCCCCTCAGCCTTTGTACATACGCATGATTCCCACAACTTCGTGATCGCTGAAAACGAGTGCTCAACGGCAAGACATTCTGCATTCACCCCATCTGATTTGCAAACATTGCATTTACATGTACATGACCTCCCATGAAAACCAAAAGTAGATGAGCGCATAATATTAAATGCATCTTTGAGATACATCAGTTTGATATGATAAACACAACAGCAAGTATTTCGATCTTTCAACTTTTGCACGAACCAAGGCTTCAGCTTCTCAAAGGACCTTTGCCCAATTGTCACATGTGGGTGGCTATCTTTAAACTTCAAGAAATACTCGGTCTGCTTGAAAAAAAAAATGCATTAGAATTACATTTTGCTATATATCACACATAATAGCATAGCTACAGATGCATTGGTATAAATACACATAGCTATGCTACATAGCACATATAATAGCATAGATAGATAACTCAGCTTTCATTACATGCTCAATTTTGTTATATAACACATAATAGCATAGATAGGGATTTTTAGCTGTTATTACACACACATCACACACGTCTGCTATATAGCACAGATAGTGCTCTCATATTATAACACAGTTCTTCTACATAACACACAAAAGAGCATAGATAGGGATATTGTGCTATTATTACACATATCACACTGTGCATAGCACACATAATAGCATAGACATTGATACCATGCTACTATTACACTAACATCTGCTATGTAGCACACATAGTGCTCTCATAATATTATAAAATCTAATAGCACACATAATACCATAGATAGGTATATTGTGATATTGCTATATAGCAAACATGATGTTGTCATACTCTGATAGAGTCCTGCTACATGGCACACATAATAGCATAGATAGGACCATCGGGCTATTATTACACATAGCTATGCTATATAGCACTCATACTGTAAGAAATACTATGACATAATAGCATAGATAGGGACATTGGCCTCTTATTACACACACTAACGCTATATGGCACACATAGTGCTCTCAATATGTAATATAGCTCTTTCACACACCACACATCATATCATAGACAAGAACATTGTGCTATTCTTACACACACTTTTACTGTATAGCACACATGTTGCTATCTTACTACAATAGAGTCCTTTTACATGGCACACTTATAGCATAGACATGGACATTGGGCTACACTTGTGCAATATAGCACACATAATAGCATAGGTAGAGACAATGGACTATCTTGACACATTACTTGGCTACATATCACATATAGTAGGATGTACACAACTCCATAACACGCAATGGGTAGCTATTCATAAGAGTGAGATGCTTCACTTGAGAGTTATTCATTGTAATAATGAGACATGTTTACCTGAGATTCATCAAGTAAGTGTATGGGACGCTCTTGATAATGTTTTCTGCCCAATCGTTTCCGACAAATATCTTTCTTGTTTGGAGACACCCTACTGTGCTCTATCCAAAATGTAATAATTGTCTGCTTCAATTCCTCCGATAAGGACCTAGCATTTCCAGACTTCCTTTTGCATAAGTCGAACCTCAGCATACTTGACATAGGATCACTGTCAAGTGTACCCAAAGCTGAATATAAATTCCTTGGATGAACATTTAATAGCTTTGCCACTTTATGTAGAGTAACACCTCTACCTTGGCTCCCATTATCGTGGAGTAATCCATTCACCAGCATGCTGAATGTGCTTCGTTTTAAAAATATCTCGTCAGCTGATTTTGGAATCTTTAATTCCTGTAAGGAGACCTTGAGTGCAGAAATAAGGCCATTTGCAGGAAGATACAAATCTTCACAGAATGGCAAGATTCTATCATCATTGAAAACACCTTGAAGAATTCCACCAAGACACAAGCCTTAAATGATAATTGAAATTCCCACAGACAAATTAGAACCCGTGAAGTTAATTAGAAAACCAAGAGTACTGATGAATACCACAGATCAGGTATCTGATGGTTTTCATCCTATTGTACCTAGAATATACAGAGAAGACAATGGCTTAGATTAACTTTTGAAACAAATAAAAGAAGCAAACAAAGAAAATGAGCTAAGTCAGAGAGTTAACCAGACCAGTAATGGGAGGGATGTATTTGTTCCTCCTATTGAGGAATTTGAGGCAAGATATCAAGCAGGCCTATATATTTGCTCATATTGGGGGGAAAGAGGATTTTTAAGATCTTTGGATAGCCAACCTCAATCCTTGATAATCTTACCCTCTTACACGAGAGAGTATGAAGAAAAGTCTGATGTGAATGCAATACCATCACAAAGACTCTCCTAAAAAAAGGCGATGGAATATAGAGGATTAATAGACATATTGTCTGTACCTATGACTTGCACCATTACGCTAGTTGAGATTCTTTAAATACAAACATGTGGGCAACAATCAAAAAATGCTTAAAATTTTTTGGTGTAAAGGATCCGACGTCACAAATACAAGAAAGCATCAAAGAGCTAGAAAAGTCTCAATTAAACATATGACCAATACCCTTAAACAAGGTAGGGGAGTATTGTGAAGGCAAGGATGGAAATACTACGCTTCTTGTTGAGTTTCAAGGTGTTCAAACCATGGAAATTCTTGACACTGGAGTGGATGTGCCCATTGCAACCAAAGAGATATGGAGGAAATGGGAAAAACCTGCCTTGAGAACCACAAGGATGAAATTGCAATTAGCAGATGGTTATTTGGAGAAATTGTTAGGGCTTCTTAGGAAGGTAATTGTTACTTCTTGCAACACTGAGTATGTGTATACCTTTGCTATAGTAGATTTTGGCAAGAAGAACAACTATGACATAATACTTGAATGACCATTCATGAAACAATTGAAGATGGTTCAAGACTGGGGATATGATCATATATACCTCAGGCACATGGAAACCACAACACACATAAACTTTAAAATCCATAGTTACAAATATGTGAATTGAGTCCTAGTTGAGGAGTTTGATTCAGCTACATTGGTAGGATCTGAGCTTCTAGCTTGGTTAGGTAAGCCAACAAAGGAGTTATGGATGTGTGGAGCATATCACTACAAAAGATTAAAATGAGAAGAGTGTATTTTGGAAAGGGAAATTGAAGATAAGGACTACATTTCTGAACCCTTCCGTGAAGAAACTCTAGAGCCTTTAGAATGGATGCATATTCTAGCTACCCTAGATGTGTGTGCTATTTTGGATTGTCCCACGACAAAGTTTTGTGCCAAAGATGGTTATGACATGGTTCCTGTTTGCGGGTCACCGCGACGGACGTCCATGGCATAGCTCTCAAGAATCAACATAAAATTATCGATACAGGGGAAGCGACTGGGATGAGGCATGGAAACTCACTAGGGTGTCAATCCTAATGAAGTGAACTCGAAGAGATGCAACTACTAACTCTACAAGCAAATCAATCGCACTAAATCCAAGTAATCTGCCTATGTCCTTCTACACATCTCTACAGTCATCACGCCCGTTCACCATGTAAATCATATCGGAATCGCACGAAACTTAAAGGGAAGCTACAGGGGACTATCAGGAACATATCCTATCATTGTCACAGCATTCTGGGAAGGTACAATGATCGTGATAGTTCGTCCCACAGTACACAAAAACAATAAACGAATGATCCTAAAGGGTCGTTTTTAGGTCTCTAAAGCCTCTCCTAGGGTCAAAACAACATAAAATACGCATATAAACACTCAAAACAACGATTTAAGGCCTAAACGGATGCGTCTGAAACCTTCACCGAATCTTGAATGCTTACACTTGAATGGAAGAGCAGAGTAAGAGGAGCACAATGCAAGAAACAAAAGTGAATTTGGATTACCGTAGCCACAAAAGCAATGATTACAAGTTGGAGCAAAGAGGTAGCTCTCTGTGCGTAACTCAATAGTCCCTTATCTTCAAAAAAATGATCTCCCCTTTCCCACTAACCTTAGTGTATTATATACATAGGGCTTTCTAAAGTGGCCGGCGGCCAACTTCTCATGGACCTTTACATACATCATTGGAAAAATTACATCTTTGACTCGGACTTGACATAGGTGATTGTCATTAGACTTTTATAGGGTTTGATGTATTAAACATCGAAAAAATAATGTGACCACATCAAAACTTTGGCCGGCTGACCCAACGGGCGCCTTGGCTAGGTGGGCACTTGTATGTTGTTATCACCTCCAAACACTCCCCCCTTCCTAGCTCGTGTCGTCCCTCGACACGACCTTGTGCAGTCTTGTCATAGGGTTGTCTTTAGCTTTGTCTTCAAGGTTGGTCTTCATCTTGGGAAGCTTGTTGTCGTTGATGACGCTCCCCCCTTCCTTGAGTGATGCATAGCTGTCATGTTGTTGATACATGATTTGAGCTTTGATTATCGAGACAATGTTGCTTCTTGTTGTGCATTCACCTCTTGGTTGTCAATCTTAGCTGCCGTAAAGATGGATGTTGAAGTGTTTGATCGTGTGGAACTGATCCTCCTTGTGGCGTGGACTTTATGTTAGATATGCAATAGGTCACCAATGTTGAAGCACTGTGTGAGCTATTTTTGATTGTTGTGGATAGCTCGCTTGCTAAATTTTTCATTGCTTGATGTTGTAGGCCATTCTTTGACTTGCCATTGTTGGATGGAGCTTGGTTGTCACCCTTGAAGATAAAAGATGTTCTTGATAAGCATATGGAGACCTGCTGTTTTTGCTCCAAGTTGTTGTTGATTGATTTGGGTAGCTCTTTCCTTATTGTTGAAACTTGATGTAGAAGGAATATATACAAGAAGTTGATGATGAGGTCTAGATTAGGGTCTTCAAACCTGGATGACCAAAGGGAAAAAACCCGGTGGGAAAAAATTGCCTTTGGTATACGCTCTTATTGTGGTTGAACACTTGGAAGTTGAGTACCTGTTCATGCAAGTGCCAATTATGGGACACTCTATATGCTAATGAGAAGTTTTCAAACAAAAGCACGTAGTGTAAAAGATGGAGTTGATGGGTGCTTCAAGGAACAAATGTAGCACATGTGACATCAAAGGATGTCTCAATAGCTTGCACGTTTCCAAGAAAGGTTTTCGATGTAGAAGCTTCTCCACTCATTCCTCACTATGCGTAGTGTGTGAGTGTCTTTTGGACTCTCTTCTTCACTTTACCAAACTTAAAATACATAGACTTGGAATCTTATGCTCACCTATACCAGCATGAGCGACACAACATAAATATGCTCAACTCCTCCACCTTGAGCAGTACCTAGAATAGCTAAGACTCTTAGACCACAGAGAATATTACTTGAAGATTTGGGACTAGTGCCTTGCTCATTTAGTGGCTCAGCTGCCCGACTCTTGACTTTTATGCCATGTATTTTTAATGGCGACTTGGACTTACCTGTTCATGGCCTGAAACCCAATGCCATAAGTTCTTGAGATTAAGGTCTCTATCATTGTGTTGGTCTTTGGATGCCACCATTTTGTCGAGTAGGTTGGCATATTTTGGCTCCTCTTGACTTGCTTGTTGTATGTTGATACTTCTTTGTAAAACAAGTCCTTTAGCTCTGATAGGGCTTGATGTAGCCTTTGCATTAATTTCCATGAGAAGCGATTGTCGAGATGTGTGGGTTCTCTGTGATTGAGTTTCCACTAGCAATTTTGGAACCCATCTTGTTTTTGGTCCTTGTGTGACCGTCTTTGGCATTTTATCTTCTTCTACAATTTGATGGACAATAGGATTTGGTATCAAAAACCGATGATTTCTGTTGTAAAAGCCTTGCTTTTGTAATTGATGACAAGGTATCCATCTGTAGATTGCAGCAGCCTTGGTTGTAATTGGTCTCCATTGGATCTTTGTTGTTGTTGATTGTCATTGTGTGGGGTCCTTTGCTACTTGGTTGGTCTTAGTGGCTCTAGGTTCAACAACTACTTTGGGTAACCATATGTGGGTGTTACCTTCATAGAATCCTTGTGCTTCAAGTAGCTTGACGGGAACCATCCACTGCTACATCTGTTTGTGTTGGGTAGCTTCATTGAAGTTTGACTTTGATACCCATACTTGTTGTGTTGCTTTCTTGGAAGGTCTTTTCTTCTGTCCTTTTTTGTTGTTCTTTCTCCTGCTTGAGTTTTTTTTATTCCGTTGATAGCTTGGTTCTCTCATTGTAGAACTTCTTTCTTGAGGTGAGTACATCCAGACTCTTACTTTAGGCTTTTTGGCCCAAACATTAATGTTTCCTTGGAAGTAGCCTTGAGCAGTGATTGACTCATTTGATGCTATCCACCCTGTCACCTTTTGTTGTTGTGGTTGAACCCGTGTTTCATGTATCCAAACTAGGTCTTTGACTTGGATGTGCTCTTTGGATACCAACACTTGGTTGACATTCTTCGGCTTCTTCTGGATGCTTTTTTGTGATGGAAACTTCGGTTGATAGACTTTTTGCTTTGGTTTCCATTGCATTGTTGATGGTGTGGCTCTTGATGTAGAGGCTTCGTGGGAAATTTGATGGAAGCTCGTTGAAGGTAAAGTCGTCTGGCGAGGTTGATATACTTCAATGTTTACCTTTGCTTTACCTTTTTCCGTGATGGTTGGCGATTTCTTCTCTGCATGGATTTGAGAAGCTTCATGGAGTCTCACCGTTGTTGTTGTTGAAGCTTTTGATTGTTGTCGAAAGAAGACGTTCCTCCATATTTCTGTCAGGACCAGAGACTCTTTGATATGATGGGAGTTGATTATGTGGAAAGTATCTTTATACTCCCCGGTATTCAATTTGAGCACAGCTTCTGCCACTCCAAAGCTAGGATTCGGCATTTTTGAACTTGTGTAGACTGTTTCTTCTAGCTCATTGATTGGTGGCTTTCCCATCATGATCCACGTTCCATAAGTCATTAGATTCTTTGTTGCTTCTGGATTTATCACAGCTAAACATGTAATTTTGAGTCCTGTTTCTCCGCGTATGCTGAATTTGATCGCCGTAGGAGACAGTCGATCTTCTTCTCTGTCCTTGTTCTTGTCTTGATCTTGCACTTGTTGAAGATTTGTTGTTGAACTTGGAATCTTTTCTCCTTCATTTGCTTTCATTTGCACTTTTTCTGGAGTCTGCTTCTTTGAAATAGCTTTTGTCGATTCTGTAGGTATGTCAATGATGACATATTCTCGTTGTTGCTCTGCTTTCTTCATGTGCACCTTGGCATCATGCTCCATGACGTAGCTATTTGTTTCACCTTTTCTGTCTTCACACTCACAAATCTCGTTAGCTTCCTTCAACACCTTTATCGTAAATACGGGAGTTATAGCATACCCTTCCTCATCACAAAATTTAGTCGGGGTCACCTCATTCACACACACATCGAAGGTTGCCAATATTTGAGTCCATCCAAATGGCTCAAATAATTGCTCTGGAAAGGGTTCCGGTATGTAAGCTTCATCGTCCATTGATCTTTTTAGGATCCAATCCTCCTTTACTGAGCTTCCACACTTCGAAGCACCACACATCCAAAGTTCTTGTTTGGTTTGTAGCCACGCAGGTATCTCTTTCCCATTGACTATAGAAGAGTCAATTTCTTCTAACGGAGTTCTATTCACATCTCTATAGCTATGGTCTTTTATGCTTATTTTTGTGGTGATCTTTTTATGTCTCAAGTAGATATAGTCATAGCCCCAATCTTGAACCATCTTAAGTTGACGCATGAAAGGCCTTCCTAAAATGATATCAAAATTGTTCCCTTTTCCAAAATATACTATTGCAAGTGTATGTTCATATTCAATTCCACAAGAAGTCACAATAATTTGCACTAAGATACCTAGAGCTTTTTTCGTGTATCCATCTGCAAGTTGCAGCTTCATTCTAGTTTTCCTAAGCGCTGGTCTACCCCATTTTTCCCAAAAAAAATTTGTGGCTATGGCTACTCCAACCCCACTATCAAGTATAGCCAATATTTTAACTCCTTTGTATTCCACCGGTAAGGTGGTGTTTCCTTTTTCTCCTTCACAATATTCCCCCACCTTGTTTATTGGCACAGGTTTAGCGTGTGCACTTTCTTGTTGAGTTTTGTTTGATTGTTCATTTGAGGGTAGATCTTGAAGAGGTATCTTTAATCCCATCTTCCCCAAATGGTTGCCTACTTCATCCCATATATGTGGTCTAATCTTAAGCAGTTGAGATAGAGTAATGGTGCACTGTATTGGAGCTGACATCAACTCTTGCATACTCTTTGTATCCATCATCTTGGATATGGCTCTCTTCTGAGATGGCACCACTCTAGTCTCTGAGCCTTCCTCATGTTCTCCTATGTATGAGGGTAAGGTCTTCAAGGACTCTAGTTTTCTTTCAATTGAAACTTCCGTCCCTGCATCTCCATTTAGAGATTGAATGTCTCCCTGATAGACTTCATTCCCTGTATTGACCTCAATTATGGGTGTAGATTGGAATGTCACACTTCCATCTTTTGCACTTCTAATTGCTTCCCACAATTCATTTGGCCATGGCTCATCTATCTTTGGGATAGGTGCCATAAATTGTGATCTTGACCTTGCATCATTAGTGGTGTTGGCCACTACTTGATCATCTAGTTGAATTTCTAGGTTGTTGGTTTCTTGTGTTGCAGTCTTTGCTTGCACATCCTTTTGTGGTTCTAGCTCAATGTTTCTTTGAGTTAATGTTTCAACAACCTTTTCCTTAGGCATTTCAAATCCAACACTTTTTGGTTTTGTTTCTGGAGGTGGAATTGGTGCTTTAGGCTCCATCATTTCCTGTGTAGTTTTTACCAATTCCTTACACATTTTCAACCTCTTAGTCTCTACCTTAGCATGAGGATATTTTATCCCTCGTTTCTCTAGGGTTTGGTTGGGTTTCAATCTAGCCTCATATGCTTCCAATGCAGCATCTAATGGATCTAGGAATTTGTCTACCAACACAGATCCTCCCGAAGACGCCGTCCTTGGCTTCTTATCGCTCACCACCATTTTGTTTTCCCATTCTTGTTTTAACTGCTCCTTTGTCTCTTGTAATTCTGTTTGTAGTGCAGTTTGATTTGTAATTGTTTTTGCTTTAATTCTGTCTCTTTTGGCTTTCCAGGATTTTCTCCCAGTCCTCACTGACACACTAGCTATTTCCCCTTGTTTGGGTTGTTGATCTTTCTCCTCATTAGCTTGGTCCTCAGCATTTTCTTTTGCTTGGGCTCGCGTCACTACCTTCAAAGGAATTTTGGGTTCTGCCTTTGATCCACTTGGAGAGGGTAACACTCCCACAACATTAATTGTTGTTTTCCCTTGTTTGTTTGGGTGTTTTGGACAATTTGGAACAACGTTTGTAATGGCACACTCCAAACAATATCGAATTATCTCTACACGAGAACAATTCTTGGCTCAATGATTACCTCCACACTTGTAGCACGGTCCATCTTGTTGAGTCACTGGTGGTGCATTTGATGGTTGTTCTTGCTTAGCCAGAACGGTCTCTGGTCTACGCTCTTGATTGGCTATGAACATCAGAGTGTCCTCATTCAATGAATAGAGTTTTCTCATAGGTTCTTGCCCTAGCCTAGGTTGTGATACCTCAGCTCTTTGTGAAGCCCTTGATACAACCCTATTTTGAAATAATGGATGATTGGTTAATGGCATTTGTTTTTCTATTTGATGTCCAAATAGTATCCCCCTCGTGTAGGTTTGATTATAGTAGCACTCACTCATCTCATGATTGGTCCATTTTTGCTCAATGGCACACCATTTTATTCGTTGTGCTACTTGCACTACTAGCTCATCTAGGTTGGTCATTAATTGAGACATAACCACTTGCCTTGTGTTGGTTTCACTAGATGCTAAAGGAGAATTATCCATAGTGATCTTTGTATTACCAATTTCCTCGCCATAGGCTTTACAATTGTCAACTAGGTATAACGCTTCTCTCGTGACTTGTTCAAAGGAAGTGCATCCTTTTAAGTGCAAATCTTTCTTGAGAGTTTCATTTTTCAAACCCTTTATGAAGAGAATTGATAATCTTTCATCCTGCGGTAACTCGCGTTCCAGACATCTCTCTATATATTGTTTGAAGCATAGCGATGCTTCCTTCACTCTCTCATCTTCTTTTTGCTTGAATGCATAGATTTGGGACACTGTGTTATGCTTCATTCCCCTTTTAGAGAAATCCACAACAAATTCTTGCAACAATTGTTCAACGTTTGAGAAGGCATTTTTGTCCAATAGTTGGAACCAATTCAATGCTATCCCTTCCAAGGTTAAGCCAAATCCCTCATACTGTGTATGAAAATAAAATACTTGTTCGGCTCTTAACACTTGTTTGAACAAGGATGCATGTACGTATGGATCCCTTAACCCATCATACTTCTTCTTGACACATTTGGCCAATTGATATGGTCTCATTGGTTCTGGTTCAACCATGTATCTTAGCGTGTTGGAGTCTCTCACAAGGACATCCCTCGTTCCTTCTTCTCTTCTTGGAGCAAATCCTGGTGGAATCCTATTTGAGACATGTTTTGGAAATGTTGATGGATTTATAAGTCTAATTGGTGGTCTCTTGGTTCCACTCAATGAGGTAGGAGCTACACTCCCGTGAATAGCTATTCTGGATGTTTGAGGTCCATTTGATCCATAGTTTCAATGTTAGCTTCTTGCAAATCAGTCTCCAAAAACCTTGGTACGCTTACACTCGGTTGAAAGTAGTAAGCAGAGATTGGAGTACCCATGTATGTACATCGTTCTAGTTCAATTGGGCTGATAAGTTTGTACTCTCGTCCATACTTATCTACCATTAGAACTTGCACTCCCTGGTCATCTCTGTATGTGAAGGCATAGAGGTTCTTGTAGTCTGTCAACTCTTCAATGATGGAATTTAAACATCTATAGAAGTTTTTTTGATCCCCAATAGGTAACCTATAAAGGCCATCATAAGTGTAATCCGTTAGAATTCTCATGGCTTCATTGGTTTTGATGAACCTCACGTTGGGTTTGTTGATTAGAGGATGCTTCTCCTCTAAGTCTCTAGCAATTTCCACTTTTGCTCTTTCAAAATCACGCATTTTAGTTGATTGGTTTGGTTTTCAGTGAGCTACATGATCACTTGACAAATATCCATGATCCATGCCTTGAGGTTTGGCTTGATATGATTGATAAGCCTCATGGTCTTGTCTCAACCCTCTTGTTATAGGTATTGCAGTATTTCTGGCTGTTTGTGTAGGTGGCATAGCTCTGAGTTGAGTGGTAAACCCTGATGATGGATGAGTTGTCATGATTAAGCCTCACTCAATACTCTCGAGATGGTCCTTGATAAGAACACCTTGTCTTAGTGCACACAATCCCTTTTTGCCCCTGGTCAAGTCTCTAAAAAGTCAGGAATTTGTGACTTTTTTGGTCTCTGGCCACTGGTTTTGGGGTATCCTAAAAGTTTGGAATTAGGAACCTAGAAAAATTCAGCTCTAAAACCAAAACCAGTGCTATTTCCCGCAAGCTTTCTTCCTAGCTATACCTGACTCAATTTGGAGTTGTCTATCAAAAGTTAGAGCACTTTTGGTGAACTGCTCCTGAAACAGCATTGAAAATAGTCTCAGGACCAGAACACAGGAACTTTGGCTTGTATCTTGGCTTCCAGAGGGTATTTTTCACTCAAACTTGAGATTTGGGATGTACTCAAGTAGGTCTACAAACTTATGAAGTCAGATACCCCCACTATGTAGAGGTACACCGATCGCGATCGTTGACCCCATGTCACAGATTTGGAAGATTTTTGCACAGTAGCTAGCCCTTGATGTCTTAATACGAAGTGTCTTTGTATTTTTGAATTTGGAGATGTTTTGACCAATGAAAACCCAAATCCCAGGTGGTTCTGCAGTTATTGGCTTGATTGTGTAAATGGGACTTTTGACCACTTTCTTTTGCTTTTTTGACCTTGCTCCTTTTGGAAAATATGTTGCACTAGATGTCAGCTACCTACTCATAAATTTTCAGTCCAAAATGTCACTGGGGTACACCGATCGCGATCGTAGTTCGAGCTCCTTTTTGCATGAAATTTTAGGAGTTGATAGACACGGGTATGATTAGTCTATTCCCAAACCCACTTTGCATTTGGATCACAAAAACTTGAATTTTCTCAAAATTTTGGTCTGAAGGATCAGTGATCAGTGTTTGCCCTATTTGACAACTGTCTTTTGGTTTTTTGACCCTGGTTCTTTTGAGAAGTTGTTTGTCTAGTTATCAGCTACCTACTCACAAATTTTCAACTCAAAATGTCAGTATGGTACACCGATCGCGATCGTATTTTTGAGCCCAAATTGGATGAAACTTGTGGATATGGTAGACAATGATGTGTACAGTCTACTCCCCTAATCTTTTTGAATTTGGACAAGAAAAAGTCATGTTTTCACTAGATCTTGGTCTGCTTCTGCTGCAGTGGTTTCCTGACTGTCTGTTGTTTTTGACTATTTTGGTGATTTTTTTAATTTTGAAAACTCCTTGTATCTTATATAACCTAGGTGTATGTGTGGGTAAAGTCTGGTCAAAATCTGGGACTGAGGTACACCAATCGCGATCGTAGTTTGCGGGTCGCCGCGACGGACGTCCATAGCATAGCTCTCAAGCATCAACATAAAATTATCGATACAGGGGAAGCGACTCGGATGAGGCATGGAAACTCACTAGGGTGTCAATCCTAATAAAGTGAACTCGAAGAGATGCAACTACTAACTCTACAAGAAAATTGATCGCACTAAAGCCAAGTAATTTGCCTATGTCCTTCTACACAGCTCTACAACCATCACGCCCGTTCACCATGCAAATCATATCGGAATCACACGAAACTTGAAGGGAAGCTACATGGGACTATCAGGAACATATCCTATCACTGTCACAGCATTCTGGGAAGGTACAACAATCGCGATCGTTCGTCCCACAATACGCAAAAACAATAAACGAATGATCCTAAAGGGTCGTTTTTAGGTCCCTAAAGCCTTTCCTAGGGTCAAAACAACATACAATACGCATATAAACACTCAAAACAACAATTTAAGGCCTAAACGGATGCGTCTGAAACCTTCACCGAATCTTGAATGCTTACACTTGAGTGGAAGAGCAGAGTAAGAGGAACACAATGCAAGAAAAAAAACTGAATTTGGATTACTGTAGCCACAGAAGCGATGATTACAAGTTGGAGCAAAGAGGTAGCTCTCTGTGCGTAACTCAATAGACCCTTATCTTCAAAAAAATGATCTCCCCTTTCCCACTAACCTTAGTGTATTATATACCTAGGGCTTTCTAAAGTGGCCAGCGACCAACTTCTCATGGACCTTTACATACATCATTGGAAAAATTTCATCTTTGACTCAGACTTGACATAGGCGATTGTCATTAGACTTTTACAGGGTTTGATGTATTAAACATAGGAAAAATAATGTGACCACGTCAAAACTTTGGCCGGCTGACCCAACGGGCGCCTTGGCTAGGTGGGCACTTGTATGTTGTTATCACCTCCAAACAGTTCCATACTATATGGTTAATGGGGTAAATGAAAAAGAGGAGGAATCAGTCTCTCAACAACCCAAAAAAGATGAACCAATGGAAATAGATGAAGAGGAGTTGTTCTACGACTCACTAGAGCATCTTGAGCAAGATGAGGACGAAGATAATGAATGATCTAACAATTTGAGTGAACCAAAATAAATAATAATGGATGTCAGGTTCTACAAATTTCCAAATCAAAAAGCTACATGTTAACAATGCTATTAGATCAAGAGAGTTGAATACAGGGCTAGAGAGAATCCAATGCCTAGAATAAGAGACAAAACACAGTTTTTGATGTTTGCAAAAGCTGAAGATTGTGTTTGAGGGAGATTTGTGAGAGCTTAAGATCCAAAGACACGAGACATCATAAGAAACCTGATAAAACAAACTCGAATGTCTAAAACAGAAACAAATCTCCCTCTTCAAACATTGCCCTTAATGAAGTTTCCTTGCATGAGTTGAACAAGTGTGTCTATGAATAGCCATGGTTGGCTATACCATGATTTGAAGGTCAATGCAATTCAAATCAGTATGGGGTGCAAAAGTTCGGTCTTGAGTAGTTAAGGGTTTTCGTGGTCGATGTATCTTGTTGATGTTTTCTAAATAGAAAATTTTGTAATTTATGTGCTCTTTGCGTGATTGTACCATCTGGATGCTTTAGCACACTGATTTCCTGAGTTGTCAGTAACAATGATGGCTGTTACTAAACCCTCCATTGATCTTTCGGTTTTCGGTTGATGAACTGTTGTGGTGGAGTTTTTTGAGATTTAACTTTCCACTACTTCATCAGCTTTACAATTTGTGGAGAAGATAAAGGCTCCTTTGGTTTCCAAACCCATCTAGTGCTAGTTTCTCTTTTGAAAGATGTTTTTCTTTGAGTTGTTAGATGTGAAACTTCTTTCAGTATGGTAGATGAGTTTTTGGGCACCCAAATTTGAGACGGATTGTCCTTGAGTTGTGCTTTTGGTACCCAAATCTGCCTGACTCCTTGCATGCTGCATGTAGCATTTTCTTGTCTAGAGGCTGACGTAGATTGATTATTCCTTGGTTTTGGGCGATCTCTTTTTCATTCCTCTTTGCTTGGTGAAATTGGATTTAAGAGTTGTCCTACTTTAAGTGATAGCTTGAGTTTATTGGTGTCCCAATCTGGTATTGACTTGTATGTCCGCATTCATGAGATTTCAAGAGTTATCCTTTCATTTGCATGTTCATATGGTGTGCATATAAATTAATGAGGGTATGAAAATCCATTTACTATCACATTCAAGTTAACCACTCCCAATGCCGTTGTTGGGTTTTTGTTGCATCCTTTGATAGCAGATATTCACGATACTAAAGACTGATTGGTAGCTTTCTTGTAAGTGGAATAATTGACTACATTCATTTGAGATCCGATATCTACTAACACATTTGTGCTATAATTTTTCAATTGTATTGTGACACAAAGGTCAATTTTATCCAACCATTCATCATCTGTTGATACTGCATCATTTTGTGATTCCCATTGTCTTTTATCTAGTTCCAAAGTGTTGATGGGAATAGGTGTTTGTTGATTTTTGAAAGCAGCTTTTCTCTTGAGTACTCAAAGTCGAGCTTCCTCTTGAGCTTCATCAACAACCTGCTATTGTTTAATCTTTCTCTGCTTTGCTACATGCATTTTTTCTAGCAAATTATTGATTAGTGGCAAATGGTACTTTTTTAAGCGGCATCCACTAATCCAATTAGTCATTGGTTCACCATCTATAGTGGAAAACTTAACTACTCCACTTGGAGATACATCTTCAATGACAAACGGTCCATTTCCCTTTTTCTTGAATTTGGGAATGTGTTGCTTAAGGGAATAAACCAAAACTAGGTCCCCTTTTTTGTTGAAGATTTTTTGGACTAGATGTGAATCAAAAAGTTATTTTTGATTTTGTTTTTGTGCATAGATATGAGATACAACTGTTAGCCTTTGTTCATCAAGCTTTTCTAAATCTTCAAGCCTCCCTCTTTGACAATTCATGTCCGGTCCGCTCGAGATTTTTAGCTACCCTTAGTGTTGGCAATAGAAATTTTATCGGTAGTGTGGCATCAAGACCATAACAAGATTAAAGGGTATAGTATTTAAAGATATCTTGAATGAAACTCTATAAGCCCATAGAGAAGCATGTAGATTCATTTCCCAATTAGTTATCCCTGAACTAAGCACTTTAGTCAATACCAAGCTAAGAATTTTATTCGTGTGCTCAACTTGTCCATTCACTTGTAGTGGATGATATGGATCGAATTTGTTATGGATGACCATAAATTCATTCAGAAGATATTCAATTACCTCTTGAGGAAATGAGTTCCCCTATCACTTACAATTTCTATTGGAAGTCCATGTCTTGTGAACACATTCTTATACAAGAATGCGGTTGTGGTTCTAGCAGTAGGTGGTTGTATTGGTCCGATAAAATCTATGTCCCATTTTGCAAAACCTCTAACTCCCATCATTGGTTTTAAAGGCATTCTATCTACCCTTGTTGGCATTTTTTCTTGTTTGCAAGCATCACATCTTTGTACATATTCTTTGGCATATGCAAAAAGTATTGGCCACCATATGCTTGCCATTAAAATTTCTCTAGCAGTAGTTTCATTAGAAAAGTGACCTCCAGCTAATCAAGCATGTGCTTGTTCTAGAGTGGGTATATATTCATCTTCATTTGCATAGAGATGCAAATGTTGATTCTTTCCTCTCCGATCCAACTAGTTTCCAATAAGAGCATAGTGTCTTACTTCAGTTTCAATAGCTCTTTGCCGGCGTTTACTGATATCCTTCAGAAATTTTCTTCTTGATAAGTAAGTAACCATATAGTTACTCCACTTAGGAACGAGTGAGATTTGAAATAATATCACATGAGGTATGGGTGTCTGTTTCTGGCATTGAAGACAGGCTTTCACAAATGAGTGAACATCACTCCTCATGGTTGGCCAAAATACTCCAAGTCTCAGGATCCGTTGCATAGTTTGGTCTTCCCCACAAAGTAAAGTCCTACTATGGTAATGTGTACCTGATTTAGGTGTTGGGTTTTCTCCTTAGGGTTAATACACAAATGCAATATTCCATCATGATTTCTTTTGTATAGCCTTCCAGTTAGTAACTGATACATAGCTAATTGCCCAATTAATCCTCTAGTAATAGGAAGGGATATTTGAGAATCCACTTGAGCTATAGGCATCAATGAAACCATATTTTCTTACCAATGGGGTATAGTTTCCACGAAGAACAGATATGCATCTCGTAGATCATTGTCTACCCCTTTTGGTGGTTCTCTTGAAATAATCCTTGATAAATGATTTTCTCTTTGGTGCTTGGTGACCTTTTTTACAACTACAATGAAATCAAATTCCAAAAGAATGATGAACCATCTCACTATTCTTCCTCTATTGAATGGATTGTTGACCAAATACAATAAAGCTTGGTGGTCCACAAAGAACACAAATTTGCTTGCTAATAGGTAATGTTTATACTTTTTTATGGCATAGATCATCCCTAATCCTTCTTTTGATGGTTGTATAGTTTTTCTATGCCACATTCAGCTATCTACTAGCATAGAAAATGGAAAAATCAATTCTTCCGTCTCCTGATTGAGCTAATATACACCCAATGGAAAAATTGGAAGCATCAACATGTACATGGGATATCTTGTTCCAATCTAGTGCTTTCAATATTGGGGCTATAGTGAGAGATTTTTTAAGCTTCATGAAGGATTCTTCAAACTCATCAATCCATACAAAGAGTGTAATCAGTCCATACATGGGTTTTTCTCTATTATAGCATACATATAAATGAATCGTCTAGAATATACAGAATGTCCATGAAAGCTTGGACCCCTTTGATTGTTGTTGGTCTAGGCAATTCATCACTAACATGAATTTTATCCATATCAATCACTATGCCATTTTTAGACACTATATGTCCAAGAATTTTTCCTTGTTTGCCCATAAATGTGCACTTTTCAGGATTTAAGCAAATCCTATAAAGTCTACATTTTTGAAGTCCTTTTTGAGATATTCAAAATAATCAGCCCAAATTGATGAATGTATACATAAATCATCCATATATACTTCCAATAAATTCCTAAGTTATTCTTTGAAAGCGTGGCTCATCAATCTTTGAAAGGTGGCAGGAGCATTAGTTGGCCCAAAAGGCATAACTCTATAGGAAAAAATACCCCATTCAGTTACAAAGGCAGTTTTATGCCGATCTTTTGGATCAACCAAAAGTTGATTGTACCCCGAAAAGAAGGCTAAATATCCGTAAGCTTCTTTTCTTGCAACTCGTTTTAAAACATGGTCGGTGATTGGAAAAGGGTAGTTGTTTCTAATGGTGGCTTCATTCACTTTTTTGAGATTGATGCATACTCTTAATTTTTTATTTTTCTTGGGTACCACCACAATTGGAGACACCCAATCTGTGTGTTCAATTTCATAAATGAATTCAACTTCCTTGAGCTTCTCTATCTCTTCTTTGATCTTTTTGAAAAATGTTTATATGGTCGTTGTCTACCTGGTTTTGCACATCATCTCTCATAGGTATGGTATGTTGACAAATTTCTGGATCAACATCCTTGAGATCTTTATAAGACCAAGCAAAGATATCTTAGTATTCAATCTATTTTCTTTGCATTTGCAGGTCCTTCATATGACTCACCCTACTTTCTTCGTTCCCTTACAATTGCTTTAGCCCATTTAGTGAGATAGTCCATGGAAACAATGATATATTGGATGTGAGTCCTGTAAGCAGGCGGTGAAATTGGACCTAAAAAGTCTATACCCCACTTAGCAAAAGCTCTAGCTCCCATCATTGGCCTTAAAATGGTGTAGATGTACATGTAGAATAACATACTCATGAATATCAACGCATATATTTGGCCAATAAACTCCCGATTGTTTCAAGCAACACTGATATGTTTTTGTATGTGAGCAATGAAATGCCAAGTCTTGAACATGTGCTTCTAAAAGATACAATCATACTCTTCAGGACTTATGCATAATTGTAAAATGTTTTTTGAGCCTAAATGATATAAACGTCCTCCAATTAGCTGAAAGTTCTTGGATTGTCAAACCGTTTATCGTTTAAATTCTTGCTTAGTTCCATCGAACTGACTATCTCCTCAGACCACTTGGATACCATTTCAACATTGAAAAGATATGCATTAGGGATGCCATCGTCTATGCCTTATGGAGCTTTTGCAGTTTGCAATCTAGAAAGATACTTTTCTTGAAGATGTGTCTTCCACTTTTTAACCACTACTATAAAATTAAACTCCAAAAGTATGATAAATTATTGTACAATGCGTTCGTTATTTCATGGTTTGTTTACAAGGTATAAGAGGGCTTGATGATTAGTGAAAAACACAAACTGGTTTGCGAGGAGATAATGCTGAAACTTCTTAACAACATATATCATCCCTAGTCCTTATCTTTCAGTGGTAGTGTAGTTCTTTTTAGCATTGTTAAGCTATCTACTGGCATAACAGGCTAGGATGTCCATATTTCCTTCTCCTAGCTGAGCCAAGTTGCATGCTATAGAAAATGATGACGCATCAATGTGAGCATGAAAGGTCTTTCCCCAATATGGTGCTTCTAATACTAGAGTGGATATAAGTGCTTTCTTCAACTTTTAAATGACTCCTCACCCTCCTCCGTCCATTTAAGGACTACTATAAGTTTATACAAGGGTTGAGCAATGACTGCATACATGTGTATAAACATCTTGTAATAACCACTGTGCCCCATAAAGCATTGTACCTGCTTTGTGTTGTTTGGCCTATGCATTTCTACAATCACTTTTATCTTGTCCATATCCGTAGATATTCCATTTTCTGAGACAATATGTCCCAGAATTCTGTGTTGTCTAACCATGAATACACACTTTTTTGGGTTAAGGTAGATCCTATACGTCCTATACTTGTTGAATACTTTTTTAAGGTGTTCTATATGTTCATCTCTCAAGAGAGAGTGTACACATAGATCATTAATATAAACATCCAAGGATATACTCAAGTATTGTTTAAAAGCATGTGCCATTAATCTCTGGAATGTTATAGGGGCATTAGTCAATCATAGGGTATGACTCTAGTCACATATATACCCGATTCTATGGAAAATGCCATCTTATATTGATCTTCATGCACGATTGCAAGCTGGTTGTAGCCAGAGAATCCATCCAAGAAGAAATATGCCCGCTTTCCTACCTCTTGTTCTGTAGAACATGGTCTGTGATAGCTAAGGGATAATTATCCCTTATTGTGGAAGCATTAACCTTATTTAGATTGACTCACACTCAAAGTTTTCCATTCTTCTTAGGCACTACCACAATTGGATATACATGGTCGGTGTGTTCTATCTTGTAGATGAACTCAGATTCCTTCAGTTTATCAATCTCTTCCTTCAATTTATTAATCTCTTCCTTCATGTACTTAGCAAACATAGTATTATACATGTACGGTCTCTGTCATCTAGGCTTTGCATCATGTTTTAATGGGGATCATATGGCACATTGTCGGATCTACTCCTTTTAGATCTTTATATGACCAAGCAAACACCCTTGTACTTCTTGAGAAGATTTATGAGCTTCTCTTCTTCTTCTAGACTTAGATCAGTTGCTATATAGACCGGCCTTGGCTCTTCTTTTGGTTCTGCCAAGTTTATCTTCTTTGTGTCCTTTGGATCGTTATATGACTCCTTGTCCTTTTGCTCTTGTATGGCTATGTCATCACTATCTTTCTGTCTTGTATCATGAATTTTCTATAGTGGGAAGGTACGCTCATTTTGTCGTCATTTTTCTCACCCTCTTCTCCACTTTCTATTTTCATTGTCCACACTTCCTTCAAAGTTTTCTTGAGCTCTCTGCATTTCTTCTTTCTCTCAACCTTGGTCCATTTAGTTTCTCCAAACTTGTCTAGTCTTGGTTCTTGTGTTTTCTGCAAAGAAAAATCCAAGAGTTGAAAGCTAAAGCTGAACAACACCAGCTGACTAGAGAGAAGCAACATAAGGAAATGGAAGAGCTAAGTGAGCTTCTCATGATGTTACATGCCTGTAAGGCCAAAGACGAACAACTAAAAGAGGTTATCAACAAACTCTTAACTACAACTCTGTCAGTCCAAAAGATCGAAGTGCAACTCAACGTGGAAAATGCTTCATTACAATATTTAGAGCAGAGGATCAACGATCAGGCAGCCTTGTTGTGACAGCTAAGAGAAAATCCCGTAGTTGCCTCGATCAAAGGTACAAACAAAGTGTATAAAGCACTGGAAAAGAAGAATAAAGATCTCGAGCTTGAGCTAAAGCTAGAGCAGTCACAACGTAGAGACCTTGCATTAATGCGGGTACAACAAGAAGAAGAGATGCTCAAGAGAGTTAATCAGCTATTGCGAGACGGGTAGCAAGAGACGCAAGAGGAAGCAGGTACTTCAGAACAACCCCACATTGAAATTCCCTCAGTCTCTTTCGCTAAGATGGAAACACAGCCGACAGAAGGGCCAGGAGGAGAAGAAGACTTTCAATTAGTAGTCACAGATGCTGACCAAGCGCCAATGGTCTAGCTATCAAAAGCTGAAGAAGATGCACTTAAGGAGCAGGTTCCTCAAGAAACGGATGAGAAATGGAAAGGAACAAAAATGGATTGGGAGTTGAGAGTTCTCTATTCAGTCAATGTTACTTAACTCACTCCCAACCAAATCATTGCACAATGGCATCAACAATCACTACCATATCCCTTGATCAAAGTAGAGCTACTACAAGTTAAGGAACGGTTATATAAAGACATGCAAGTAGAAGGCACACATGAAGTCCACCCCAAGTGGAGAAAGAGATGGCTAAACAAGAATCCCAGATACTTGATTCTGTTCACAAGAGCACATACAACACTTCAGAAAGACTCGACTTTTTGTCTTGTACCAAGAGTAAGGACGTGGCAAGCACATGAAGCAACGACAAAGAAGCGGCCTATATGGCTGAATTATTCAAGATTGCCAGCTCCAAAAAAGGGAATGCCGCCAGAGGAATACATGGTGAAAACCTTAAAGGGTTCCATGTCATTATTCAAAAGTCTCCTTGATTCCTCATGTGGTATGCTATACAAATTTTTTCGAATGCTGCTCACATGCATTGAAGCTTTTCATGAGCCATAGTAAGCAGGAGCACTGTGGATGTCGTTCCTCGAGGGAAATAAGGGAATTTGCTACTACGACCTCAGTGGTCGACCTTCCAAAGAAGTCTGTTATGGATTCTATGCCCGCTGCATGTTCTTGCCATTTTATAATACGTTGGCATGTGAGGAAGCGTTCTACACAGCGTTTTTCACTTGGCAAATGAAGATTTTTGGGCCAGTGATCAGCAACCTAACTGCCAGATTCGTAGGCTACTCAGTCATCGAGCTCAACAACAGAGTCACTATGCAATTTTTGCAAGTTCCAGACAAAGAAGGAAAGATCAGATATGAGAAGGCACTCCATGCACTTAAAGACCACCTCGCCAACCATCAACCCGAAAAGATTATTTCAACCCATAAAATTGTGTCAAGGGATGAGACAGGCAAGGAGGGGAGAATGTTAGCAGCAAGCGAACCCGAATACCATCTTTTGGAGCTCTCATTGTAAAAACAATTATTATTTTGATGAATTTCCAGATAAACTTTGTAATTGATGAGCTGGGGCTACAAGCTTCTAGATTGTATAAACCTGTCTTTTAGTTAGAGCTCCGAGATTATTAGTTTTGACCACCAAAAACCTTGGCTAAGGTATAAAAGCCAATTTTTGTAAGTTATTATTAAGTTTTGGATAATGAAATACACATCGTGAGCTAACGTCACTCACTTCTCTCCTTGTCATGCTTCCTACTCCCTTCCCGGTTGCTACATTGCAATCACGTCTGTTGCGTTGCAACCGCAGGTAAGAGCTCTACGCATTGACGTAAGCATTTCACGATATTTTGTAGCTTTTGGTGTCTCTGATCCGCGGCCTAATTTCATCAAAAGTAAGAATTTACACTTCAAAATAAAAACCAAGCATAGGTGGGGTATTGGGGCATCATTGATAAGCATTTAGATGCATTCTGGGTCGAAAACGACTAGGTTAAAATCCACTGCTATTAATAATTGCGATTATTGCACTTGATTTAAAGTGGGATTTAAGACCATAAGCATGCCTGCTTAGGTCTTATAAACATATCCTAGAAGTTTTGTTACGTTTGGATGTCATTTGATGCTGTAATGGTTGTGATTTTTTTGCCGATGAGCGATTGGCTTTTGTTGATTTCAGTGACTTGAGTGTAGCTTGAGCTAGATGCGAGTTGTTTGTTGTTTTCCAAGAGATTGACAACCTCTTGTAGCCTCTATGCACTAGTCAAGTCAGCTTCGTCCCATGGATTGACAATTTATTCGTGGTTCTCGCTACATTTGCAATAAGATATGAGTGAGGTTAGACACCCGTCCTACATAGAGATACCATCAATCTCTTTTGTAGAAATAGAAATACAACCAACTGAAAGATAGACCAAAATTTTTCAATTCTAGTCACCAATCTTAGACAAGAAACAAGTACCAATGGTCCAGCTCTCCAAAGCTGAAGAAGATGCGCTTAAAGAGCAGATTGTTCAAGAAGTGGATGCTGAGAATGAAAAGAGGCTATGGATTGGGAGTTGAGAGTCCTTCACTCTGTCAATGTAACTTAACTCACTCCCAATCAAGTTAATTCTTAGTGACATCAACAATCGTTGCCTTATCCTTTGATAACGTTGGAGCTATTGCACGTAAAGATTAGATTGTTCAAGAAGTGGATGCTGAGAATGAAAAGAGGCTATGGATTGGGAGTTGAGAGTCCTGGGTGAAAGCATGGAATGGTGGCTCAAATAGCTGTCCATGGACACCTACTATCAAAAACTTTGGCCTACAATTAGACATGAATTCACATAAAATTTCTATCATGATATATGTCAATGGATAGATCTTAAAGAATAAAATGTAGAAGTGCAATCACTTATAAATTTTATTTAGTTTGTATTATTTTTTCCACAAGATTGTTTTTGTGATATGCTATCTAATAGCTTAAATATCATTCCATCTATTCATGATTTCACCCTCCTTCACTTTGTCAATGTAACTTAACTCCCTCCCAATCAAGTTAATTCTTAGTGGCATCAACAATCGCTGCCTTATCCTTTGATAAAGGTGGAGCTACTGCAAGTAAAAGAAAGACTCTACAAGGATATGCAAGAATAGGGGTCAGATGCTCTCCACACCACATGGAGGAGAAATTGGCTCAACAAAAACTCAAGGTATCTCATATTGTTTACAAGGGCACCAACATCAATTCAAAAGGACCCAACTGTCTTGTACCAAGGGTAAGGACATGGCAAGCACATGAGGCACTAAAAAGGAAAAGGCGGACTTGGCTTAACTACCCGAAACTCCTAGCTCCAAAGCAAGGACCAAAAATTGAAGAATACATGGTGAAAACCCTAACGGGCACCATGAACTTGACCAAGAGCCTCCCTGACCTCTCATGTGCAATGCTTTATAAAATCTGCAGAATGCTCCTCACATGTATCTAAGTTTTTCAGGAGCCTAAACAAGCGAGAGCCCAATGGATGTCCTTTTTAGAAGGTAACCAAGGCATATGCTATGATTTAAGATGACAACCTTCAAAAGTAGTCCTTTAGGGCTTCTATGCCAGATGCATGTTCTTGCCATCAAGCAATATGTTGGCATTCAAAGAAGCTTTTTACACTGAGATTTTTGGACTAGTGATCAGCAATTTAATTGCTGCAAGATCGATTTGTCGGATATTCAACCATAATAATAAATAATAAAGTTACTATTTAGTTTTTGCAAGTCCCTAAGAAAGAATGGTGCATCCGATATCAAAAAGCACTTCAAGCACTTAAAGACCGCCTCACTAGCCGTCAACCCGAAGACTACTTTAGTCCATGAAACTGTGTCAAGGGACGACACAGAAGAGGAGGGGGGGAATGTTAGGAGCAAGCTAACCCATGTAGCATTTCTCGAGAGCTTCATTTTAGGAACATTTATTCTTTTCATAAATCAAGAATATTGTAACTCCTATTGAACGAGTGGATATTGTAATCTATGAGCCGGAGCTATAAGCTTTCAGATTGTATCAGCTAATCCTTGATTAGAGCTCCCAAATGATTAGTTTTTGACCTAAGAAACCTTGGATAAGGTATAAAAGCCAAGTTTGTAAAGTTATTATTAAGTTTTTGGATAAGAAATACACAACGTGAGCTTACGGTGCTCTTCTCTCTCCTTCTTCTTTCGGTTGTCATATTGCAGTGTCGTCCAAAAATGTAAAAATATCATGATATATCGTAGCATTTGACATTGTGCTGACCCGCAACCTAATTTCATCATAAGTAGGAAATTTAAGCTAGGAAATCAAAAACTAATTATAGGCGGGGTATTGGGATATCATTGCTAAATATTTTAATGCATTCGGGGTCACAGACGACTAGGTCAAAATCTCACTATTGTTAATAATCGTATTTTTCTCCCGTCATTGAAAGTGAGATTTAAAACCATAACCATGTGTGCTTAGGTCTTATATACTTGTCCTAGAAGTTTCATAGCATTCGGATGTCATTTGATGCTGTAACAATCATGGTTTGCTTGTCGATTAGCGACTAGCTTTTGATGACTTAGGTCATTTGAGTGTAGATTGTGTTAGATACAAGTTGTCTGCTGTTTTCCAAGAGATTGACACCCTCTTGTAGACTCCATGCACTAGTCGAGTGAGCTTCGTCCCATGGATTGACAATTATATATGTTTGTGGTTCTTGCTATGTCTGCAATAAGATAATAGAGAGGTTAGGAAACCCATCCACAGTGGCCTCTGTGCAACATTTACCAAAAAGATGGTATATTTATATATATACATGTATATATATATTTGTGTATATATGTACATACATAACATAGGTATTTATATATATACATGTGTATATACACACACATATATATGTGTGTGTATACATATATGTGTATGTGTGTGTGTGTTGTATATGTATACACACACACACACACACACACACACACACACACATATTTTTATGCATATATAAAAATGCATATGTTTTCGGCAAACAACGCGCAGAGGCTACTCCAAAAAAGGTTGGAATGGCCTCTGTGGGCTGTTCTCCAAATTGTTTTTAAGAACAAAGTATAGAGGCCACTCCAATTTTTTTTGGAATGAGCTCTGCGCTCCATTGACCAAAAACCACTTTAATTGGTTTTTTGGGGTTTTTTCCCTCTTCAGGTGTGAGGATGAGGCATGTAGATATTTGTGTTTTAGGTTTCTGGGCGGTCCAGATACTTTGGAGGTGTTCACAGCTTTACATTCTACCACTAGAAGATAGTTTTGAGATGTTTTTTCTTATTTTAGTGATAAAGAAAGAAATTTCAATGAGGAGTACCTTCTTCATTAAAAAGACACTTGTATTGAATGAAAAGGTGACCGTTTGGTTCACTTTTTAGAGTGTCTAGTTTTCCTTTTGGACGTACTCAATAAGTGTGAGTGTATTTTAAGAAAACTTTCTAGAGAGAGAAATAGAATTTCTTACAAGGCCCTCCAACTGATATCCAAAATTTTCTAATATGCTCCACTAGAAATATTCCTAGACATCTCTGGTTAGTGTATATCATAACTCGTGAGAGTGGCCCAAATCCCTCTCTAAATAGGTAGTGAAAGTGTCCTCGTTGCAATCTCATCTTGAAGTCTCCCACCCATGTTAAAGTATTGCACAATGCCACAAGCCCTCTAGGTAAGCATAGGTGATTGCATATGGAAGTAGGCCTTCACTTTGCATCCGCTAAAAGAAGATCATACCTTCTTTGCAAAAGTCATGCTGGGCAAATCTTGCAATCAACAAATTGTAGGAGATGACATCCTAGACATGAAGCTATCAAGAATCTGTTGCTCTTCAAAAAAAACATTTCATTTGGGATACATGTCGACCAAAGCACTGCTTGCAAGCCCTGCAAAATACCAAGAACAACATACTACAAGTGATAAAACCATGAATTTACATATCTGACAAGTCACATAGCACATAATCGAGAATGCACACAAACAGAGTGAGACAAAGAGCGGGAGAGAGCGAAAGAGCACGTGCAGATTCACCTCCTAGAGAGGAGTGCTACACCGTCACGGTGAGAGAGAAGAGAGGAGAGGAGAGAAGAAGAAACAAGCATTGGTGCAATCTCCCCCCATGCAAGAGTGACCATTTCCCTCTTGCATGTATTTCATTTATAGGTTTCTTGAATGGTCAAATTGAGTACAAACTAGCCGACCGGTCATAAACGGCCAAAGCTCATAAAAGAGCACTTGAATCATAAAATGTACAATATATATATTTCCATTCACATAGGCCTAGCTCGGTGTAGTATTTTCCACCTGTCGCTGCAATAAATAATAAAATATCAATTCCATAACATACCTCTCCGTTGGAAATCAATTGTCCTCAGTTGCAAAGGTAAGAAATCTGCAAACAATACTTGTCAAAAACAGTGATTATAAATCTGTGTGAAAAAAAATACCATATATTAAAAATAATGAGACTAAACGACATTGCTTGTGCCTGTTGTCATCCACATACTGCCTATTCTAGTGTCCAATACCACTAGAATAAGAATTATAGGCCATACCCTGATGAATCAAGATATCATTGATCACACTCATCATTCAATAATCAATCCTCATAAATATCAAATTCAACACTATCGCGGTAGAAAAGCATCATATATCCATTCCAAATCCAAATCCAAACATCTGCCAACATGTACCCATTTCAATTCCAAATCCAAACATTCTTCATTTTGTATACTTGAGTAACAAAATCATACTAGTCGCAGTGGTGGCCAGCCACTGCATCATGATTTTGTGATCGGTGTTGCCTAACTCCGTGAATCTACACCCGACATGCTGCCTAAATCGGCAAATCGGCACTTGTGCTGCCTAAATTGACGAATTTGCACTGATATTATGTAAACTTTTGAATCTGTTGTGTATTGTGTGCTGCCTAGATCGGTGAAGCGGCACAGGATGAATGTTTACACACTACCTGAATCGGTTAATCTATGTGCTTGTGACCAATGGACCAAGCAGCAAGGGATAAAAAGAAAACATTTGTTACCTATTTGATACCAAATTAAAGTATGTTTCAGTAGCAAAGCACTTACAAACTATGGCTCAATATCCCAAAGCACCCTAGCTCAAATGAGGAGTTGCATAGCTAAGAATAATCATGTCAATAAAAAATTTCATAATGTGCAAGTAGTAAGCCCTGGCGGAAGCAGTGTATTTTCTACTGAAAATTGAAATGAGTGTCTGGAATGTAAACGACATTGAGAAAATTGAATACATAAAAGTTTGGTGAAAAAAAGTGATTGATCAATGCGATAGAGAAACAAGTTTAGTGAAGTATGCGTACCTACATTGTTTTCCATGAATGGCATATTGTCGAGAGAATCAGTATACTAAACCGAATAAGTACCAAGCAAAAGGGTTAAAATACTTTTGCAAAATAAAAGAAAAGAGAGGATTCATGTAAATGGTATACTGAAAACACTTGCGTCCTTAATGATATGTTAATCACAATAAATTCAAAAATGGACTAGTCCAAATGATGGTATGGAGCCGTAAAATTGTGGAAAAGTAAAAAGAAAAAGAAAAAACATAAGGTTAATACGGTTGACCAGTGCAAGTAGTAGGTGCAAAATATAACAATGAGCCATTTAAAGAGGATAACTTGAAATAAAATCCCCAAAGATTTGTAAGTTATGCAGTTTTCAACTTTGTGTGCATAACAGTTACTAATAGCAATTTATGAACGAGCATTAATTTATGAAGGAGTCGTATGTAGATTCTAGAGATCAAATGACAATAAGTTGCTAGAAATTAATATAGAGCATGACCCTTATGTACCTTTTTGATTATTTAAAATGCCAAGAATGATGAATATAAACGTGGAAATAAAGTGCAAATACTTGAGGAACGACAATGCCAAGGCCATTCAAAGTATGCTTTCAAAGGTAGTTACATCAAAGTGGTTCAACATAAATGTAATCTGAGTATGTTAGTTGAAAAAACTACTTAGAAATTGATTCTAATTAATGTGACTAGAGTGGTATATATTCTTATACTTGACTTAGAGTAGGGTTCAAGCAATGGAGAAAGAACTTTTGTCTATGGTAGCACATCCTCATGGAATCTCTTATGCATGGGATTAAGATATGAAATGAGTTCGCAAAGACACAATGTACATGAGAAGTTTTAAAAAATAAAAACTTTACTTGGCTAAAGTCAAGTAAAGCTACACTTTACTATTGAACTGTACAAAATGTATTTTGTGTACACGGTAGGAGGTCACACACAACTGAATGCTCAGTGAAAAAAAACATCATGAAAAGTATGGGATAAAAGTCATAATGAAAATGAGAATGGAAAAGGATCAATAATAGCTTTCCAAAAATGCTACAGAGGCTATTGGAGAGACTAGAGAATTGTTTACTTTTCTCACTAGACGTTAATAGTGCCCCATGGAAAGTGGGACTCAAGTGTTAAAAGCGTCTAATGGATTGCTAAGAGTGCCATAGATTGGAGAGCTGAAGTGCAATATGCTGCAGACTAGTTGGTGCCAACGACACTTTCCTTGATAGATAATATGTGAGAAGGATCTAAAAGAGTGGTCCGTGCTTGTCAAATGTGAGAGATTTGACATATTTGGGTAATCAAGTCGATGTGGGCAAAGCATGTCACACTGTTATCTCGTAATAAAAGCAGAAATGGACAAAATATGTAAAAATGACCTATGAGCAATGTACATGGAAGGTTTTGTTGCATGTTAGCCTAAGAGTTGGTTATAAATTTACTTTGCTTGATTGCAAACTATAGTTGATAAGAAAAAATCGGCACGAATGACAACATATGTGCACCAAGAATAATGAGTTCCTCAAGAGAATCTTCAGGGCCTACTCGTACTCAGAGCATGCCATCTCACCACATGTGACTGTGCTGCCATTTGAGAAAGAGACAGAGGTGCTAACTACTCCTGTGGAGACACCGATAGTTGAGTGCTGACCACATGTTGAGTGTGGCCGCATGGTGAGTGGGGGGGTGGTTGAAGACGAGTGGGAGAAAGATGGTAAGGGTGGTTATCCATCTACCACGCCATAGAGAGAGAGAGAGAGGGAGTAGGCAAGAGAGAATCAATGGCTCATTTAGTGGCACTGAATGATGTAATGGATTGTGTGAGACACATAGCACTCCGTTGTGGGCATTGAAACCAGGCATGGTAGGTGGTTGGTATGAAATGGGCGCGCCAAAAAGTTCAATGAAACTACTAATGACATTGCACCATGACTACTGCGTGCATGTCGATTGCTGCTGCATATGCGCTTGAGATCAATACCCAATTGTGTGTCATTTGGCTCTGTTTCCTCCAACAATCATTGTAGTACGGTCTTCTCTCTTGCCCGTTGGCTCCAGGTTGGCACATGATTTTCTATACAATGCGCAACCTGTGCGATACCTAACAGCTAATATATATATATCTATTCACTCTTTTGTTAAAAAAGAAGTTTTAGGACCCCTTCCTTGTTGGAATTAGGGTTGCAGAGAAATGCTCACACCTTGGACAAGATGAAGGAAGCTCAAGGCACACAATGGAAAGTGTGTTACTTAGTGTGAAATGGAAAGATAGATAGCCCTAGAATGAATGGGTGTATATACAATTCACGGGGGGAAAAAACCTCCTAAAGAGAAAAAATGCCCCGGCGGTCCTAGTGTGTTCACACACATCACTACCACAAGTATATGGTAACAAATCCCCCATGGAGTGATGCGGTGAACAAGAGCTGGCACATGAGTAAAGGGAAGTGCCATGCCCTAAGGACATGATTAGTCCACAAAGGGGAGTAAGCCCAAAGCTTTGCCGAAAGCTGCGAACTTCTCACGAGACAATTCCTTTGTGAAAAGATCTGCAAGGTTATCCTGTGCTGGCACATAAGCCAAGCTGATCTCTCCTGCTGTGTTGCTGAGAGACTCTCCCTGACATAGTGGTAATGCACCTCAATGTGCTTTGTGCGAGCATCAAAAACTGGGTTCCTCGCAACTGCCAATTTGCTATGACTGTCAATGTAGATAGTGTTGGCAGTGTCCTGTCCAACACCCAAATCAGCCATAAGGCATCTGAGCCATACACACTCAACCGTAGCTGTGAAGACTGCCTTGTACTCAGCCTCACAACTCGAAGTGGCCACAGTAGGTTGCTTCTTGCTCAACCATCATATACATGAACTACCAAGCATGAAACAAAAACCACTTGTGGACACTCACGTGTCAAAACAACCAGCTCAATTTGAGTCTAAAAAAGAATGTAAGTCTGGCGGCAATGATCTCCCCTTGGGATAAAACAATCCAAGATGTAAAGTGCCATTAAGGTAGCAAAAAATCCTCTTGACATCCTGCCAATGCTTAGACCCTAGGCTATGCATAAATCTGCTGACCTATGAAACTACAAACTCAATATCCCGCCTCGTGTTGCATACATAAATGAGACATCCCCAATAGTAGTTTGGTAAAGAGTGACATCTACAAGATCACCAGCACCATGAAGACTCAATTTTGAACATGTTTCCATGGGAGTGGAAATAGGTTTTCAATCTCAAGTCCAAACTTACATAGCCATGTCTCTATGTAACTTTTTTGACACAAGGCAATACCACCATCACACTGCTTAAACTGTATGCCTAAGTAATGATGCAACAGCCCCAAATCTTTCATCTAGAAAGTAGCATTCAAATAAGCCTTAAATTCAGCAATATGTGCCTCATTGGGACCAGTGATCAACAAATCATCCACATAAAGAACAACAATGAGAAGTACATCACCCTCACGCTTTACATACAATGTGCTTTCTGTTGGATTGTTACGAACGCCTCGTTTTACCAAATGAGTGTCAGCTTTCTCATACCAAGCACGAGGAGATTGCTTCAATCCATACAAAGCCTTATTACATCTGCATACTTTGTCCTCTTGTCCTTTTATGACAAAACCGCAAGGCTACGTTACATAAACTTCCTCAAATATGGCACCATTCAAGAAAACAGTAACAATGTCTGATTGATGTACATCCCAACTAAAATGAGCTGCCAATGCACATAGAAAACGGAGAGTAGTCATACGGAATGTGGGAACAAAAGTCTCTTCATAACTATGCCTTTCTACTGTGCATAGCCTTTTGCAACAAGCCGAGCCTTATGGAGATCAACCTCACCATTTGGATTGCATTTCAACTTGTAAACCCACTTTGTATCAATGGCCTTTTTTCCAGGAGGCAAATCACATAAAGCCCATGTGTCATTTTCTATAAGTGCATCATATTCTGGCAGCCATCCAATTTTTTGAATTCTGTGCTTCATCAAAAGACAAAGGCTCCTCAACATCATGTAAGCTAGACAGAGCCAAATCATAAAAATTTGATGCATAAGGTGCATGGTGAGATCTTGAACGAGTACGCGTAGACAAAGGTGCATCCAATTTACTGTCACACAAAGTGTGCACCAGCCATTTTGGCATACCTCTAGCCTTCTCATTTTCAGCCCTTTCCTCATGAAACATCGAGCGAATTTACCTGAGCAAGATCAAAACCGAGCAAAGTTACCAAGTGAGTTTCTCACGTATCTTTATACATCTTTTCTAAAAAGAGACATGAGAGAGAGAGAGAGAGAGAGAGAGAGAGAGAGAGAGAGAGAGAGAGAGAGAGAGAGAGAGAGAGAGAGATTTCTCTAAACCCAAACAATAAATGTCAGCACCATTGCTCCCCAATCATGATTATACAAATCTAGTCGTCCTTATACATGTCACCATTGCTAGCAAACATATGCTTTTTTGGAAACTTAAATATAGATCAATTGAACAGCTTAGTTCACAAACATGGAAGATGTGACTCCTTTCAATTTTGCATCATTGTTTGGAAAAATCTAGCAGATGTCTAGAAGGCCATAATTTGTTTGCGGCAAATTTCAATCTCTTTTGAGCTTGTGTCTGCTAAAGTCAAGGTGTTAAGGAAATCTTGCTAGTTGGATGAGGGAAAGGGTTGCATCGTATTGACATCCCATTTTTTGCAGATGATAGAGACTTTCCAAACCAAGAGCTACCATGTATGTCCACTAGGAAGAGTGCTAATCAGTGAGAGAGATGCTCTTGCCACCTTGACCGCCATGCTGATCATAACTACCACTGCCCTTGCTGCCATAGTGACCCTTGTCCCCACCCGCATTCGCAAGGCTCGCCACCCCCATCGCCAAAAGCAGCAGTGCCAGACCCTTGTTTCTAGCCACATAAGAAGAGCTCGCCATTGCAGTACTACGGCAGACTCAAGTGCTACTGACTAGTGGATACCTTGTTAGAGGTGCAGAATGCAAGTGATGGATTCTCTCTCTCTCTCTCTCTCTCTCTCTCTCTCTCTCTCTCTCTCTCTCTCTCTCTCTCTCTCTCTCTCTCTCTCTCTCTCTCTCTCTCTCTCTCTCCGGAATTAAAACTCGTATGTGCAAAATCCCCAGAATTAACAAAACCGTATGCACATTGGAGTAAATTGCAATCCATCAAAGAGAAACTGTTTTTGGATTGCATAGAAATTGTCTTGCACATCATCATCATCATCATGTACGCAGCCCACCCACGCAACTGCCTTCCTTTTTCTTTAAATAGAAAATTTAGTTGCGTGGACCTGTAACCTTGCTCATAGCTATCTTGATAGCTTCGCTTGCCTTGCCGAGGGTGTCGGCAACCGTACCTTTCCCCTCTTGGGCCTTCTCCTTTGCACTTTCCGCCATTCCCTGGGTTTCCTCGCGGACTTGCCCGGTCTTCTCCTGGCTGTATTACTTCATCTCGTCCGCCTTCTGAGCGACTGCCTCCTTGGCCTGTTGTGTATGTTCAGCCATCGATCCTGCTTCTCTTCTGAGGTTGTGTGTGTGCGCAGGTGTCTGACAAGGTGCCGTTCTCTCTCTCTCTCTCTAAAAAAAAATCAACTCTCTCAAAGAGCGTACGCTCTTTGAGAGAGTTGATTTTTTTTTAGAGAGAGAGAGAGAGAGAGAGAGAGAGAGAGAGAGAGAGAGAGAGAGAGAGAGAGAGAGAGAGAGAGAGAGAGAGAGATGGGCAGCAATGCCACCGCCAAGGTAGAGGAGAAGATGAACAAAGCCAAGGCCTCCACGCAAGAGAAGCTCGACAAGGTTATGGCCCATGACAAACCCAGCCGTGAGGCTTCCCACAAAAGAAAGGAGGCAAAGGAAACAGGAGCCAAGGAAGTGAAGCATGAGAAGAAAGCAGAGAACGCCACTGAGACGGCAAATATGTGGGCGGATATTGACCGCCAACATGCAACTACGAACATTGCCATGGCAAATGTGCATAACTCGAGTGGATCTGCTTCCGCAGAGCCTCTCAACAGCAATGCCCTAGTGGCGAATTATGGCAATGATCCACTTGCTACTACAGGTGTCAATGCAAACGCTACTAGGTATGCTACTGCCGGCGTGCCCGCTCCCACTACTCCTGCCAAAACCGCTACAGTCTAAGGCTTCTGCGGCCTGTATTTACTTGTTACCGCTGAAGGAGCCCACTGCGTTTGTACAGTCTCCATCGTTTTAAGATTTATTGAATTTTTTTATTAAAAAAAAGAGAGAGGGGGAGAGAGAGAGAGAGAGGGAGAGAGAGTCTCTTAGCACACGCGGACAGTCACGAGCAGCCATGGTGAAGCATCACCCTGATCTAATAATGAATCGCAAGCACGAATCTGCGAGAACTATGATATGCTTTTGTTTATTATGGGTATGCACTTCCCAAGCTTTGCGCCATATGCAGTACTACATTTCATGCGCCATTCGCTCTCATGTTGTGCGTGTGAGATCCCGCACAAGAAGAAGAGTTTGGGAGCCACCACAAAGGTTTAGACGCAAGGAGGATATGCAGAACCAGAATCAGCGTACCAATGTTTTTGTTGTTACGAAGTGAAGAGGTGTCTAATTAGTGCATAAGCCAGGAGAGGAAGAAGGCTCATGAATTTTTACTTCTATCATAGAACTCTTAGAAGACGCATGCTACGAGCATTGCCACTGTAGTTGAAGCCATCAATAAGATGGATGTTGAGGGACTTTTGAGTCTTTTGGACGGGCTTGTATCTGATATTGTTTTAATGTCTTTCTAAAGTTTAAAAGAGAGAGAGAGAGAGAGAGAGAGAGAGAGAGAGAGAGAGAGAGAGAGAGAGAGAGAGAGAGAGAGAGAGAGAGAGAGAGAGAACAAGAGACAAGACACTGAAAATTCACTAAACTTGGCAGCTAAGAGTGAGCAAAGGATATCATTCAAGTTCAAGAGCTAGCTAAGCATTATGATGGACATGTGGCATTTGAGTTACCATCTTTTGACCTATTTGTACAGGAAATTATGAAAACTGAAACATCTAAATTTACCATGGAGAATAAGGTTGCACAAATAGAGTTTTGGAATATGCTCAACAAGATGGTTCCGAGCAAGGATATGACTGTGTATCAATGTGTGTGTGAACACCTTAAAGGAAGAGTATGGCTCTTTTGTTTGAGAATATTTTAATGTGTGTGAACACATTGAAGGAAGAGCATGGCTCTTTTGTTTGAGACTATTTGAGATGCAACATGGTTATTTTGCTACACTATACTCTATAGAGTGACTATTGAGATCTTGATCTAATCTTTTTCATTGCTCATGCTCGCTCGGTTTCATGTCCGCTCGGAAGTACTCACTCGAGGATTGGGATTCCTCTTCCTCATCAAGTACATCATGTACATCTACATCACTAATAGGCTGAAATATAACATTTTTGGAAACCCCCGTAGGCTGTACATTTGCCTCATTAGAATTTACATTTGAACTTCCACCACTAAAAAGAGGCAACAAAGTGTTATAAATGTCCTGTGAGCTTACTTTTTTGTCTCTAGTACATGACAACAAGGGCTAAACAGAATCTTCCACAAACACTACATCCCGTGAAACCAAAATACACTTTGTTTGTAGTTGATATAACCTATAACCTTTGCTTTCAGCACTATAACCTACAAAAATACATGTGACAACCTTATCATACAATTTTTTGCGTTGTGTTTGTGGCACCAAAGCATATGCCAAATAGCCAAAAACAAGCATGTGATCAATAGAAGGCTTTCTATCATGCCATGCTTCATATGGAGTAATAGACTACAAAGCCTTTTTAGGACACCTGTTAAGTACATAAGTGGCACACATGATGGACTCAAACCAAAAAGAATGCGGCAAAGCTTGAATTTTGACCATACATTGAACCATTTCCGTAAGTAACCTATTTTTCCTCTCAGCAACACCATTTTTTTGAGGTGTATAGGGCAGTGTACATTGGTGTTTTATCCCACAACTAGCCAGAAATGCATTAAATTCATGAGACATATACTCCTCCCCTTCGATCGGAACGGAGGGTGCCTATAGTACATTTCAAAACATTATCAACCATAGCCAAAAAACATGTGAAGCACATAAAAACTTCGGACTTCGCTTTAAGTGGAAATACCCATGCATTCCTAGAGTAATCATCAATGAAAGTCATGAAGTACAGATAATTTCCCAAGGACGGAGTTTGTATGGGCCCACAAACATCACTATGCACAAGCTGCAATCTGCATGTGGCCCTAACTGAACCATCCTTTGGAAACTTTGAATGCTACATCTTACCCAAGATACAACCTTCACAAACATGTTTGACAGGTGCTTCAAAAGGCAACAAAGAAGCAACCATATCAGATTTTTGCAAACGCAGTAAACTGACAAAATTCAGATGCCCAAAATGTGCATGCCACAGTTTCACATCTGAAACAACCCTTGAATCTGCAACTACATTTGCAAAATTTTTTCCACACTTGTCATACAAAGTGAGCTTATAAAACCCACGGCACAAAAGGCCAGATGCAACAATTTCATCACCCAAACTAAGATCATGTATAGTACATCTGTCATCCACAAATTTGACTACAAGTCCAAGTTTAGCAAGTGTAGACACAGACAAAAGATTATTCTTGATCCCAGGGACATAAAGTGCAGCAACAAGTGCGAAAGAACTACCATTTGCAGCAATAAGCACAATCTTTCCAACTTCCTAAACCGGATAACAGGCATTGTTGGCACAAGTGATAGAATTCCCATGAGGTACAGACTCGAGAGAGGTAAACAATTCACGATGTGAGGTAATGTGCTTTGTAGCACTACTGTCAAAATACCACACATGTGAATCTGCAGCAACTCACATGCATGCATCATGGACAACAGGATTATAAGTGCACTATGCACTAAAAGCCCATTCTGCATCTAAATCAACATCATAGTCTCCTTTCACAGAAGAAACAACAATGGTTGCATTTGTAGTGGTACCCACATTTCCACTGGAACCACCCTCTTTCTTCTTAGCTTCTTTGGCCTTCAACTTAGGACACTGCTTGATCAAGTGATCATTAGCTTTACAATAATGGAAACGTATCTTCTTTTTTCCCTTCTTATCAGAATTTCCAGAAGAATTACTGCCAGAAGAAGCATTAGGAACAGAATTTTTTCCACTCGTAGTAGAACCATAAGAAGTGGTTGCATTGCAATGTTGCCACCCTTTCTTTGAGCAGCAATAAAAGCCTTTTCAGCTGCATGCTACCTAGTCCTATTTTTTTCCAGAAAATGATTCATGCAGCAGCAATGTGCATAATGCATCAAACTTGAAAACTTCAGGATTTCCTTGGGTCATAAGTCTCCAAGTACTAGCAAAAGTCTAGTAAGAATCTGGTAAGGCATCAAGAATAGTTTGAACAAGGGAAATGTTTGAAATGACTTCACCTGTAGAAATAAGTTGATCTTTGATATCCTTGACACCAACAAGGAAAGTGTCCATATCATCTTCTTCATGCATAATCTTAGATTCCAGCTCTTTACACAACAAAGCAATTTTAGCCTCATTGCGGCTTGCATAAAGACCTGCTAGAATATCCCAAGCCTGTTTTGTAGATTTTGTTGAACGAATGTGAGGAGTAATGGTGCGCTTCATACACAATGCAATCAACACATGAGCCTGCGCATCCTAGACATCTCAACGAGCTTGTTGCACCGTAGGCAAAACAAATCTAATTGCAGCAATACTTGCAGCAAGACCTGCAACATCCTCAACATCGCCTACATCCTTAGAACAAGGACGTACATCAATGCCCTACACAATATTCTAGACGCCCTTTGACACAAGAACATGCTGCATCATATAAGCCCACATAGGGTAATTGTCCCCATTCAACCTGTCCTCAGTATAGCAAACATCTTGAAAAAATCTGTGTTGTTGTCAGCCATGGTAAATGCTGCACCTAGATGTGAAAACTACCCAAAGAGAGGAGAAACGGAGTGGGAACAACACATGCTATATAGCACAAACCGTAAAAGACTGTAAGATACCTGTTATGCAAAAAATGACACTGACAAAGATTCTGCACAAACTGATGAAATTGCCTGTGCAGACCTACCTATAGTGGAAATGGAGGCTGAAATGAGCCCGAATCAGAAATCTTAGCAGACTAAACTCTATGAGCTTTCCCAAAATATTTGTCGACCTGCAAACGCTCGCCAAACCTGACTGAAAATGGAGAAAATGAGCAGGCGTGTGTTGGAGCCGCTAAGGACTAAGCCCGGGAGGATGCAACCTGCTCTGATACCAATTGTTGGAATCAGGGTTGCAGAGAAACGCTCATAGCTTGGAGAAGACAAAGGAAGCTCAAGGCACACAATGGAGAGTGTGTTACTTAGTGTGCAATGGAAAGATAGATAGTCCTAGAATGAATGGACGTATATACAATGCACTGGGGAAAATCCTCCTAAAGAGGGGAAAAATGCCCCGGTGGTCCTAGTGTGTTCACACACATCACTACCACATGTATATGGTAACATTCCTATGGTTCTGGCTTGGCAATTTTGAGGGTACGGATTGAGCATCAACCAACCACGTCCATATCATGCAAGAGAGAGGACATGAAATCTGCTCATCACACTTGAATCACATAATTTTTTAGGGAGAAGAGAAGCATAAAAACATATATGCTTCTAATTCTCATTCTTACTCCCTTACTTTGTTTGGGATTGCTTTGACAATAGAGAAATGTCTACTACTTATCCACTCGCCATTAATTATACCTTTATGTAATTGTCTTTTGTGTTAAAAACTCTCTTATTCTTCATGCAATTGGCCATATGCATCTCTTTGAGCTCGGTATACTCGAACCTAACTTCCTAATCTAACTTATAATCTCTTTTTTTAGCATATTCCAATCGTGTGATCCAAGTGGTTTTGTTGAATGAAATTATAGAATGATTAAACTAAGAAGGAAAACAAAACAAACAGTGGAAAGTTGACCAGCAAAGTTACCATTAATAAAATTACAAAAATAAATAAGCTTAGCTCTGGGTATGATTGCCATCCTTGATTCTCTTTGCCGGTGTGATATCCATATTACCAAGAGCGTTTTGCTGGCTCTGATACCACTATTGCAAACAGAAACATCATGAACCCTGCAAAATACCAATAATGACATGCTACAAGCGATAAAACCATGAATTTACATCCCTGACAAATCACATAGCACATAATCGAGACTGCACGCGAACATAAAGAGACAGAGAGTGGGAGGGAGAAAAAGAGCACGTGCAGACGCACCTCCTAGAGCGGAGTGCTAGGCCAGCATGGCAAGAGAGAAGAGAGGAGAGGAGAGAAGAAGACACAAGCACTGGGTGAAATTGCCACCCATGCAAGAGTGACCGTTTCCCTCTTGCACGTATTTCATTTATAGATTCTTGAATGGTCAAATTGAGTACAAACTGACCGGCCAGTCCTAAATGGCCAAAGCTCATAAAAGAGCACATGAATAATAAAATGTACAATATACATGTTTCCATTCGCATAGGTCTAGCTCGGTCTAGTCTTTTCTACTTGTCAGCTGCAATAAATAAAAAAATATCAATTCCATAACACTACCAATGCAAGACATGTTTCTATGACAACCCTTGACTAGCAATTTTATCGTGAATTTGTCTCAACCATGTGACTCTGCGCCATAGGGCATCTAAGCTGTATTTGTTGTGCAACCTGGCTTATAGACATCTAGCTAGAAATGAAATACTTATGGAAGTGTGCACTATGCCACTAGAACAAACCTTGGCACACAATGAAAAAAAATCAAAGGCCACCAAAGTGCATAACCAATAATAAGACCATGCCTGCTTAAAACATATAAAAAGAAATAATTGATATGCCTCTTCACAAACGAAGACTACTCAAAAACACATTATGTAGACATACATGGAAAAGCTCAAAAATGGGGAAGCTGCGGCACCAAAAAACAAATGACGTAGGGAACTCATCCTTGTATCAAAAGATTTAAGAATCATTAGGTAGATATACAATAGCCTGTACTTATCTTGAATTGAGTGTACAAGGATTTTGTGAACCATCTAAGCAAAAGATACCTATGGATCTCAATTATAGTTGTGAGCCCATATGGTCTTCCAAAATCCTTCCTCAAAAATCTTCAACCTTCAAAGGAAGTCCAAAGGAAGGACCTCCTTCAAATGTATTTTTGGCTCCCAATGCAATAAATTCTTAGCCTTGGTAATATAAGATTGAGCTTGTGGGATTGTCTACTATATTATCCATAAACTCTATCTGTTCTTGAATATTTATCAGTCCCTTAACAACCTAGGTATGTAGAAATTCAAAACAATTGTGCAAAAAAGAAGTCAAGTAGAGATAACTCTACACTTACTTTCAGAAGTTCCAACATTGTAAATTCCCCCAGGGTTTTCAAGATGGAAAGTGACCAATGTGTTTGCTTTCCATAACCTGCATGAGATCTTCAACCTGATAAAAATAAGGGGAAAGAATTCATTTGATATATGCATAGAAAAGCATTTTGACAACCATTGCATGGTACACAATCAACAAAGGTCTCATTTTGAATAACAATTACCGCATAATAAACTCACACCAGATCTGAAACATATTGAAAGATTCTTGTTTTTTTGCCATCTCCATATGTAGTTAAAGGGTGTCGATGAAGATCCTATGCATCTCATCCATTTCTCTATATCGATGCTTTAAAAGATCAACAACTTAAACTATAATGTATTAGTGCCAATACAAACCTGGGCAACAAAATTGCTTATGACTCTACCATCATCAATGCACATTCTAAGGCCATAGGTGTTTAATATATGGGCTATGCGAACTTGTATCATTGAAAAACTAAGACATCTTCCGTAAATTCCCTCAGGGTTTGCGAGATGGAAGTGACCGATGTGTTCACTTTCCATAAGCTGCATTATATCCTCAACCTGATACAAATAAGGTGAAAGAATTCATTTGATATATGCAAGTAAAGCATTTTGATAACCATTGCATGGTACACAATAAAAAAAGGTCTCATTTGAATAACAATTACAACATAAGAAACTCTTACCAGATTTGAAACATATTGAAATCTTCTTGTTTGTTTGCCATCTCCATATACAGATAAAGGGTGTTGACGATGAAAAGCCTATGCATCTCATCCATTTCTCTACATTGATGCTTTAAAAGAGCAACAATTTCAACTATAATGTATTAGTGCCAATACAAACCTGGGCAACAAAATTTCTTATGACTCTACCATCATTAACGCACATTCAAAGGCCATAGGTGTTGAATATACGGGATATGTGAACATGTATCATAAAAAAACTGAGACATCTTTTGTAAATTCCACGAGGGTTTCCGAGATGGAAGTGATCAATGTGTTTACTTTCCATAAGCTGCATGAGATCGTCAACCTGATACAAATAAGGGAAAAGAATTCATTTGATATATGCATAATACAACATTTTGACAACCATTGCATGGTACACAACTAACAAAGGTCTCATTTCAATAACAATTACCACATAAGAAACTTATACCAGATCTGAAACATATTGAAAGCTTCTTGTTTGTTTGTCATCTCTATATATAGTTAAAGGGTGTCGATAGAGAGCCTATGCATCTTATCCATTGCTCTATTGATGCTTTAAAAGATCAACAACTTCAACTATAATGTAATAATGCCAATACAAACCTGGGCAACAAAGTTTCTTATTACTCTACCATCATCAACACCCATTCTAAGGCTATAGGTGTTGAATATACAGGCTATGCAAACCTGTATCATCAAAAAATTGAGACATCTTCTGTAAATTCCCCTATGATTACCGAGATGGAAGTGACCAATGTGTTCACTTTCCATAAGCTACATGAGATCCTCAACCTGATACAAATAAAGGGAAAGAATTCATTTGATATATGCATAATAAAGCATTCTGACAACTGCTGCATGGTACACAATCAATAAAGGTCTCATTGAAAAACAATTACGGCATAAGCAACTTATACCAGATCTGAAACATAATGAAATCTTCTTGTTTGTTTTCCATCTCCACGATCAAGAGCCTATGCATCTCATCCATTGCTCTATATCGATGTTTTAAAAGATCAACAACTTCAACTACAATGTATTAGTGCCATTACAAACCTGTGCAACAAAATTTCTTATGACTCTAGCATAATCAACGCACATTCTAAGGCCATAGGTGTTGAATATAGGGGCTAAGCAAACCTATATCATTGAAAACTGAGACATCTTTTTTAAATCAGCAAAATTTGAAAAAATGAGTGAGTACAAATAGACTCCCACAAAACAATATGAAGATATGGAACCTCAACATTGGCTCCTCTGCACTAATCAATTGTTAAGGTTTCTACACTCCTATTGCCTTCATCATAGCAACTCCTAACACTTGCATGAAGATTGATAATATGAAATACCAAGATCCATAAAGTTGACTAATTCTAAGCAATAATGTGAAAGCTAGGAACCTTACCTATTGGGATTGACATGGCCCCAATCTGATTCAGTTTGTGAGTGCTCAAGAGGGTCACCATAAACCTTCTAGTACGTGTGATAAGTAAGCGAGCTCCAACCCTCTTTGCTAGCATGTTCAGAGTGCCTATCACATTTGTTGTGTAAATATAGTGAAGGAAAAAGAACAAAATTAGAAACCATCCTGAACAAATATGACAACATGAATCAACAAGAAGCAGGGCATGTCTCTATAACAACCTTTGCACATTTGGCATACATACCAATGAAGGCATTGTGAAGTAGGACATGTCTCTACAACAACCCCTGCAAAGTCGGCATACATATCAATGAAAGGAATGTGAATTGGGACATGTTACAATAGCCCTAACTAATGATCTCATTGAAAATTCTCTCACCCATATCACCCAGATAGGAAGCTGTTAAAAACTTTTTGATCTTTCACAAAGATGCTGCATTTGGCATGCATGTCGCCCAAAGCACTGCCAATTCAAGACATATTTTTGTAAAAGCCCTTGACTACAAATCTCATCATGAATTTCTTTCAGTCATGTGGCCATCTTGCACAATGTGGCTTGCATGACCTTGTCACCTTCCCATGCATGATTTTTTCTTGAAACAACACAACACAATCAAAACCAATACCAAATAAGTTTTCACTTGTCCTTGCATGACTTTTTTATTCTTCTTTGGTGTAGTACACTCCTTGTCGTACTCTTGTAAGTCTATCTTCAGAAAGTGTTGGATTGCTATTGGGCTAACTCACTAGCGTAGACTTGAAGAGAAACTTGTTGTCTTCAACTTCAACAATAGGACTCACCTCTTCTTCCTCATCTAGAATGGAGTCAATAATATGCTTTACCTCACTTGTAGTAGCATCTTCATTTGGAAATATTTCAAGATCCATGGAAGTAGGATATTCCTCGTCTATGTCTAAATCTTGCAAATCTGAGTTTGCATATGCATCAAACACTCCAGCTGACCAAGGCTGGAACCACCACTTCTGGTCTCCTTTTCTTTTTGGCTTCATGTGCAAATGTTCACAAAGTTTATGGGCACTTTGTAAACCTCTTTGTAGATCAACAATGAACTTTTCATCGATGCAAACACAATTTTAGTAACCTAAGTTGGCTTCTTGCATGTCTTCTTTGAGATTTAACTCCCTCCATATGTGCTCTTGCTTCTTGTGAGCTCTTGTGAATGCCACACCATCATGTTTGTATTCAAAATATGCAAGCATATTCAAGATTCCTATCGCATGAATTGTGTCCATCAAATCAACAATGGGGAGAAGTGTACTACAAGTCAATTTATGACAACAAGATCAAGGGCTACAAGGTGGGAAAATGCGGCAGATTTGGGTGTTTTTGCAGGGGTTGTAGTGTCGGCAACAGGGCGGAGGGTGTTGCAAGAGGGCGATAGTGGTGGTGTTGCATGTGTGCCACAGGTAAGCCGAGGATGATGTGCAACACATGCTGGCTGCATGATGACAATGGGAATTGAGTGAGGTCAAAGAGGGCGGATGCAAAGCAGGTGAGCATGATGCAGTGGAAGTCATGGTAGGTGCTTAACTCTATGTGGTTGGAGGATTAGCATGGGAATGTTTGCCACCATAGAGTACTCTTGTCTGTGAGTTAAGCACCTTGGTCTAAAAAAAAGACTCTATGCCTGCGCTCTTGTCCAACCATGCTCTCGGCTTTGCTGAAGAATATTTCAGCTGCATCTGAGCCGGTGAGATGTAGAAGACACTTGAAGTTTGAGTGAAAGTCTCTAAAATATTTGATAAGAAAAACCGCAAAGTGGTATGAGACTTGTACATCCAAAAATTCCTTTTTATTAATAAAATTTGTTGAAAGTGTATATCTTGGATGTTGCTGCATCCTAGATCTCCAAATCTAGAAGAAGAAAGCCACTTTGGCTACTAATTGGACTCTCTTCCCCAAGTTCAAGTGTGGAGATAAAAAGATGTGAATGTAGTCTCTAGAAATTTCAAGATAGGCTTGTGTCCCTATCATACTGTAGTCTTTGAACTATGTTGGCCATTGTTTGCTACCTCTCCCAAACATTCTTGCACTTGTTTGCTGCATATTCTTTGAGTTGCTACCCAATTTTGATTGTCATCTCGCTTGATATTTGCTTCCTTAAGCATATGCTTATCTCAACAGGACAAGAATCATACACAATGGTGACATGATTCAAGGTTACCCAGACATCACCAAGAACTTGTTGATGCTTTGGCCTATCAAGAACAATGAAAAGATTCTTTTCATTGTGTATGAAGTCCTGATCATGCATGCCACCCAACACATCTCCATCCTTTATTTTGGTTGAAAGAGGCCATTCATCCCATCCAATCTAGAGTCTAGTGTCATTCTTATGTAAATAATCAACCAGCATCAAGGCTCTTCAACAAATATCACCATCAGAGGCATGCCCAATAATTGGGCCAACTGTAGGGTTTACCTTCTCATCCCACAAGCTCAAGATTTCAGCCCACTGCTTGTGGATAAAATGTGCATCAAATCGATTGCAAGTGGAATGAGCCAGCAAAACCAGTCGTGGTACCTAGTGCTTCATGAAGCGGGTTTGTCACAAAAACATGCGAATAACCACCAACAACATCATTCTCAAATGATTTGATAATTATGTCATAGACAGCCTTCCTCCCTCCAACTTTCATCAGGTTTGAAGTTCCACATTCATGGTCTTCAACCTTGTGTCCATCAAATCTAATGAGGGTGTCATCTTTTGGAATCCACCTACATTGAGATGTTGGATACAAAAGTGTATCAAGACTACTACTGAAGTTTAGAATAACCCTTATTAGAATATATGTTCCAAAAAATTTGACTTTACCTTATTTGCTTCTTTATGGTGGTCTCATCCTCTACCAAAGTGAAAGGAACAAGTGATGTAATTCCATGCTTTTCTTTCTCCTTCTGATAGATTTCAGCAATGGCATCAAAATCATAACCTTTTATGCCTGGCACGAATTGTGTAGCAAGTATGTGGCTTCTCTGTGTTTGCACTAATCTTTTTCCTTTCTTCTCCCTTAACATGTTTGTGGCTACATCTCAAAGAAAGTCCCATAAAGCAAGCTTACCACAAAATTTCCCTAGCATGTGGGCTTTTACTATGTTGTTACAAAACCTCTTTACATACTTTTGATTGATGGACTATGGAGGGCTCACTCATGGAGGTATTCAAAGTCCCAACCTGCATGCAGTGATAGCCGTTTTTCGGCTCTTTGTAATTACCACAGTGAGTTACCTCACCCTACCAAAATCACCCAAACACTGTGGCTATCCCTACCATTTCACTGTACATAGGCGTGCGCTATGGAGGTATTCAAAAGAATCATGGAGGGCTCACTCATGGAGGTATTCAAAAGAATCATCCAAAGAAGGACCCCACAAGGACCTTTGCAGTGGAAAAAAACGGTCGGTTTTGCTGAATTTTTAAAGTTCACTTGCTCTCCGAATTTGAAAAGGTGATACAAACAAAAGTTGTAGCTCGTGGGCTGAACTTTTGCCTCAAATTTTTTCATATTTTTTTGAGCTACGAGCTGTGAGCTATGATTTTTTTAGTGGACCTCAATTTTCCCATGCTATGCAGCCACACTCTCTCTTCCACCTTATCATTTTCCTCTTTCACACACACTTCTCCACTCATCATCCCCATCTCTCTCACCACTCCTCTCTGCACACTACTCACCTTCTCCTCAACCTTCAAGAATAAGAGAAACCATGGTGAACTCATACCTCCCACACACAATTCCATTCTAAAATGGACCACCTAGTCTCATTTTTCCTCCTCCAAATTAGCCATTTCTATCAAAACAACCACAAAATTCAGCCTCTTCTCTTAAAAGACATCATCATGGTGGTTGATTACTCAGCTTCAATTACCTTGTCTCTCAAGGAAGGTCAAGAGTGGAGAAAAAATGTACCGTCAAAGCTAGTGGACCGTCAACAAGCGTCAAAATCGGCCCTACTCAAGACACTTGGAGCATCAACCTTGTAAGAAATCCACCTTTTCTTACCTCTTAAGAGTTTTTCTTCCTTATTTGTATCCTACATGGATACTCCCATTGTAAATATCCAATTCCATTTGTAAATTAATACTAAATCTACTAACACTAACCCACTATGAAAAGTCCTATCACCTCCATTTCTCTCCTCTCTCTTTCCCCACCAACTTCTTGATAATTCCAAGCAAAAGAAATTAGATAAATTGCTGAAAATCTAACCCAACCATGGTTAGAGGAGTAACCCTAGCCTTCAAAATTGCTATAAAAGGAGGGTGTAGCTAGCACAAAAGGGGGGAGCCATAAGCAAGAGCACTATGCTATAGCTTGAGAAGCAAAGCTCAACCTCTCTAGAAGGAGCTCTTGAGTGGAAGCTCATTGTCTTATGCATGTGCATGTGTTGTAATAGGGGATTAGCAAGGTAACTCTATGCCATTGTAAGAGAGAGAGTGATCATTCAATTGAGAGTAGGAAATCTATCATTTCTCCTACTAGTGTAAGCCCAACAATTGCTGAATCAAGGAGGGTGGATTTGGACTAAGCTTGGATACTTTGTCTCCCTTCCAACGTGAAGTAATGGACAACAATGATGCGTAAGTGTCTTGGTGTTTTTTGTTAAGTTCTTGATAGCTTGTCTCTGGTGTTGTCATCAATCTAGCCATAAATCCCACATACTGTAAGAGGGCGACAGGGTGGAGAGGACTCCCCTGGCCTTAAGACAGTGATTGGGGTGGCTTTTCTTGTGATGTGTAGTGGTGAAATTTACGCAAGCTATGTTGAACAAATACTAATCTCACTTTGATTTGTCATGACAGATTTGTAAGAAGGTATTAATGCAACAAGCACCCCCTCTCCCTGTCTCTCTCTTTCTTAAATATATAGTTGTGTTTGCTTGATCATTGCCGATACATTTCAAAGCAGCCCGAGCACTATCCCTCTCTCTCTCTCTCTCTCTCTCTCTCTCTCTCTCTCTCTCTCGTGTTTTAGTGTGTGAGAGTGTTCCATTGGTGTTAGGGTTAGTGTAAATTCCTTGCTTGTTTGTGGGTTGCTCTAATGATTCTCCTCTTTTGCGTCCTAGTTCGCTCTTAAACTAGGTGGTGCCCCTTGTGTAGTTGGGATTTGGCTGTGGGTTTGTTGTTTTGGTTTGTGTTGTGTTGTGCCCCAGCCCCATTGAGCAGCACGGGAGCCTTGAAGGGTGTCTAGAGGTTGCTCTTCTTGTCGCCCGCCCCGGACCGCCTCAAATTGGTGCCCCCACGGAGGAACGGCTTGTGTATTTTTGTGTAGAATCAATCTTTAGCATAGTCAAGTAGTTTGCATGAATCACGAAGATTTGTATGATCCCTTTATTCCCATTGCAAGGCAAAAGGTAGACATAATTGTTAGTACTAAGTTGCAATTTCAACGTGTCATTCGTAGAATTTTAGGTCCTCTTAGGTTGTCCGAGATAAACGCTTCAGTTAATCCTTTTATTTTGCCTCTCATTAGGTACGACCTTAGTTTGGACGTCTATATTTTTGTTTTGTTTTAAGCATTAGGACATGCATAGGCCATGGATAATGGCCCAGGAATAGAGATTTTTCCCTTTCATTTTACTCCACACATTAGAATAAACGTTGCAATTAGTAGAAAGATCCATTTTCAACAACGAATGGTGTTCATGTTTGGTGCCCAAAGAGCAGGAGAAATTCTTGCATCACCAAACCCTGTCATTCTACCTCTCATCAACTACCACACTTCTTTTGATGTACATGTGTTCATTTTATTTTAAAATGAAGTGCAGCTCGGCAAAATAGTGTGTATGTTTGTTTTTTCTTTGTCCAAGTTGTTACAAGAAACAAAAAAAACGATCATTTGTTCTAACTGGGAATGTGTGTGCAGTGAAAGTTCAATCCTTAGAGATCTAGCTCTATTACCAATTGAGTTGCAGGAGCAAGTAGTAAGGCGTCTCCCTCATAACAAGAGGGTGGTGAAGTTAAGACGGAAGGTCCTACGTGTGGATTCCATTTTCCTCTTGTTGTTGGGCACTAAGGAAGACCACGCATTCATCCAACTAGTGTGTGCCCTAAGATTGGTAAATAGAGTGAAATTTGGCGTTTGGCGAGTGCATTTCACCATTGAGGAAGACTCTTCAGGAAACTTGCGGCCAGAGTTCATGCTTCATAGACTCACATTTGGTGAATTTTTCCCTCATTTGCGTCTTATTAATAGTCTTCCTTTCGCTTTCAACAAAGGAGATAGGGAGCTATTCAGAGCTTGTCTTAATAAAGAGAGCATAGAGAAGATTGCAAATTTGTATAAATTCTCATCCTTCTCTACTTTCTATGACACTTTGTTCATAGAGACATTGTAAATCTCTTTATGCTTTTGAATGATTTAACCATAATCCTAAGGAGTTTTTGTCCAGGAATTTTGTAGCACAAGTGGAGTCTTTAAATCTTGCAAACTTGATTGGACTTGATGAGGATGTTCTTTATGAAATTGTGAGAAGGTTGCCTCACTCCGACTGTGTGGAATTCGAAGGAAAGGAGCTCCTAGTCAATTGCTACTTTCTCACGGCCTTCGACGAGCATGAAGATCTAGTTTTTATACAAACCGCTTGTGCATTGGGAATTGTAGAGCAAGTGCAATTTATCACTTGGGACGTGGTTGCCCTTTTGGATCCAGAAAATGAAGTTCTAGAGATTTCTGTTTATCGCCTTAGCTCTGAAGAATTTCAACCCTTCTTAGAGCTCATCAATAGTCTACTTTTTTGTTTTGATCAAACAAATCGAGACCTTATTGAAGCTTGGATAGCTGAAGAAGAAAACCTAGAGTGGTATTTTCTTACTTCTTCATTTGTAGGCGAGTGGTTCTAAATCTCTATTGTATCCCTTATTGTAACTCGTGTTGTAATCTTTCATAGTAATGGAGAGCCAACGCCAAATGTCTGGATATCCTCTTTTCTTTGGAGAGCCTGGAGAGGATGCAGAATTATTTTTAGCAAATTTCAAGATGTCTTGCCGTATCAAGAGGATAGTAACCGATCAAGAACGTGTAGAAATGTTTGAGGTGGTCCTTAGGAAAGATGCTACTACTTGGTTTGACTCTTTGCCTGAGGAAGTTAAGGGGAATTACACAGAAGTTTTGAATCGTTTTAAGAGATACTTCTTTGATCCCCAAAACACTCAAAAACTATGGCAAGACATTGTTTCTCATAAGCAAAAAGACTTAGATGACTACTACTTGTACAAGCAAGAGTTTCTACGTCTTTGGGCTCTATGGATACGAAATGTTGCTAACCCTGGTGATGGTGCATAATTTTTAAACAAGGAGAGGTTCATAGCCGGACTCTTTCCTGACCTTAAGGTAAAAGTTGAGGCGGGTGCACCTGCTACTTTTGATGCAGCGGAAACTAGGGCTGCTGAGAAGTATAGGAAACTCAAGTGCTTAAGGGGAGAGGTTCCAATAGAAGTTCTTAGACCCAAAGGTAAGTCACAAGCATCAACATCTAGGGAGCTTCCTGAGGTAACGGTTGAAGTGATTGAGAAGTTAAATGAATATTTAAGCAGCCTGTCAATTCACCTTGCACAAGCTGTAGGTCCAAAGGGACAAGCAAAGAAGTCAGAAGAGAGAGAGAGCCACGAACTAGGAGAGTCTTGCAATGTTGGAATTGCGGAGAGTCTGGACATGGGATGTATAATTGTCCTTGGCCCCGTGGAGAGCCAGGGAGACCTCACTTGAATTACCCAGTGATGAATGCAGGAGAAGGAGCTGGTCAACAACCAAGGCTTCTACAAAGGCCAAATGGACCAAGACCACCTCCACAAGGGGTAGAAGGAGTTCCACCTTTGCCAGATCCAAATTTTCATGTGGTAGAGGTGACAAATTCAAATGAGGTTGACATGGAAGCCAATGGCATTAAGCGTGGCCGAGGAAAAGGTAAAGAGAAAGAGGGTGTCCCATCACAGAGTGACCATGGACAAGGCAAGAAGGCAAAGGAGACTAAGGAAGCTAAGAGGACTCGACGTCGTATCAATCTCCAAGACTTCCCTCTTGGACATGGTATGGCTCCATACAACCTGTTGGAAGACATGCGAGGTAAGGGTCCTGATATCTCATGGCCTCAGTTTCTTGCATTATGCCGGCAAGTTAGGAGGGATTTAACAAAGGCAGTTAGCACTAGGAGAAAGGTAAAAGAGAGTTTTCCTGTTGTAAAAATTGCACATGATGAAATGAACGAGGATATTACACCTGTGCTAGATTGTTACATAAAAGGAAGATTGGTTAGGAAAGGTCTAGTGGATGGGGGTGCACAAATTTGCATCATGACAGAAGGGCTCATGCAAAGACTAGGCATGCACATCCATGAGACACCTGAAATCAAAGTGAAAATGGCAAACAATAGCAAGGCTAGGTGCGTAGGCATTTGTAAAAATGTTTTTGTGGAGGCCTTTGGCATTAAGAAGGCAGTGGATTTTTATGTTATGTCGACCAAGGGAAGTGGTTATCCATTTATCCTAGGAAGACCATGGCTAATGAAAATGCGAGCTTTGCAGGATTGGGAGAGTGGGAAATTAATTTGCAGGAATGACAATCATAAGAAGGTTGTCTTTGACATGAAGGAGCAACGCCAAGAGGAGCTCCATGAAGAATCATCTCAAAGTGAGACGGAAGAAGGTTGGACCGATAGCACTTCAGAAGAAGGAAGTAGCAGCAGCATTACTGAAGAGGAGTCTTCCATCGAAGTCATGGGGGTAAGGTTTAAGCCAAGAAACCAAGAGACCTCTTGTCAAGGTTTGGAAGAGGTAGGTTCCCAAGAGAACCAAAAGGTGGAAGATGAAGGAATGTTAGAAGGTATGTTGTCTACAACACTTACAAAGGATGAAAGAGAGGAGTTCAAATGTGTGCTAAGGAAATTTCCGAGGCTTTTTGCTAAAGACTACACCGATGTGCGTGGAGTAGATGTTGTTCAACACAAGATTGAGTTGAAGCCAGAGGCCACACCTAAGGCTCAAAAGCTACGAAGGCTAGGAGTCATTAAGGAGCAGGCTCTACTCAAGGAGGTAAGAAAGCTTCTAGCAGCAGGTTTCATTTATCCAGTGGAGAATTCAGAGTGGGTCTCTCCTGTTGTTGTCACTCCTAAGAAAAATGGCAAGTGGAGGGTGTGTGTGGATTACCGTCCCCTCAATGAGGCAACAAAAAGAGATCACTTTCCCCTCCCATTTCAGGATGAGATACTAAATGAAGTAGCTGGTCATGAGAAGTACACTGTGTGTGATGGCTACTCGGGTTACTTTCAAATAGGTATCGCATTGGAGGATCAATTGAAAACAACCTTTATCACTCCTTGGGGTTGTTATGCTTTTAGAGTCATGCCATTTGGCCTGACAAATGCTCCTGCAACTTTCCAACGCTTCATGAACATGGTGTTTCAAGCATTCTTTGGAAAGTCCATTAGGGTTTTTATTGATGATTTTTGCATTTATAGCTCAAAATCATTGCATCTACAAAGGATAGAAGAAGGTTTAAAGAAGCTCTACGACATGGGAGGTCAACTCAACCCCGACAAGTGCCACATAGGTGAGGATGAAGTGATCTTGCTCGGTCACAAGGTTTCCTATAAAGGCATTGAGGTGGATCCTTCAAAGGCAAAGGCTCTTATTGAGCTCCCATCACCGAAGAGTCTTAAGGAGGTCATCTCTTTCATTCAGAAGGTGAAGTATATGTCACGCTTCATTCACTTAGCCTCGGAGTTGCTTCATCCTTTGCAAAAGTTAACACAACAAGTAGAATTTGCATGGTCTAATGAGATTGAAGAGTATTTTTGTAACATTAAAGTCATTTTGTCAGAGCTACCAACACTCATGCCTCCTTGTTGGGAGTACACATTCTTTGTTAGCTCTAGTGTTGGAAGGGAAACAATTGGTGCTGTGTTGCTACAACAAGATCCCCACAGTACAAGGATGCGACCCATCTACTTTGCTAGTAGGGTCATGAATGCTTTGGAGAGAGACTACACAGAAGCGGAACTCATGATGATTTCTCTCATGTTTGCGGTGAGAAAGTTTAGATCCTACCTGCTACCAAAACCTTTTGTAATTCTCACTGCAGAGAATTTGTTCCCTTGGGTGTCATCTCAAATGAATCTTAGTACTAGGATCTCAAAGTGGATTATGGAGTTGCAAGAGTTTCAATACTCTTTCAAGGTAGAAGATAGTGTGCGTGCACAATTGGCAGGGATTCTCACTTATAGGGTGCATGAAAAGGAGATTAAGGTGCCTGAAGTAAAGACCCTACCATTACCACCACCAAAAAGTATTCCTAATGCTTTTACGTTGTTCTTTGATGGAGCTTTTCGTCGAGCCACAGGAAAAGCAGGGGGAGGGCTAGTGTTGCTCAACCCAAGTGGAGAGGTGGTCATGAAAGAGAAGTTCAATCTACCAAGTTCAGCTAGCAACAATGAAGCAGAATATGACACACTACTTCATGGTTTAAAAATATGCATTGGCCATGGTATACAACGTCTCATGGTAAAAGGGGATGCACTTCTCATTGTGAAGCAGATTTTAGGCATTTGGGCATGCAAAAATGAAAGACTAAGGGCCAAAGTTCATACCATCCGTAGGCTATTTAATCAATTTGAGGAGGTGCAATTATATCATATTCCTAGGAAACAAAATGAAGATGCTGATTTACTTGCACAACAAGCCATTGCATGTGTAAAGAAAGAAGTGCAGGTCATCATGGTGGCGGCTGCTGTGAAGCAACCAAGGTACCAGGGATTGGAGTCATTGGCTCCCATCATTGGCTACATTTTGGAGGGTGAGTTTCCACCAGACTTCACAAAAGCTCAGAAGAGGAGACTCATGAAGAAGGCAAGCGCATATCTCTTCCTAGAAGGCTCCCTCTATCAAAGAGGGAAGGATCAAGTGTGCAGAAGAGTACCAACTATCGAGGAAATTCCAGCCATTCTAAAAGGTTTGCATGAAGAGGCATGTGGTGGTCATTTTGCCCAAGAATCAACTGTGAAGAAGATTTTGCTTGCGGGGTATGTTTGGCCAAGCTTGCATGTGGATGCTCAACATTGGTGTAAAAGCTGTCACAATTGTCAGATAAATGGAAATAGAAGATTGGTGCATGGCCCGAGGCAAATAGTGCTTGCAAATGGACCCTTTGAAAAGTGGGGCATTGATGCTATGGGTCCTCTGCCTAGGACAAAAAATGGTAAACTCTACATTCTAGTGGCTGTAGACTATATGACTAGGTGGGTGGAAGCTCAAAGTGTGGCAAGAGTGAATGAGAGGACAGTTAGCAAGTTTGTGTACAATCACATTTGTTGCAGATTTGGCACACCTTTGGAGATTGTTTCTGATAATGGTCCAGGGTTTAGGAAGGGCTTTCTCACAGAAGTTTGTGAAGAACTTCACATTCTACATAGTCATAGCACACCATACTACCCACAGTCAAATGGATTGGTGGAAAAAGCTAATGGTGTCATTGCAGGCATCATTAGAAAGATGGTGAAAAACAAGATAAAGTTGTGGGATGACTTCTTGGATGGTGCCTTGTGGGCGTATCGAACCACATATAGGGAAGCCACGGAGTTCACACCATTTCACTTGGTCTATGGTCAAGAGGCTTTACAACCAATTGAGCTCAACATTCCAACAATGCGACTTCATGACAAAGCAGCACAAGATGATCAAGAAGCATGGATGGATCGACTTCTTACCTTAGCTGAGCTTGAGTGGAAAAGAGAAGCAGCATACGAGTGCTACAAGAAGAAAGCTACACAGGCGAAGGAGAAGCTTGACAAGAAACTAAAGGACAAAGGCATCAATGAAGGAGATCTGGTGCTAACGTATGACAATCGACTCGATAATCGTTTTGATGCCAAGTTTGAAACTAGATGGCAAGGGCCATTCATAGTCAAGAAGGCTTTCAATTCAAGTTACTATCAGCTTATGGACTTGAATGGTAAAGAGCACTCCAGGAAAGTAAACGGGTATCGCTTGAAGCCCTATTTGAGTCGCCTTCTACCAAAGGATCTACCAAAGATCTGTCAAAAGGCCACTGTCTCATGTAAGTATTGTTACATGAAGCATGAGTGTAACTCTAGCCAAAATTCCAAGAGGCCAAACAATGAAGATCTTGTCAAGGACTCTGAAGCACTCTCTTTGGAAAAGATGCTCTATGATGGTACATGAATATACCATCATCCAAGGGGAGGGCTAATGATAGCCGTTTTTCGGCTCTTTGTAATTACCACAGTGAGTTACCTCACCCTACCAAAATCACCCAAACACTGTGGCTATCCCTACCATTTCACTGTACATAGGCGTGCGTGAGTCACGGGACTTTTCCCATATCTTCTTAAAAAACCCTCAATTAGCTAGTCATTGGGCTAGTTGAGCCAAAAAAAATAAAATAAAAAAAGTATATTATGGCCCATGCGTATGTAAATATTTCTTTATATATAGGGCCTAAATAAAAGATTTTTTTCATAATTATTTTGGTATTTATTTAAATATTTCTACCTAGGTGTGTGTTATTTATGCTCTGTACATTGCCTCACCATTACCACAATTTTTTCTTACCATTTTTCATACTCTTTATTCCATATAGAAATATTTTCATATAAGCTTCTCTTATATTTGGTGTAACTCCACCCCAACAAAATCCAAAAAAACTAGTTTTATTTATGTGTATATTTTTTCACTATTTTGATTTTTCCCTTCCTACATCTATTTTGTTTTTTTCTAAAAAATTAGAACACCAAAAATATTTATCTTTTTATGGTAGCCTCATAATGAGAGAGATTTCTTTTGACCCCTTTATATTTTTTCCACTTATATTATTTATATTTGACATGTACATATTTTTTAGACCCCTCAATATTTGATTTTCTTAGTTGTACTATTCACTTATATCCTAATCTCAACAATATCTTCAATTATAGACCTACCAAATAAGTTCAAGGGTAGGTGGCATGCATACATGCACTATGGAGGGCTCACTCATGGAGGTATTCAAAAGAATCATCCAAAGAAGGACCCCACAAGGACCTTTGCAGTGGAAAAAAACGGTCGGTTTTGCTGAATTTTTAAAGTTCACTTGCTCTCCGAATTTGAAAAGGTGATACAAACAAAAGTTGTAGCTCGTGGGCTGAACTTTTGCCTCAAATTTTTTCATATTTTTTTGAGCTACGAGCTGTGAGCTATGATTTTTTTAGTGGACCTCAATTTTCCCATGCTATGCAGCCACACTCTCTCTTCCACCTTATCATTTTCCTCTTTCACACACACTTCTCCACTCATCATCCCCATCTCTCTCACCACTCCTCTCTGCACACTACTCACCTTCTCCTCAACCTTCAAGAATAAGAGAAACCATGGTGAACTCATACCTCCCACACACAATTCCATTCTAAAATGGACCACCTAGTCTCATTTTTCCTCCTCCAAATTAGCCATTTCTATCAAAACAACCACAAAATTCAGCCTCTTCTCTTAAAAGACATCATCATGGTGGTTGATTACTCAGCTTCAATTACCTTGTCTCTCAAGGAAGGTCAAGAGTGGAGAAAAAATGTACCGTCAAAGCTAGTGGACCGTCAACAAGCGTCAAAATCGGCCCTACTCAAGACACTTGGAGCATCAACCTTGTAAGAAATCCACCTTTTCTTACCTCTTAAGAGTTTTTCTTCCTTATTTGTATCCTACATGGATACTCCCATTGTAAATATCCAATTCCATTTGTAAATTAATACTAAATCTACTAACACTAACCCACTATGAAAAGTCCTATCACCTCCATTTCTCTCCTCTCTCTTTCCCCACCAACTTCTTGATAATTCCAAGCAAAAGAAATTAGATAAATTGCTGAAAATCTAACCCAACCATGGTTAGAGGAGTAACCCTAGCCTTCAAAATTGCTATAAAAGGAGGGTGTAGCTAGCACAAAAGGGGGGAGCCATAAGCAAGAGCACTATGCTATAGCTTGAGAAGCAAAGCTCAACCTCTCTAGAAGGAGCTCTTGAGTGGAAGCTCATTGTCTTATGCATGTGCATGTGTTGTAATAGGGGATTAGCAAGGTAACTCTATGCCATTGTAAGAGAGAGAGTGATCATTCAATTGAGAGTAGGAAATCTATCATTTCTCCTACTAGTGTAAGCCCAACAATTGCTGAATCAAGGAGGGTGGATTTGGACTAAGCTTGGATACTTTGTCTCCCTTCCAACGTGAAGTAATGGACAACAATGATGCGTAAGTGTCTTGGTGTTTTTTGTTAAGTTCTTGATAGCTTGTCTCTGGTGTTGTCATCAATCTAGCCATAAATCCCACATACTGTAAGAGGGCGACAGGGTGGAGAGGACTCCCCTGGCCTTAAGACAGTGATTGGGGTGGCTTTTCTTGTGATGTGTAGTGGTGAAATTTACGCAAGCTATGTTGAACAAATACTAATCTCACTTTGATTTGTCATGACAGATTTGTAAGAAGGTATTAATGCAACAAGCACCCCCTCTCCCTGTCTCTCTCTTTCTTAAATATATAGTTGTGTTTGCTTGATCATTGCCGATACATTTCAAAGCAGCCCGAGCACTATCCCTCTCTCTCTCTCTCTCTCTCTCTCTCTCTCTCTCTCTCTCTCTCTCTCTCTCTCTCTCTCTCGTGTTTTAGTGTGTGAGAGTGTTCCATTGGTGTTAGGGTTAGTGTAAATTCCTTGCTTGTTTGTCGGTTGCTCTAATAATTCTCCTCTTTTGCGTCCTAGTTCGCTCTTAAACTAGGTGGTGCCCCTTGTGTAGTTGGGATTTGGCTGTGGGTTTGTTGTTTTGGTTTGTGTTGTGTTGTGCCCCAGCCCCATTGAGCAGCACGGGAGCCTTGAAGGGTGTCTAGAGGTTGCTCTTCTTGTCGCCCGCCCCGGACCGCCTCAGCAGCTGCAATACATAAATCTAAGGCAAGCAATCAATCAACGAACTAGTCCCCATCAAAGAGTTCAACTTCTTTATTGCAGCCTCAATTTGTTCTTTATTTCCTTGTTGTTGCTCAGCTGACCAGTACACCTTGTGTGGCTTCTTTTCTAGTTCCACAAAGTGCTAAATAGTTTTTCTCATGTCTATTGCTCTCTAAGATATGGGTCCTCATGAAATTAGAAAGACAATTGTAAGCATCATGCTTTCCTTCAAGTGAAGCTTTCCCATACAAATAGCCACATTCATTACACTAGATTCGTCCTTGGGGATGACCATTGAAGTAATGTCAAAACTCCTTTTGGTGCTAACTTGAACCTTATTGTTGCTGAGTGTCCATCGCTCTTCTTGTCGTTTCTTTGTAATATAGTGCTCAATAAAGTGAAAGCATCCATCCACAAGATCATCTCACTCAATTTGCTCATGAACCTCCACAAAAGTGGACTCCTCCTCACAGCCATTTAGTCTCACAAGAAAAAGATCTTCATCATTATCATCATTTATAACATGGATCTTATAGAACAATGCCATGTAGCTGAAAATCTAAGTGTCTCCAGTTGTTGATGGCACTGCAGAGAAACCCTCTTTAGGTGGAATACTACCATTAGAGAAGCTACACAAAGCACACTCATATAAGAGAAAGAAGTTGAAAGTTAGTCAGATAAAAATGTCAAACCACAAAGCCGAGGTAAAAAACTTTTTGGTGAATGGGCAACCTTCGAACATCAATTTCTTGTGCTTCTTAGGTTGATGTAGATGAAGATGTGGGGATAGAAAATGGTCTCTTTCTATGAATAAAGCTCTCAAATGCAGCCAAAAGGCTTTGAGAAGAGGTACCTAGGATGCGAGCATAGAGAAAGCACAACCCACGTTCCCTATGCTGAATGTGCATTTTCCTATCACCTTTTCCCTAAAAGTTTTTTTTTTTTGGTCTGTTTTTGTTTCTATTTCCATTTCAAAGTTTCCCACAACTATGAATGAATCAATGTGTATTTTTCATGTGTGTGTGCATGTGCGCATGTTTACAGGCATGAACAGTGGCAAGAGTGTGTGCATATAGACACATTCATTTACATGCACGAAGGCAATCAATTTGCAAAAGAGAGAATGCATGAGAAAGAAACCATTCAAGAAAATAAGGATGTCTTACCTTGAATGTGCTCACAACTTCATAGAACAAGAGAACATGCTCTCTTTGGCACTCGTATCCTCTGCTTTCACTTTGTGCTGAGATAGTTGATGTTGAGTTGAAGCTCATCCAATAATTAGGTTATGTGATCAACCTTTATTCAAATGCTCCCTAGAGGTGCTAACAAGCATGTGTATAGAGAAATCTTAAAATGCTCCCTAGAGGTCCTAGCAAACATGTGTACACATCAATGGGCGAGGACGATGCATGACTATGTTGTATATTTCAAAATTGATATGGAGTGCTTGGAACTTGTAATATTTAATGGTCTAGTAGCTTGTGTGTAGTGGAAAATAGCATGAACATAGTGAACATTTCATTAGAATAGATTCCTAATGAGAATAACAAGAGTGCTTGGGTGGAGAGAGCAACAAAAAGTATAACACCTAGTTAGATAGCATGAACAATACTTCAAAAGAGAGAGAAATGAAGCTATTGACAACAGTTGAGGATCGGATTTACATGGATCTGGTCCCCCCTCCAAAAGGCTTTGTATTATGGTTTCTCCCATGATGAGAGACATTTTACAATACAATTCTTTGTGTTCCTTCAATACTAGCTAGTGTAATAAGGATTGAAACTTCAAGCACTAAGAAAAAAACTTATTAAACACACCATAAATTCCCCCACGGTCTCAGACCCAAGACCTCACACACCTTCCAAGATGGTGAGAGCTAGCAAGGTATGAGAGTAGATTGAGAGGGAGAAGGAGTAGTCTTACAAGAAAGATGTACATCTCCTCACATAATAACTCATATTAGCATAGCTTAGCTTAGTAATTAGCATGGTAGAGGAGATGAGCATGCATTGAAGCTTGGATCTTGGTTGGATTTGCATCACAAAGCCAAGAGTTGTTGGTGTAGGCATCCCTTGTCACAAGCTTGGAGTAGGTGATAAGCTTTCCGTTAAAGCTTGAGAAGGAGAAAAAGAGTCTTCTTACTCCACCCATGGCCTAGTGTGAGTGTGTATGCAATAATTCCTTGAGAAAATAAGCCCCCTCTCTTTCTTGGTCGACCCCTCTTGCTATTTTCTCATGCTCCAACCCTATTGAACCTCTCCAAGCTTAGCCAATAGAATTTCAAGAGCATAAGTGATAGCCTTTTGACATGTGTCCCCTTTTCCCCTTTTTTGAAAGCTTTAGGCAATTAATTAATGCTACTAAACTCTCATTGCACCTCTTTGTCTCTTGGCCAATAGGAATCAGGAAAGCCATTGGGCTGCTAAATGCTCATTGGACCCCTTGGTAGACTGTCCAATATTCTTCTAGAGAGCTTAAGTCTTATTGGTTCTTTTATTAAACTTTTTAAATTAACTAAATTAGATTTACTCTAGCCTAATTCTCATTGGTCCACCTCCATGGCCATCCAATAGGATTTGAGTACACCTTGTGGGCATCTGGGCTAGGGAGTTGACATGTGTCCCTCTTTCCCCTTATGTAAAGGAAGCTTGTGAGTGTGTGTGTGTGTTTCTGTCTCATCCCCTACTTCCAGGGATCGCCCCCTCATAAGTAGGACTCTTTGAAGACTTTTTGTTGCACACACTAAGCATCCAATTTTCCTAGTGATTGACCTTTGGACACAACCTTTGAATTTTGGAACCTTAGCATTTTGGAAGTCTTAATGGGATGAACCTTAGGGTCTTTTAAGACCATTGTTGCACCTTGATATTTTGCAAATGTCCCCCCCTTTGGATCCCTAGTGTGGCCGGTCTGCCAGCTTAACCAATATTCGAGCTTTTTCTCCCCTCGCACTTCCCCATATTAAATGATCAATTTAACATGAGAAAATCATTTAAGAGAATTAGATATTAGTTATTATGACAGAACTTTTGAGGACAAGTAACAAAAATCAATCTTGGGACGCTTGAAAACTATGGGTAGAGAAGATAAAGCATATTCATTAGTCCTTTTTCTAGCAGGTAGAGGATCCCTATGTTACCCTACGACATTGTTCTAGAATGGATGACTAGTAAGGATTTCCTTTGTAAGGCTTTAGTAGGCTGGGAAACTTGAGCTGATAGGCCATCTCATTGATTGGCCTAAGAATCTGGAAGGGACCATAGTACCTTTTTGCTAACTTAGCATAGTAGTTTTGGTGTCCCATAGGATTCTTGTTGGGGTATAGGCGTCTGTGCCTTGCCCGGCCGCCCAAAGTCTGGGCGCCCACTGACTTGTATACCTTATACATAGCATAAGTGTATAGGGGGCTGCTCACTCTTTTGGAGTCTCCCCACCCATATCTATGTGTCGTGTTTCTCCTTCTCTCTCTCACTCTCAGTCTGTGGTGCTCCCCGATCCCCTTCAATTGGTATCAGAGCGTAGGTGCGGAGGGAGCGCGTGTGTGCACAGTCACGACGACAGTGGAGAGCCAGTTTCATTCCCGAAATCGCGTCCGCACGCACGCACTTTCAAGAGTGCAAACAGGGTTTCGACTTCGGCATCGGCAAATTCAGCTTTCCGAGAGTGTTTCCACCGGGCGTCCTGGCGCTTTACCCCCCTTTCGAAGCCATTCAAGCCATCAGAAACCTCATTCGAGCTACGGTTGAGGAGCTGCATTTTTCAGCCCTCTTTTGGCAGTTTATGCTGAGTTTTTGGGTCGAAACGGAGGTTTTTTGGCATAGCTTTCACACCCGGACTCGGATACATGTGATCCAGGAGTCTACCTTGGGGTTTTGGCATGCTCGGGACGAGCTCGTCATATCAGAATTTTAAAATTCTGAACGCTGAATTTTCTGCAGCAGCAGCAGTTGTTTATTGTGTGTCGAGGATTCCACACATGGTTTGCTCTCAGATGTGAGAGTGATATTTGCTGCAAGTTTCCTCACAGGTGGGAGGATACGATGTATGCCTTATGTGGTTTGATGCTCAGGGAGACTAATGTGATTGCATTTTGAGCTCGGCAATGTATGCCTCGAGCATGTTTTTTGGCAGTCACAGGTAGATCAGATATTTGTGTACTAGATTTGCAAGTGTTTGCAATGATGTATGCAAAGTGTGGAGATTGGTGCATGCATTTGGAGTGCGGTTTGATGCGCTTTGGTTGCTCATGGTTTTGAGCGTGCAGTCAGTTTGGTTACTGGTTTTGTGGCCGTTTTACTGACAAAACTCTGGCGAAATTTTCCCAGGAGTTTTATGCGTATCATTTATGCGATCTAGGTAGAGATTGCGGGTTGCACTCAGCATTTGCGTGCGGTGTTCTCTGCAGGTGGGAGATTTGTGCGTGTGTATGCATCGATACCACACATTGTGGGCTTGGTGATTAGCTCACGGGTTTGACAGGTGTATAGTTATCTTGGCACACTCACAGGAGTGAGTATTGTGATGTATGCTTGTGTGGCTACGAGCTAGGTAGCCGGATTCGAGCACTAATGGCTTGAGGTTTTTTAGCAGGTTTCAACTATAGGTTTACAAGTTTATAGGCAGGTTTGAGGGCTTATTTGGGCGCTGAATTTTCAGCCATTGTTTCCTCTTTGCAGGTGTCCATGTATGGCTCAGTTGTAGGCTGATTTGGGACACGTTTGTGACTTGTTTATGCAGTTGTTTAAGAGCTGAATTTTGGGGCTGTTTTGGGGCTGATTTGCAGCCATATCTTACAGCCATATTTGCAGACTTTTGTTGATGCGATTCGAGCCAGTTTAGGGCTGATTTGGTTGACATTTGCTACTCATTGTTGGTTGCTCTTTTGCGAGCATTATGGCTGATTTTTCATTTGACTTCCAGCGTTATGGTCTGACACAGTTTGATGGTGCAGATTTTGTTGCTTGGAAGGAGCATATGCTTGTTGCATTGGCGGATTTGGGGCAGGATAAACCCTTGTGTGGTTTATCGACGAAGCCCAAGTCTATGCGTGATGATGATTGGCAGGATCTTGATGAGTTAGCAATGTCTACGATTTGTTGCATCTGGTTGAGTCTGTTGACTTGCAGGTCTCGAGAGAGACTACAACTCATGCTTTATGGCAGAGTTAACATGCTATGTACGCGACATCCATGTCTACAGGGGAGTCTAGTCCCACTTCTATGTCCATGGGAGAGATTGATCCCACACACAAGTCTCGACGGCATAGAGACTTGACATGTTGGCATTGTGGACATAGAGGGCACATTAGGCATCGATGTTTCAGGCGTTTGAGACAACGGAGACGACAGATGCGTGATGCAGATTTGGGCATGACAGATGCTAGTGAGATTAGTACGGTGGTTATTGAGTATGCTTGTGACGGCGATGTCACATTTACATCTAGCTTGTCTTCAGACGATCTTATGTCTACGGATTACATATCGGATTGCACATTGTCTTCACATTGGTTACTAGATTCAGATGCTACTTTCCACGTCACGTCGCATCGTGAGTGGTTTAGCACGTTTTCTAGTGGGAGACTTGGTTGTGTGTACATGGCTGATGGTGTTGTGTATGACATTGAGAGTGCAGGAGACGTATGTTTGTCCTTGTCCAGCGGTATGAGATTTACCCTGGGTCATGTGCGTTATGTGCCAGATCTGTCGGGTATCGCTGCTTGAGCGATCTTTTGCGTTGCATTTGGGTTCGCTAGTGATTGCGAGAGGTGCCAGGAGTGGTACAGGTTACCCATTGCATGTGGATCACGGGAGAGACGGTGTTGTCTCTGTGATCACGCAGTCAGGTAGAGAGCGAGAGAGCAGGCGAGTCTCTTTTGCTTGTGGGTTGCAGGATGCTTTGCATGGAGTGCAGAGTAGTGAGCTCGTTGTGCACACAGTTGGGGCACGACTTGAGCAGTCACACAGAGAGGTGACAGAGTCAGACATGCATGCTTTGCTAGTGACTAAGCAAAGCAGAGAGTCAATTGTGCGAGATACTTCTATGCAGGATAGGCAGGTAGAGCAGTCTTGCTCTAGTGAGTCATGACAGGAGGACGTTGTGCAAGAGTCTATGCATACGGAGTTAGAGCATGAGAGCTCTAGTGAGTCACAGCAGATTGAGTGTTCATGTTTGCAGTGGATGATTGCAGAGGAGACTGAGATGTCAGCGATTATGCAGTCATTCCTTTCTATGCTCGACAGTGAGCATGGGGATATAGTTGTGCAAGATATGTCTTCCAGCAGACACCTAGAGCAGCTGGTTTGCTCTGAGGTTTCACGACAGGTTGATGCGTCTTTTGCGGACAGTCAGGAGATGCATGTGGCTGACACGCCTTGTCAGTCAGAGATGCCTATTGCCAGGGATATATATGTTGATGCATGCTCCGTAGAGCTAGCAAGGCCCGCTAGCATTGCATCGGCATTCGGTGGTCTCATGTATGAGATGTTGATCTTGAGACCGGATATCGCAGCTGCAGTGGGAGCATTTGCAGTTGGGGTTGTCAGTCATTTGTTGAGTGATGAAGGCATAGTGCACGAGGGAGATATGCAGGTATTGCGTACATACTTGCAGTACGTGTGTGGTACGTCTAGTGGTGTATGGACTTACACCGGAGCAGGACAGCCGGATGCACTCCATCACAGCCAGCCAGTGGGCATCGGTTGAGAGCCGTTTTCTCTCACCTTTTGTAGTCTTTAGACTAGGTTCCCTTGCTTAAAGGCATAGTCGCCTTTAAGTGGGAGGTTGTTGGGGTATAGGCGTCTGTGCCTTGCCCGGCCGCCCACTGACTTGTATACCTTATACATAGCATAAGTGTATAGGGGGCTGCTCACTCTTTGGAGTCTCCCCACCCATATCTGTGTGTTGTGTTTCTCCTTCTCTCTCTCACTCTCAGTCTGTGGTGCTCCCCGATCCCCTTCAATTCTTGCCCGTCGTGTGCCTTAAGCAAGCAGCCTTTTGCCTTTGCTGTGAGATAGAGATAGCATCCTTAATCTTTTGGAGAGATTCTTGTAGGTATCGGCTATACTCGTATGCAACGAAGATCTTCCCATGTACCGTAAGTAGCAGGGGACTTTTGGATCTTCCCTCAATTACCTCGAAAGGTGCCCCACATAAGGAGGAGCATGAGATTCATACATTACTTTCTCACGTAGTGAGTTAGTAACGCATAGTCTATTGCCATAGAGCAGATAACCATGTTGTAAATTAAATGGTTCCTCTTTCTTCCCTAATGCAAGGGCTGAAATCACATCTCTAAAATCGGGATCAATAGCATACTCATCTATCATAGAAGATAGATCATTGTGAGTTGCTATGGAAATGGCATTCATTCTCGGCCGTCTTGAGGGTGCATTGGCTACTTGATTATGCTTGCCAGCAAAGTGAGCAATATGAAAATGAAATTTCAAAAGGAAATTCCCACCTCATTTGTTTGTCGGAGAACTTGGCCTGCGTCATGAAGTACTTAAGACTTTGGTGATCCGTTTGCAGAATGAAAGGAGTGCCCAATAAATAGTGCTTCCATGAGTCCAAGGCATGTAGAACTGTGAGGAGTTCCTTTTCATATATGCCTAGAGCTTGCTCAATAGGGTCGAGCCTTTGACTGTCATAGGCTATGGCATGCCCTTCTTGGAGCAAAACAGCTCCAAGGGAATCACTAAAAGCGTCACATTGGACCTCAAATGGCTTTGAGAGATCCGGTAGTGTAAGCATAGGTTGAGAGATAAGCTTTTATTTAAGATTTTTGAAAGCATTGTTATAGTTGGCAGACCAAGTATACCTAACATTTTTCTTTGTTAGGTCATGTAATGGTCCTGTTATTAGTGAGAAAATTTTTATGAAGTGTTTATAGTATGCATACATACCTATAAAGCTTCTTAGTTCATGAAGATTCCTTGGTTTAGGCCATCCTTTTATTACCTCTAACTTTGATGGATTCATTTGGATGCCATTTTGAGAGATAATGTGACCTAAATACTAAATCTCTTCCAAGAAAAATTCACTTTAATTTTCTTTTGATTAACATAAAGTTTATTCTATCTTAGAACTTGAAATATTACCAGGAGGTGTTGTTTGTGTTGGTCTAATGAATTAGGGTGGATGATGATATCATCAAAGAACACTTCAATAAAGGTTTGGTGAGGCGTGAATAGCTTCTCCATCAAGAGGTTGAATGTGGCTGGTGCATTCGTCAAGGCGAAATGCGATCTTTACAATGTCTTGATCACTATCCTTATTTTGATGATAGCCAAGCACTACAACATAACATCAAGATATCGATGCAGTATATATCGATGGCCGTACCTTTCCACGCAGATATCAACGTACTTTCATCCCGTCGATATATGCGTCGGAATATCCGTCGATATGCACGTGGAAATACGCATGGCAAGGCATACTTTTCCACGCGTATATCGACGGACATTACCACGAGTATATCGATGCACATTTCGACGCAAAATAATTGGGGGAAAGAAAAGGGAAACCAGCGCGTAGGGGCCATTTTCGCCTGCGACGCGTGCACTCAGATCTTGGCCGAAACCTTCTGCGTAAGTATTATGAAACTCCCCCCCCCCCCCAAACCCCTCTCTCTCTCTCTCTCTCTCTCTCTCTACATCGCGTGTGTGTGTCTGTAGGAAAGAGATAGATAGATAGAGAGAGAGAAAGAGCAGTGTGTGTGTGTGTAGGAAAGAGAGAGAGAGAGAGAGAGAGAGAGAGAGAGAGAGAGAGAGAGAGAGAGAGAGAGAGAGAGAGAGAGAGAGAGAGAGATAGATAGATAGATAGATTTTATTATCGTCCTCGGAGGTCAAATATGACCTATGGGACCAAAGTTACATGTGATGTAGTATGTGTACGGCTGATGAGTGACTCTCGATGCTCCAAAATTGTAGTGATGAGAGTCGCAATGGAGAGCCCACACTTTGGCTGGGAGAGGAAAGTGTGTAGGTCTAAGTTATGGCTGAAAATGTGAGAGAAGCAAGTTCGGATGTGATCAAAAGCTGAGCACTCTAGTAGTGTGTGGTACTCAGACTCTCAAACTTGCAGTGAGCATAATGTGCACAGTCGATTTGACTCTTCTCCATTGCCCCAACGCCCTATCTCGCATCGAAGGAAATGGGAGCTAAGCCGAATTGCTGCGATAGTGCGTATCGCGGACAAGGGAATAGGCTCAAGCATGTAAGTGTGAGTACGGTTTCCTCTCTCAGCGAAGAACATGGTTTTGTAGTTGGGGGCAATATAGGTGGTGTAATGTATGAAGCGTGACCCACCGGATTTCTCCCAAGCCGTAATACATTGGCGTTGTAGAAAAGCTTCATTCACTTGAGAGTCAATTGAAGCATCATGTAGCAAGTGTAATGCATCCCATCTCCCAAACCACTTCTTTATGTCTTGCATCCATCCCGTGCTCAAGATCTTGCTTTTATGCGTCTTTTGAACTTTTTTGCTTGCTTCCCATGCAATTGTAGGAAGTCGATGTGAGGGGTTTTGACGCATCTTTATCATGTACTCCACAACCCTTTCCATGCCCATAACCTCAATTGGAAGAGATCCCGACTCAAGAAGTAGGAGCATATATGGTGTTTGTGTCTTAACTTGGAGAAAGTTTGTAAGAAAACGCTTTTGGACATTCTCAAACTCTTTCCAAGTAGACTTTGAGATGCTCCCACCCCACACTTCAACTCCATAAAGAAGAACCGGTGTCACCAATGCATCAAAAAGATACTTCTTGAGAACCCAACACTTGATGTTTCCCGCATTACACATGTTCTCAAATGCATAATATGCTCTCTTTCCCACTTCCAAACGACGAATAGCACATTCATGCCACTTGTGATTGGATGGAACCTCAAGGCCAAGGTACTTAAAGCTCTCAACAACTTCAAGTGTCTCGTTGTTGTACACAATGCATGGCTTCTCCTTATGGTTGGTTTTCACAAGCATAACCTTTGTTTTGGATTCATTTACAATCAGCCCACTATGCAAGCAAAAGTTCTCAAGGACAACCATAAGCTTTTGTGCATCTTCTAAAGTGTGTGCTAGAAGCACTACATCATCCGCATACAACAAAAGCATGATTACCGCATTGCAAATAGTGACCTCTTCAATGCCTTCTTCTTGCATAAAGTCAAGTACCATTTGTTCCAATTGATCGATGCATAGACCAAAGAGAGTTGGTGACAATGGACATCCTTGTTTAACCCCAATAGTGCTTACAAAAATTTCTGAAATTTCTCTTCCCATGCGCAATTGACAAATCACCTTCTCATAGATTCGAGAAACCGCAAGCATAAACTCACTTGGCACTTGGAGTTCTTCCATCCTTCTCCACAAATTGTTACGTGGAATCATATCAAAGGCTTTCTTAAAGTCCACAAAACAACAATACAATCGCTTGCCTTTCAACCGACTTTCCTCCATGAGAACACGAAGAGTGACAAGATGATCAATGGTGCTATGGCATCGACGAAAACCCGCTTGTCCCTTTGCACGCTTGTCATTCTCTTCAGCCCAATCACTCAATTTCATCTCCATTATGCACCCAAATAACTTTGCCATAAGAGACCCAATCATTATAGTCCGGTAGTTGCTTACATTCTTTACATCCCCTCCTTTATGCAAAGGCTTAACCCAATTAGTACTCCAATCATAAGGCATACCATGTTGAAGTGCAAGGTTGAACATATCACACATCCACTCATGGGTAAAATCTCCCGTCCATTTGATCATCTCCGGCTTGATACCTTGAAGATCTCCCGTTTTGCGAGTGGCCAACTTTTCAAGCCCACCGCATACATCCTCAATAGTAAAAAAAGACGGCATACATGGGAGTGAACCATAAAATGGCATTTTTTTCAGTATTTTCTTGCTCATATAATTGCCTACAATGTGTGTACATATCCACTAGACTCAAGTTACCAAAATTCTCAACCCGCTTGCCTCTCAAGTTTCTCCAAAATCTTCCACATGCATGTGCCTTTTCTTGGATTTGAAATTCTTGTTGCTTTACTTCCCATCTTCTTCTCTTCTTTTGAATCAATGCCTTGTATGTATGCAAATGACTTTGATAGTTGTCTTTGTCCATAGTTGCATCAAGCTTTATCAAGGACTTTCGAGCATCTTGACATTCTTTATCAAACCACCTTTTGCGTGATCTATCTTTGTTGATACCATGGAGATGCTTTATGGCAAAGCATTCTTCCGCACAAGAACAAATAGCTTTCTTGAAAGCTTCCCATTTAGTTTCCAATGGTGCATCACATTGAAGCTTTGTCATCCATAATTTTTGCTCAACCATTTCAATGTACATTGGTGCCCGTTTGAAATCCATACATAGTGATAACTTCTCTTTCCTTTGGCTGAGATTATCATGCTTAGTTGCTTCTCCACATGAAAGGTCAATACATAAGGTGCGATGGTCGGATTCCGGGGTCCATTGACCAAACATAAAACTCTTTATGCGATACATGATGGCTTCAGAGAGTAGCATATAGTCAATCACACTATCCCCATTATGTCTTCTACATGTAAATCCATTGGTTCCACTCCACAAAGATACACCATTGGCAATGAGCATACCCGTGCTATTACACATGTGTAAAAGTAACTTTCCATAGTGATCCGGCTCTTTCTCATCCATTGAAGTACGATCATACAAGTGAACTTCCTCCAACTCCCTTGAAATGTATGGCATATCAAATTGTTGAGTATCATGTTGCAATGTTTTTGTGCGAGCATTCATATCCCCAAATACAATAACATCACCTTCACCTTTGAAATAAGCAATGTCCTCTTCCAAATCAGAAAATGGTTGATCTCTATCCATGCAAGCATAAAAGGGAGAATCATGATGAGGAATGTAGCAACCGGCTACAAAAATGGGTGCTCTTTTTGGTGTCATAATTTTCAGCCATACATAACGTTTGTACTTGTCATCTTTCACAATTGATACAAAATCTTCCAATACTTTCTTAACCATACATGCTAACCCTCCTTGTCCTCTTCGTTGCTTGAGATTCTTTGACCACATCAATGAATGTACATTGTAATCCTCCAAGCCGTTAATCCTTTGTGTATCATGCTCCCAAGTTTCAACAAGAAGTACAACATCGGCTTTGCTTGTTAGTTCATCAATGCCAACCCTCGCATTCCATGGGTATCCATTACAATTCCAAAAGCATATTTTCAATTGTAACTCGGTCTCATAGGTCACGCATCCCTATTTGCTTGAGAGACTTGCCTTCTCCTTGGGCACATTTTCTTCATGAGAGATTTCCTTGTTTTTATTATTCTTTTCCTCATATGCCTTGCGACGCATATTTTGTTGCTTAATAGTGCGATCTTCACATACAAAACATTTTGTATTCCTCAAATAGATCCAACTATTATCAAGGATAATCTTTCGCTTGGTCTCATCCGGCATGGTGCATACAATTGGCCGTTCTCCCGAGCGAGGAGCTCCTTGCTTCCCCACTCTATGTGCTCCATAGACCATAACTCCGGACATGCCAAAGTGGGTTTTGAAGAAATCTTCAATAACAATGGCAACAGAAGGAGGTGTCTCTAACTTCTCTTCGGGAATTCCACGAATAACAATGTTCTTGGAACGTCGCTCCCGTTCCTTCAACTCCTCCACATCTACATTCTCAACATTCTTTGTTTGAACCATAGCTTGCATGAGTGAGGAATTAGAAACCACATTGCTACCACATACATCAGCCCAAGACTTGTTTGTGCATACATTTTTCATGTCGCATACATCCCGGCTCATAGTGTCAAATTTCTCCTCTTTCAATACATGGTCATGCTCTACTTTGCTCATCCGCTCCTTCAAAGCATTCAAGTCCACAAGAGAGCGTTTACATTCCTTGAATTCCTCTTCAAGTTGCATCAAACGTGTTGTTTGCATCTCAAGTGTCCTCTTGAGATTCTCATTCTCAACCACAAGTACCCTTAGTGTGCCATTCTCCATTGCAAGTGCTCGTAAGTCTTCGCCTTGTTTGTTTACGGTCTCTTGCAATGATACCAAGTACGCCATGATCATGGTTTCCGATGTCGTTGGTTGGGTGGTTGTGTTGCTATCTCCACACTTAGGAGATTTTGGATCATTTTCCACAATGGTTGTGGACCTTGTTGAAGAAGAAGAACCCTTGCGAGTGCCGGAAGACATTGTATGTAAAATAGGAGATGAGAATCAATTTTGTTGAACCTGTTCACTTCGAAAATGCTGCTACAGAAACGCCTTCCATAACTCTGAAAATTTCTGTCTTTACATCAATGCGTAGAGGACTTCGTGCTCTTCGATTGAGGCTATAGATCACCCAAATCGGAGTTCGGATGAAGAAGTTATGATCAAAAGAGTGGACTGCTGTCTACTAGGTCAAAAAACGGCTGCACTGAGAGAGAGAGAGAGAGAGAGAGAGAGAGAGAGAGAGAGAGAGAGAGAGAGAGAGAAGTGTGTGTGCGTGTAGGAAATTAAAGAGAGAGAGACAGAGAGAGAGAGAGAGAGAGAGAGAGAGAGAGAGAATTAATGTATGCGTAGGAAATTAAAATTAAAGAAAGAGATATTAAAGAGAGAAATGAAATGAAATGTTATATTAACGTCTTCAAAAGGCCAAAGTGACCTATGAGACCAGAAAGTTACAATGTGGTGGATCTGATACAAAGTCAGAGTAACAAGATGACAAAATAAAATATTATGGAATCCTAAATTGTTGGGTGTGGACTAAGCAGCTAAAACAGCTAGCTGTGATAGGTAGATCATAGGAGATCCAACATCTGTCGCTCGCTGGCGGATCTCATCAATCTCCTCCATGGTCAGTAGTATGACCGGGCGTTGTGCATGTCGAGCCAAAGTGACCTGGATCCTCTGATGCAGCCTCTGTCGATGTTGTGTAGTCCTCCGCAGTCGTGGGTGTCTAGATCTCCGTAGCTCAGTCGCTCGTTCGATCAGTAGAGAGATAGGAAAGTAGAGAGAGAGAGAGAGAGAGAGAGAGAGAGAGAGAGAAAGAGAGATAGCGAGAGCGAGAGCGAGAGAGAAATAATGAGAGATAGGGTACGTAGACAGAGAGAGAGAAATAGAGAGATAGAGAGTGATATATATATATATATATATATATATATATATATATATATATATAGAGAGAGAGAGAGAGAGAGAGAGAGAGAGAGAGAGAGAGAGAGAGAGAGAGAGAGAGAGAGAGAGAGATAGATAGTAGATAGAGAAAGCGAGAGAGAAAGAGTTAGGTTGGCTGAACAATTGTGTAAAAAGGACAGAAACTCTCTCTATCTCTCTCTCTCTGTCTCTAGAAGAAACTATGGAACTAAAAGAGGCAAAGAGGTTTTGCCCGCTACATGCATTGCCATGTACACCTGGGAGTGCACGTATGTGTCTACCCATATAGGATTTGACCAATAAAGACGAGATTTTGACTCGGTGGTCCCGATCTCTGTACACCTCTGGACCGAGGTGTACGGAGACTAGGCAAGACTAGAGAATGCGAGGTAGTTTACATTGAGAGGAGTATATATACTAAAACAACATTCATAATCATTGTAGATAGCAACGTCATCAACTAACATGGAGGAAAAGATTGCATGCTCGTGCACGCTCTGCAAGTATCAAATCCTGTGCAAGCATAGGATATGTAATGAGCATGTGCACAAGTACGGAGAGTTTGCTAGAGAAACCGTACAGAATCTACGATACGATTCCTACGGAACGGGATTTTCGCGACATAGCACCTACATCTGAGAGAGAGAGAGAGAAAAAGGATTATGCGTGAAGGTCCGACCAATATAGAGCCAAGGATGGAAGCAGAAAAGGGCTTACATACAGAAGACGAAGGCATGGAGGAGATGCTGGATGCCTTCTTCCAGACAAGCGAGGAGAACGCTACCGAAGTAGCACTAGAAGCCATGCACCTACCTCCTGAAGACATGTTTGAGGAAGTTGGCACGTCAACCAATCTATGAAGGCGTCAAAATATCTGTGCTTCATACTTGTCTAGCATTTTTGAATCTTCAGTCAGTGTACGGGTGGTCAGATGCAAGCGTCACTGCTTTGTTTAGGTACGTAATTTACAAAAGAGATTTTCCAATTGCAATGGTGACATGCTTGGAGAGCTTTTTAATTTAATGTGGCTTAAACAGGTTGTTGCAGGAGCAACTTCTCCCGGCTGGCAATGAAATGCCCCCCTCCAGGCCAGATGCAAACCAACTGTTGACCTCAGTTGGCTTGGACTACAACAAAATTCATGCATGTCCAAATGATTGCATTATTTTTTGCAATGAATTTGCAGATTGTTTGTCGTGTCCTAAGTGCGGAGCAATGCGCTACAAACAAGATGCGGTTGGCGAGACAGTGCCAGCTAAAGTGTTTCGGCATTTCCCTATTATTCCTAGGATAAAAAGCATGTTTCGTTGTGGTTCCATTGCAAAGTTGATGCAGTGGCATTCTACGAATAGATCCACTGACGCAACATTTAGGGTGCCCGCACTGATTCAAAGGCTTGGAGGCACATTGAAGATACCTGGCCACATTTTAAGAGTGAACCACAAAATTTGCGTTTGGGCATGGCAATGGATGGAGTCAATCCATTTGGCTTGAGAAGCTCGTCATAGAGCACTTGGCTTGTGTGCCTTATCAATTACAACCTCCCGCCATGGCTTGCCATCAAGAAGGGTCATTTGATATTAAGCTTGATTGTACCTGGTAAGTTCAAGGCCAAAAACATGGATGTTTATCTAGATCCACTAGTTGACGAGCTCCAGGAGTTATGGCATGGGATCGACATAGCATCTTTGCGGTTGAACTAGTACGACAACATCATGCAAGGATCCATGGACTTCTTATGCAGACTATGCATGATTGGCCAGGATACGGAGAAGCTTCTGGTAATCGTTCTTGATTTACAAAATTCTCGCTATTCGCAAGCACTTTGCCTTGTCCTGATTCTTACTTTAATATACGCAGGGCTAACAACTTCGGGATACAATGCATGTCCAATTTGCGGACAATCTTTGGATGTACGCTATTCTGCCTCTCTTCGAAAGACAATTTATCAAGGCCACTACCGTTATCTTTCAGCTGGCCATCACTTGTGCGAAGGTCATCGTGGTCGCGTCGAATGTCGTCCTATGCATGTACAAGAGTGGCGTCGCCGATGGGAGCAACATGAGGGGCAACCTGTTCCAGGAATGAAATGTTTGTCCATTCTCCATACATTGCCGTACTGGGGTGATCTACTAATTAACCATTTGCGGGATCCAATGCATATATTCAAGAATGTGGGAGAGCTCCTCTGGAAGAAAATCATGGGAATGAAAGACAATCGAGCTTCACGAGATGATTTGCAGTCAGTTGGAAAGAGTCCAGAGCTGTGGCCTTTCACCAATGCAGCTGGCCAAACAAAACTTCCAAGAGCGCCATGGGTATTGCTAAAAAGCGAAGAGCGACAAGCTAAAAGGGTGATTTCAGAGTTCAGGACGCCAACAGGATATATGCGATGTCTCAAGACAGCATTCACCCGTGACGATCAACTGTCAGGACCGAAATCGCACGACTGGCATAAGTTCTTGCAATTCATTCTTCCAATTGCGATCAAGGGGTGTTTAACGGAGGAAGTGCGGACCTATGGGGGGGACGCCTACGGGTACGACGCCTACGAGGTCTCCTATCACGGCCGCTTCAACACCTAGGGGTGCGTCTGAGGCGAGTATGTCCTCATCTTTGCACCACAAGCGCACTCGCCGATCTCGGCGATTGTCAGGTGGAGGTGGTGGTTGCTGTGGAGGAGGGTCAACAGATGCTTCTACCCCTCCTCACTCACAACCCCCATCCTACCCAGGCACACCTGTCAACACACCTCTTGGCACACCTTGGACACCTTGGGGGACACACGATCCTAGTGCCTCCAAGCTCTATATTGTACGGGCAGATGGTTCTGTTGACATGGATAGAGTCGGGATTGAGATGAGACAGCGGATTCGCCAGCTCGCAGAGCTGCAGTTTTTGACCAGCATTCTGACACCTTGGCCTGACCAGGATGAGGACAAATTCAGTTATATATTGGAGACCATCATGAGAGAGTACCAGCCTGCTCCGGGTTCAAAGGCCGTTCTGAGGAGGTGGATCAAGGGTGTTGCACGGGACACCGTGAAACATCGACGAGATGCAGCTCGGCAGGCTTTCAGGACCGGCTCGTCGAAGCCTTTGGGAATCCCACACAAGACGTGGCAGCAGATAAGTGAGGATGAGCAGATAGCGGACACATTGTTCAGACAGTAGTGTCAGGCCCCGCAGATAAGATAGATGACCAGGGGGACATCTCATCTTGGCAGCGGAGGCTTTGACACCTTTCGCTATGAGTTTGTGAGTTTCCAATCCAATCCTAGGTATGGCGTCTTTTTAAACGTGATGAATCATATATTCTTATTACTTTGATTATTGTATAAACGCAGAATCTTGCAATGCATCGAGCCCCAACACGCTAGGAGGAGTCAGATGGATATCGCAGAGGTATCTATGAAGTATTGAATGATCTTGATTCTTTAGGAGAGCCTGTAGACCGGGAGGCCTTAGAGTCTCGCTGATCGATTGAGGTGAGACGTTAATATGTGTGAGTTGATTTAATTAAATAAGTATATGTGAAATAATATCAATACTAATTTTGTGACTTGTCCTATGTGCAGGTTGTGACGCCTAGTCATCAGTGGATTTCATATATATGCTTTGTGAGACACAGACACGCTTCTGTGTCTCTTTTTTGTATAGACATATATGGTTATGGTTATTGTCATTGTATAGACATGGTTATGGTTATTGTTTTGTTTATGGTTATGTTTAACTTTCTGGTTATGCTTATGGTTATTGTTTTGTTTATAGTTATGGTTATCTGCATTATGGTTTTGATCAATATGGTTATGGCCGGTTCTGGTTTTAATTTGGTTATGGTTTTGCACAAATTAAGTTCGTTATGGTTATGGTTTTAAGTTGGTTATGGTTTTGCACAAAGTTCATTTCATTTCTTTCATTGGCCTTAAATCTCATGTGAGATCCTACATGGATAGCATGTAGGAGGCGTATACATGATATGGTTTTTTTTTTAATTTTATGTAAAAATGAAGCGAACTCTGCCGAAATTTTTGCGGGAGCACGGTTGATTTTGGTGCTGCTCGCTTTCTTGGGCAGAGGACAGGCAGTCTGGCTGTGGCTGTGTCCATCTTTTCACCGAGCACATGCCAGGCTGCCTGTCCTCTGCCCAAGAAAAATATTTTTTGTTATGGTCGTCTCTATACGCGTGCTAAGCCCTTCAAAATATGCGTCGATAATATTACCTTTCGATGCGTATATTGGCTCATATAGCGACGTTTTTGTAGGGACGCGTATATCGATGATTTTTTCGACGGGGTGCATCGAAACCTGTGTCGAAGGCCCCCTTTTTTTGTTGTAGTGTAGGTCATTCCTACAGAAGTAGGTGGACCCTTGTAGCTTATCAAATAGTTCTTCTACTCGTGGAACAGGAAACCTATGGTGCCCCCAGGATTACATCATCATGCTTGAGAGGAGAGATAAAGAATGGTGTGATCAAACCATGGTGCCCCTGGGATTACATCCTCATGCTTGAGAGGAGAGATAAAGAAGTCCTCTTTGTCCACATAGCTTTGGACATGGAGCCTCAATTTCCCGATTAAGGGAGTGACTGAAGCTTCTTGCCCCTTGAAAGCACCATCTATGGCCGGTAGGACATCTCCCATCTTGTAGGCTTGTATGCCTAGCTTGGTGGCCAACTCTGTGGATATGAAATTGTGAGTACAACCAAGGTCAAAGAGAATAAAATCATCATGTTCTCTTACCTTTCCCCAAGCATGGCATAGAGAAGATCCTTTGTGGTGAGTTTCCTCCTCTTGGATTTTGACCAAGGTAGCTCTAGGAGGCTCATGGCGGGTGTTCTTTTGGGGACAAGCAGGGTACATGTTCCCTTGCTCGCCGCACTTGAAACAGTGGTTATCCTTGCGATAACGCTCAAGCTCTTCAGGAGAGAGTTTATTTTTGCCTTTGTAAACTCCCTTCTCCTTAGCTTTGTTGGAATTTCCCTTAGGAGACTTTTGGACATTGTCTTTCCCCTTAGGCTCATTCGAACCCTTGTTTTCTGTGGGCTTAGAATTTCTTTTAGCCCTTGTTTGGAATTTGATTCGAGAAGCCACCGTAGTATGGTGTATAACGGCCGATATGGTGCGTGGCCTTTAGGAGTTGACATACTCCGCCATTTCTTCAGTTAAGCCACATAAAGTTGTTGCTTTTGCTCTCCAAAATCCAACTTTTTGAAGACAGTGGCTTTGAGTTGTAGGTCCCAAAACTTGTCTACATATTTGTGAATGGATTCGTAGGGAGAGAGCTTCAAGCTTAGCCATTTGGTGAGTACTTTGTCTTTGGCATCAACAAAATTGCTTCATAATGGAAGCTCTTAAAGCTTTCCATGTACCCGTGGTTTGAATACCATTAATTGCAAGGAATAGAAGAGAGGTTCGCTCAACACCAAAACAAGATCGGCTCCTGTCAAGCTTCTAATAGCTCAATAGTGGTTATGAACCATAGGACTCCACTATTGAGACCATAGATCTCGATGATGATGCCCCGTTATCTACACGAAGGCAAGCACATTGCAAGGCTAAAAAATCCCTATTCTACTTCCTCAAATACAATTAATAGTACCAACCATTTATAGCTAGCTTGATGACCTCCCTTCTTAAGCTATTGAAAACAATTGAGGACCGAATTTACATGGAGCCGGTCCCCCCTCCAAAAGGCTTTGTATTATGGTTTCTCCCATGATGAGAGACATTTTACAATACAATTCTTTGTGTTTCTTCAATACTAGCGATTGCAATGAAGATGGAAACTTCAAGCACTAAGCAAAACACTTATTAAACACAACATAAATTCCCTCACGGTCTCAGACCCAAGACCTCACACACCTTCAAAGATGGTGAGAGCTAGCGGGGTATGAGAGTAGATTGAGAGGAAGAAGGAGTAGTCTTACAAGAAAGATGTACATCTCCTCACATAATCACTCATGTTAGCATAGCTCAGCTTATTAATTAGCATGGTGGAGGCAATGATCATGCATTGAAGCTTGGATCTTGGTTGGATTTGCATCACAAAGCCAAGAGTTGTTGGTGTAGGCCTCCCTTCTCACAAGCTTAATGGAGTAGGTGATAAGTTTTCCATTAAAGCTTGAGAAGGAGAAAGAGAGTCTTATTACTCCATACATGGAATAGTGTGAGTCTGTATGAAATAATGCCTTGAGAAAATCATCCCCCTCTCTCTCTTGGTCGACCCCTCTTGCTCTTTGCTCATGCTGCAACCCTATTGGACCTCTCTAGGCTTAGCCAATGGAATTTCAAGAGCATAAGTGATAGCCTTTTGACATGTGTCCTTTCCCCTTTTGTGAGAGATTTAGGTAATTAATTAATGCTACTAAACTCTCATTGGACCCCTTTTTCTCTTGGCCAATAGGAATCAGGCAAGCCATTGGGTTGTTGAATGATCATTGGACCCCTTGGGAGACTATCCAATAGTCTTCTAGAGAGCTTAAGTCTTATTGGTTCTTTTATTAAGTGTTTATAAATTAATTAAATTAGATAATTTACTCTAGCCTAATTCTCATTGGTCCACCCCCATGGCCATCCAATAGGATTTCAGTACACCTTGTGGGCATCTAGGCTAGGGAATTGACATGTGTCCCTCTTTCCCCTTGTGTAAAGGAAGCTTGTGAGTGTGTGTGTGTGTGTGTGTGTGTTTCTCTCTCATCCCCTACTTCCAAGGCCCGCCCCCTCTTAAGTAAGACTCTTTGAACTCTTTTTGGCACACACACATCATCCAATTTTCCTAGTGATTGACCTTTACACAACCTTAGAATTTTGGAACCTTAGAATTTTGGAAGTCTTAATGGTCTAAACCTTATGGTCTTTTAAGCCCATTGTTGCACCTTTCTCTTTTGCAGATGCCCCCCCATTTGGATCCCTATTTTCCCTCCTTTGGATCCCTAGTGTGGCCGGTCTGCCAGCTTAACCAATATTCTAGCTTTCTTCCCCTAGCACTTCCCCATATTAAATGATCAGTTTAACATGAGAAAATCATTTAGGAGAATTAGATATTAGTTATTATGACAGAACGTTTGAGGAAGAGTAACAAAAATCATTTTTGGGGTGCTTGAAAACTTCTATAAGAATAATACAAATCAATTTTGGGCTAGCAAATTTTTGCATTAAAGGAAGAAATGAGAAGCGAAGGTACCTAGGCGTGTCCAAAAAATTAAAGGCGGGTTGTTTGAAAAAGGGAGGAGGTGCCAAGATTTGAGTCCAGGTATGTTGGGCCAAAACAATCTGCTTGACTTTATGTAACCACTCCACCACTCTCAATGCACATGTCCAAACTTATGGCAAAGTTTCAAAATACTAAAGCTCCTAAGGTTAATTTATTTATACACTCTCGAAAACTTCTCTTCTATAAATAAACATCTATAAGTTTATGTTTTTTTCAAGTAGATTCTATTGAGTGCATGTGATAGGCAATGCTTTTTTATAGTGACCTCCCCAAGGCATGTGATTGAGTGCATGTGATAGGCAATGATTTGTTGTAGTGACCTCCCCAAGGCATGTGCTTGAGTGCATGTGATAGGCAATGATTTGTTGTAGTGACCTCCCCAAGGCAGCAACATGTCGGGTTGTTTAGAAGTCCCTTCAGAATTTAAATATTTTTCCACTTACATGTGCAATCCCATATCATTGTGCTCCACTTTTTGACAACATGCCAAGATAGGGAACATCTCAAATATAAATACATCAAAATCAAATCGTACAAAATAAACTTATGGAACCAAAATTCAATAAGAAATCCTCTCCTCCAAAGATAAAGTGTAGGCAACAATTTGGCCTTGGTGAAACAATTCAACACAAACTCCAACAAAAAATCCTCTTTAAAATTATTACTATTGGCTGACTTTCCATCCAACAACTGGATTAGATCATGCAAAAACTATCCATCCACATAAACACTCACATTGACCATCCTTAAATCCTTCTCAGTTCCTAGATTGAGCTCCTTTAACTTATCTTTCTTAACCTTGTTTGATCCTCCACACATTTTGTTGGATATTTTCTCAACCAAATCTCTTGCCTCCTTTTCTTGCTGCTGTAAATCTTCCTTTGAGCTAGAGGATACATTCTAATCCACCATTTGTAGTAACTCTAATCCCTCTATTTGGTTCCCAAGAACTAGCTCAAAGTCCAACTCTTCTAATACATTTTCTTTCTCCAAGATTCCTTCTATATCAAGTTCAAATAAAGGTACAATGGTTGGAATAGCCTTCAAATATGCTTCTTCCTCATCATCTTGAACTTCCTCTTCCAGATTAATGGTTTGAGCATACAATGGCCTCTCCTTAAAATGAATGTTCCTCTTGATCCACATTGGGATTGTAATGACCGGCTACATTAATGAAAGACAACCTTATTCACACCCCAATCTTGCTTGCCTTTAGCCAATTTGAACCAAGGTCTCCCCAATAACATCTCATAAGAATCATCACCTTGCTCCATTTTCAAAACAATAAAGTTCACAAAAAATTTTATACCTGCAATCTGAATGGAATGCTACCTCAAAATCTCTAAGGGTTGAACCCCTTCTCTGATCTTCCATCTTCACCTAGAATGGTGTTGGTTCTAACTTGCCCAATTTCATTTTGTGATGTATTGACTCAACTCAAATTCTAACTCCAAATCCTCCATCCAATAATACCTCATCAAACAAGCTACCTTGAAAAAACACCTTTATAATAGGGGCTACAAAATCTACATCTGTTGGATCAATATTGTGCACTACTAGTTCAACTCTATGGTTTGCCTGAATTGAATATTCTTTTGATAACAATCTCTTCTTGAAGGATGGAACCATGCATAACAACTGTTCTAATGACATATGTAATGGAGAGTTAATCAATACCTCAAGACAATCTTTATCATCTCTTCTTATTGTAGCTCTTTCATACTATTGCTTCAACTGATCACCCTGAATGCTAAGTTATGTCATCCAAAATTTAGATTTTTGTCTCCTTCTAAACCTATTTTTAAACTTGATTTTTGATTCCTTTTTTCTCTTTCCAATCAATTGTTCCTTTAGCTTTAGACCTAGTGACAACCATTACATTAACATTGCGACTTTCCAAACATTGGTTGCAATCACATGCCCACTCATTACAATGCTCCTTAATTAGCTGATCTTTATTTTCTTCATTTACCTCCTCTGGTTCTTCATTTACCTCCTCTGATTCTTGTTGCTCAGTCATGTCAATTATTATCACGTTTTCTTGAGCTTGTGGGTGATTTTGTTATTGCTTTTATGAATTAGCTTGCTGGTTATCCGGATTGTATGGCATTACTCGCATCCCTCTTTCCTCTCTATGTTTTACCCACAAAGCACAATACAAACCTACCTAGTGATCTTGTCCACCATAGTAAAGACATGGCATCCATTCTCTAATCATTATCTTGATTTCTCCAAGGTGGTCTTGGAGGTGGGAGGTCTTTGAAATGGTGGTTTCCCTTTGAATGGAAATACTTGGTTAGTTTTGGCATTGCACTCCCCATACACCCAAAAAAACACTATGCTACATGGATTTGCAAACCATGCTCCAACATGAATCGCGATCCATGTACCATAATTACAGATTCAACAAAAAGCTTAGCCTACGGTTAAAGGTAGCAAAGACAAGCATGTCATGAAGATTGGGCACAAAATGTGGCACTAAATCATCAATAATCAAGAGTTTTAGCAGTTTCAGTCTGCAAATGGTCATTCTTTTTCTAACCTATGATAGAATGATCATAAGCCCAAAACTCTATGTCAATGGCTTAGGATATGTGTCCAAAGAAAACCCACAAAGTCTCGTAGCATTTGACCCCAAAACATGGATCATCCATGTACCTCAACAAAATTCTGACAGAGTTAAAATATACAAACCAGTGGTTCTATATAGGTGGAATACATGGCAATTGATGTTAGGAAAATTCATAAAGGTGTCTTTTAAAGTTCAAAGAAGATGTGTCAAAAACCAAAGTGCCAAAGAGAAATAGTCAAATTTCAAGGTTTGTGAAATCTTGCTAAAAGTGCTTTCAAGGTTCCATAATTTTCTTAGCTAGATCTCCAACTTGACATGCAATCAGAGAGCATTGAAAATTAATAGATAAATGGACAGCAAGGTGATCCTCAGATACAAAATAGTAGAAGTCAAGGAAACATCAGAAACCAACATAGAGAATTGATTAAAAAAAGGGGTCCAGAAGTCAAATATAGTCAAAGTAAAAAAAATATGGCCATAAACTACGAAATGAAGTAAAATTAGGAAAAACATGTCCAAACTTGAAAAAATTTCACCACTGTACTAGGATGGACTATAGGAGCATGTGCTAAATGGAAATCCCAAATCCTTCCCAACATGGATCGCGATCCATGAACCTTTTTCAGCCGACCTAAAATAGACATCACCACTGGTCCTAAATACTCTACAAAGTCTAGCCCTGAAGTACCAAGTTATTTGGATCTCAAAATCCCAACCAAACGGCTAAAATTTTCAAAAATTTGGCCTAAAATCTTAACCAATGATCCAAACCCCAAAATTTTTTGACCGAAGCATCAGCTTAATGTGCCCAACCAGGTGGTATGATCAAACCATCAAAATGTGCTCTAGTATGGATTGTGATCCATGTACCTCAGAGCCAGAATTCACATGTGATCACTTGCCCTTGTGACTATAGTTGCCCTAGATGCATTGGTCAAGTTTGATCAAATTTGGAGTAGTTTTGAAAGTGTTATGTGCAATTCTCATTTTAAGGTCAAAGTTTGCATTTTTTCGTTTCCCAATAGCTTTTTGATCATTGCCTAACTCTAAAATCAACTTGAAACGGTTCTCAAGATGCCCCACAGGAAAGCACAAAAAGAGGGGGAGGTGGCACCTTACGAGGTCATTGATATCACATCAAATGAGAAGGCTCATATCACAGAACAGGAGCTAGAAGCAAAACCTGCAAATGACAGATGGAGTGATAGTCAAGAACACCTTATTTACAAAGGAATTGTGGAAGATACACAAAAAATCCAAAGTGCTAGAAGGGGCCACATGTCTACAATTGGACAACTCCTTGAGATTACCGCCATGGGGAATAGATTTTTGGAGAGACCATGAGCTAATCAGCTCCATTCAATACAATGGGGAAGAAACACTAACAGAAAACCATGGGGCTACAATCAAAGTAGAAATCACCGCAAAAATCATCAACAAATTAAGCTCTTCACTTACAGCACGAAACCCATAATCTATTGCATAAGACCAAAGCCATAGATAATGACAAGGTATTCTTGAAGTAGAGAGGACACAAATTGACCTATCAAGGTTTGATCTACTCCGAGATGGAGTTGCCTCTACGGTTAATATCGCAACAATTAAAAGTGAAAAAGACACTGTGATACACGGAACCAATCTTGCATATGGAAGTGGTCATGGAAATAGGGCTGGCAAAAAGAAGGCTGGTCATCTACAGCTTTGGGAACTACATCCTTGACAATTTAGTGGAAGCCAATATCAAAGGGAGTGATAAAAGCAAATCATATATGAATGTTGGACCAACGCAGACCAAAATTGCCTACCAAGCCTTAGGCATGATTAATGAATTACCACTTAGAAGCACAATTGGATTTAATTCACAAATTCAAAATCATAAATTCAAAAGGGGTGAAGCCAGTGGCAGGACCATCTACAAGAAGACCATCAAAGACAAGCAAACTAGGGAAAATTGTAAAAAGTATAACACTGACAATGAAGAGACACAATCAAATATGCCGCATAGCGATGGAGCTAAATCAAAGGAGAGAGAAACACCCTCTCAGTATCAATCTTCAAAGGAAGGAAAAGAAGAAGAATTTACAATCAGACAAACAAGAGTAAAGGTAAGATCAACCATGGCTACTGAAGCAATTCTCATTACACAGGCACGAAGATTTATGGAAGAGGCTCAAGCACAAAGGGAAAGACTCCTCCAACAAAGGAATGAGGAAAAAAGGAGCCTTGAAACAGAAGTAGATGATGAAAGAGATGACAAGGAGGACATGCCTCTATAACACATTGAGAAGATTGAAGATGTAGAAAGAATCAAATAGCAAAGAAGAAAAGAGGCAGCAGAAAATTTAAATATTGCTAGCGATATGCGGCAATGGGTTTAGAACGAGCTTAAACACAAGATGGAACAAAGGGAAAGAGAAGAATCAAAATGCCCACGTGTCAATGATCTTGAATCATATGACGAGTCTACTAAGGCAGAGGAGGTGAACAAAACTTACAAGGCTAAAATAAATCAAGAGGGGGAAAGTGGTTTAGACACATTTGAAAGTCATATAGAAAAAAATCCATCAACAATCAAGGCAAGCATACCCTCCCCTACTCAAGAATCAGTTGATCCAAAGGTTGAAAAGTAACAAAAGGAGCACACCATGGACATACCTGAATAAACAATGGAGTCCAAAGTGTTGCCAAAAAAACAAAGAATTCAAGAGGAAGAGGTCGCAATTTTAGAGATCACCATGACTCCATCTGATCATGAAGCACAACATGAACAAGCAAAGATAATGGAAGAAACAAAGACAATAGAAGTTTGCACTTCCAACCAAGCTTAAGGGAAACAACAAAATCCAAGGTCACCTAATTTGCAGGCTATGGTAGATGAAAGGGCACAACTGATCAGGTCCTTTGACATTGACACACATTTGGAACAAGTCAAGCTCCAATTTCAATGTCAAAGATCACTCTACAACCTGCACAATTTGGAACTGGAAGACACCAAGAAAGAGGCAGCTAAAGCAGCCAAAGACAATCTGAAACTACAACAAAGAATTGAGGATCTACAAATAGTTCAAACACAACTCCAGTCAGAACTACAAAGAGAAAAAGAGAATGCTGCTTATTATAACTAGGAAGTCCAAGCCTTCAATGAAATAAATACAAATTTGCAAGTAGAGCGGTAGTGACTAGAAGAAGATTTGGCCCAAGAGAAGCATCCACGCAAAACTTGGAGAGTTGTATGTAGTGGTAAGCAAGACTCTTACACAGCTCTTAGCCATGCAAGAGATGCCAACCTCAACAAGTATGTCAGCTAGACCAACTTTGTTGACACAAGAAATACAAGATATAAAGACTAACCTAGCTCAAGAACAGTACAACAGAAAAATCCTAGCAGAAGGGAAACAAGATATACAAAAAGCTAAAGATGAGGAAATTGAACATGTACATAAACAACTTGCCAAAGAAAAGGAGGACATGGCTGCTCAATGCGTGACACAACGGGTGAGGTTACAAAAAAAAAGAACAGACCATAAACACAATGCAAGCCCAAACAGTCCTTGTAGAAGTCTCTTACACAACAAGATAGGGACAGGTGACACCGGAAACTGAACACACACAAGTGCCTTGTATGAGCACAAAAATAGCAATGCATGAGTTTGAAGATCCAACCAATACACCAATCTTCAAAACTGCCAAAGATGAAATTCAATGGTGGTAATCGGAAGTGAGTGATCCTTCACACAAAGAATATCTACAATATGAAATGATTGCACTTCCATTGATGTGGTAGGAGGCTCTCTTATGGAAAAGAAAAATGATGCCTACCATCGAGCCCAACCAGAAGGTGATTACAGGGATGTTCTTGTAACTGATGTACACATACAAACAATGATTGATATTCAACCCACCTAGAAAAAGAAATGGTTCAAACAGTGTCCAATAGATGAAATGTATTACAAGAATTCTCCACATTACCTCCTAATTGACCTAACCTATCGTCCCATCAACAAAAGGTGATCCTGGGATAGTTTCTATTCCTAGCAAATCAAGAGACCCACAATGCTCAACTACCCCGTAATAACAAAGCTAGACCCCAATAACCTCTTCCCTTCAGAGAAATATATGATTCACACACTCAAAGGAGTTATCAACATAATGAAAGAGGTGCCACATCTTCCATACCAAATGCTTGTGAAAATTGCCAAAATGCTAATCACCTACATCATGACATTTAATGATGTTGAAGCAGTGGAGCACCCTTGGTAGGAGTGCTACCGTTCTCCGAGCGATGTTTTCTGAGCGATCCTAGTTTCCGAGCAAGTCTTGGCGGAAGGGTACTCCGTAGAAGGGTACTCCTATTAGACAAGGTGGTCTTGTATGCAGTTATCCATGAAAACTACAAAGCTATAAATTAGATCACGTTCTTGAATACATATTGACAACAATGAATTTGGTGCTTGAAAAGGACATAGAGAACTTTACCTACAAGAGGATACATGCTGCATTGATCAATACAAATGGAATGCCTAAATCAATTGTTTATTTATATACACCATAATCTCATGTCTAGAGAGAGAGAGAGAGAGAGAGAATGCAAGATTGCAACAATAACAATACACATTTAAATGGAAGACTCTTGGATACTAAATTTTTGTTATCAAAAAGACATCACAGATTATAGCTGAAAATAAGGATTTTATGTACGATCAATGAAACAAAATGTAACAATAATTTACAATGATTCACATTCATCATCAATGTAAAGGTTTTGAATGTAGCTATGCTCTTCCCGTTCCATGTCGAACTGTTTGTCTCTAGACATGCTCTTTGCCATTGCTTCGGCATACACGGGAAATTGACTTTTCATGGAAGGAATAAACAAAATCTTAATACATATAAAGAAATCCATACAAAGGAAAAATATTAACATATTCAAATATAACATCTAATACATAACATTTCCAATGTAAAATGTGTTTCCTAAATCGTGAGTAATCCATATATTGTCACCAACCATGATAGAACAAAAGCATATCCAAATATGGAAATACAAGCCAAAAAACACATAAGCATATATGGGAATACTACTATTTACCTAGAGCTGGCAATAATTTCTATACCAAAAAATTCATACAAAGGGAGAAGATTAACATATGAACAACATAACATCCAAGAACATAACATTTCTGAAGTAAGCTATGTTCCAAAACCCATGAGTTTTACATAAATGTCAATCTACGACAAAACAAGGGAATAATTAAACATGGCAATATAAACCAAACATCACATAAAAACAAACCACACTTGAAAGAAGTCCATAATAGTATTAGTCTCAAGGGACAAGGGCCTCACTAGTCATACGGATTGAAACCTACAAGTGGATCCACCTCATCATCTGCCTGCGGCCTACTAACATCATCATGGCTGCCTTGTTGCATGTAAGCCAAAAGGAGAGGCTCTACATGCGTGGTCATCAAAAATGTATCCACATCGATAGATGCACATACTCTACCAGTGTGCATGCATGTCTTAAGAATAGGCACAGTACCGCATCCCATCTCAATGCACACACCACCTCGACGACAGTACATGTGTACAAAGCATGCTAAAAATGTATGACTCCTCTCTAGTCCCCCACGCCATTGCTGCCCGACAGGGTCCAAAGCACGCAAATCATCCGGAAGATAATGGTAGGCGAGGGTATCTAAAGGATGCATGCCGAAGGACTCAAAGAGAGGTGTACTCTCTGCAATGAAAATAGGAGGATCTGCAGCTCGACGTCAAACCATAAAAAGCATTGACGTAGAACACTAGCAACAAAAGATAATAATATCCAATTAAACCTTAATTCAAGAAACACATGTATTTTTGAGCATTTGAATAGAATATAATCATCACTATACTCACATATGTGCGAATACCACCAATCTCTTTGAATCCATATGTAGAATGATGAATGACAACCACTTGTCTCACTATCTCCAAATCGTAAACGCGATCATAGCGCTCAATCCACCCAATTGTGAAATCACCTATAATATAATTGCATCATCTTAGAAAAGTTTCAATAAGTAGAAACATACAAAATAAACATAAATATTAACAACTATTAACTTTAACAAATACCTGCCATAGAGGCCATCACCAATAACCATCCCAAATCTGCCAAAGTAGATGCTACCAAAGCAATCCCATAGCGCACATGGTCCTCAGAAACAAAATCCCAAGTGGGACAAGAATCGTCACCACCTTGAGTGCCTCCAAATGGCAAGTCAAGAAAAATGAAGTCAGCTGCCCAATCCACAGTCTTTCCCCTCTTTGTGTAATTAACCCATGAAGGCTTATTTTGCTTGATGAACTCGTGCACACTATAGAAGGTATCATTGTTTCTTCCTCCCGTAAAATCCTTCCCAATGGTGATGTAATCACCAACCACTACAATGCTTTTGGGATTCTCAACATGAGGCATGTATCCCAAATAATGCGTTGCAAGATAAATAAATTGTGTAGTCCTTTTGGAAAGTCTCTTTTGACCTTTTAGAGTATTCCCTTCAGGATCACAAGAGCATGATATCAATATGTTTTCCTCTCAAAACACATACAGATAAGAGAAGAGAGAGAGAGAGAGAGAGAGAGAGAGAGAGAGAGAGAGAGAGAGAGAGAGAGAGAGAGAGAGAGAGACTCTGTGTATGTGTGCAAAGACATAACTTGGATACTTGAGAGACATACACAATAGAGTAATGTATGCAGAAACATGATATATACATATATATATATATATATATATATATATATATATATATATATATATATATATATATATATATATATATATAAGTACTTACATGCATAAACAGACATATATATATCTATGTATACGTATGCAAGTAAGTAGGTATATATATGTCTGTGCGTGGATATAAACACTATTAAAAAATTCACTAAAGAATCAAAATAGATTTGGATCTTGAAATTCAAACCTTGAATGCAATCCTCTGTTCCCAGGTCAAGGATATCTTCGCTCAGACTGAGTTTTGGAAAAAGTTGAATTCTGTGGTTCATGAAAATGGCTTTGAAAAACCAAAGTTTCGTGGATTCATGGCAGATGAGGCAAATGAAAATTGGCTTGCAGTGCGTGCAGTTTACTTTGGTGGGGCAAAAAAAAAGGTACCTGAAAAAGAGAGGAGTTGTAATTTCCATTGGGAGCAAAGCATGGTTCACCACACACATAAGTGTATCCGTCCTTCATTTCAAGAGGAGCATAAATCCTTGTGTTGAAAGTGGCGAAATGCACCATCTGACGTGGATGCAGACAGCTGCAAGAATGAAATCAGAAAATTTTGGCATGCAGGTCATTCAATCAAGGGCGAGATACCATCATTGGAACTTGGCTTGCTTGGTGGGATGTGAGAGCATTCCATTGGGGATCTTGGTTTGTGAGTCAAGATGAGTTAGGTATTTTTGTGCCCACCACTAATCTAGCAGAGGCTAAACATGCAAGTATGCGTGCTAGAGTTGGTTTTAAAAGCCAAATATCCCTTTATGAGGCCACAGGATTTGACATGTCAATGGCTATTTTGCAAAGTGTGAAGTGTAATGCATACTTGAAAGGTATTCATGCAGGAACAGGCCCTGGAATACAAGATATGGCAGAGAGATTCAGTAGTCAAAATACAAGCCAGACATTGAATAGAAAACTAGCAGATCTTGCTCATTCATCTATGGTTGAAATGGGGATTCAGTCTCCGGAGATGCAACATTCTGCAATGTGTAAACGGAGTGTGCGTGCAAAGCGATCGCTGCAGGTTGATCCAAGAGAGATCCTAGAAGAGGATAGTCATATGCCAGAATTTGTAATTGTTACTGAGGGTCATAGCTACAAAAATAAACCAGAAGGTGAGAGAAAAGGAGAATATGTGGAGAGGGGGATTCCAAAGACAGTGTGGGCTATCAGAAGAACCGAACCAAGAAAGAAAATGACTTGTTTTGGACGATTACCGAGGCAAAGTGGAAGATGTGGATCATATATTAATGCAGGGATTGATAATAGCAAATATGGAGTACCTGCAACTTGCTTTTGGGGTCGAAGTAAGTATCCTCGAGGTCTTGTGGGGGGGTTTATTTGGTTTTGTAACTCATCCCCAACACACTCTTGGGAGGTTGATGAGGACCATGTTGTTGGCTTGATTGGCCCTGCTCCAGGAGCGTGACCAGTGGATGAGGGAACTTTGTTGCAACCACAAGAGATACAAATCCTTGAGGAAAATTGATTTTCACTTGAATCAGGTAAAAGCTCAATCAAATCAACTACAGCAAATGCAACATCGAGCTCTTTGCAAGCGCTTAGTTCTTTTCGGCCAAAATTTAGAGATGGTAAGCTTGTTAAGTGGAGAGCAAATTTGACCAAAGAGTTCCAGGTTAGCATTCAGAAAGGAAGAACCTTGTCTGCGCAACTGGTTCGTGAGGCCATTGTTTTATGCAATGAGTCTCATATTTTCTACGTAAGTACTGAAGGCTCGCGAGCATTAGGTGTCAACTACTTAGTGACTCTGGGCGAGTTTCCTCGTTGCACGTGTGAGGGATTTTTGAAAAGAGAAAGCAAGCGCTTGACATACATGACATGTAAGCACTTGTACTATGTGTATTTGCAAATATGGGGATTGGATTCATCATCTCACGAGTTCATTCACCAGGCAGCTCTCACAAAAGTTGAATTATTTCAGGCTCTTAGTGGCAGACGATGCAATGTCACAATTTGACAATCATGTGTGTGAGCATTAAAGCCAGTTGAGTCTTTTTGTCTTTTTGAGATGCAAATCACGACCAAGCAACAACTAGAAACTTTTTGGTGTATATTTTACATCGATACGGAGATGACTCTTTCGCTACTATCTAATGGATCGAAAACTATAGCAACATAAATCAAAGATCATACATTTTGCTATGAAGCTTGGAGTATATTGCCATCATTGTTTTTACTTTTTGTTTTGACAAAGTGAATCATTGTAAATTATTGTTACATTTTGTTTCATTGATCGTACATGAAATCCTTATTTTCAGCTATAGTCTGTCATGTCTTTTTTATAACAAAAATTTAGTATCCAAGAGTCTTCCATTTAAATGTGTATTGTTATTGTTGCAATCTTGCATTCTCTCTCTCTCTCTCTCTCTCTCTCTCTCTCTCTCTCTCTCTCTCTCTCTCTCTAGACATGAGATTAGGGTGTATATAAATAAACAATTGATTTAGGCATTCCATTTGTATTGATCAATGCAGCATGTATCCTCTTGTAGGTAAAGTTCTCTATGTCCTTTTCAAGCACCAAAATTCATTCTTGTCAATATGTATTCAAGAACATGATCTAATTTATAGCTTTGTAGTTTTCATGGATAGCTGCATACAAGACCACCTTGTCTAATAGGAGTACCCTTCTACGGAGTACCCATCCGCCAAGACTTGCACGGAAACTAGGATCTCTAGGAAAACATCGCTCGGAGAACGGTAGCACTCCCTTGGTAGAAGTTTGTGGAAGGAACCAGAGGCTTATGCTGGAATTTGGAAACTAATGTTCCCAGTAGAAACATCGTCATGGGATTATATGCAAGAGTCATGTTTTTGACCTCACATTACATAAAAACCTTTGAAGAGGCATTCATGACCAAATTTTTTGAAGTTGACTCCTCCATTTAAATCCCATGACCAAGGATTTGCCTGCTCCAGATATTTCATATCAGAACACTCTCGACAATTAGCCATTCAGAGATCTGGCAACAACAATCGAGATCGAAGCATGGGCAGAGACATAGGTGACTCACGGGGACACTAGAAAAAGAATGACGGACTACTAAAGACTATATTCATTGGCCCAGCCACATATGCAATTGCACAAGGACGTGCAATGAATAGGAAGGGGGGAATGTTTGGTGGATGTAGTGGACCGTCACCTAAAGAGCTGGCTACATGCCACACTTCGTTCTATTCAATTCCTTTTTTCAAAAGAAGCCTTGTAATTATGTTAGTAATGATTCTTGAAGTGTAATCTAGCCTATTATTCTCTATTGCCGGCTCAGAACCTACGAGCCTTGTAAAGTGGCCAATCGTCGTAGGAAAGGGTCCCAAGTTTTTGAGTAAAAACCCTTAGTTTGAAAGGGAAGATTATCATTATCTTAGAGTATTTTTGGACATCGACTGTGAGATCCAAGTCTGCTACAATTTGTAATCAATATTTCTCTTTGATTGGTGATAAAAATTTGATTCCGTTTAGTGCACTGTGTTCCTTATCTCTTGCTCTTTAATCTAAGTGTAACCATTCTCAGTTTTGATGTGGTTCGCGAAAATTGGTTTGTGAGCTAAATGTGTGGATTTGAGTGCTAAAATGGTTCTGTTTTGATGTTTTGACCTTGGAAGAGTGTTTCTATACTATAGAGCTACCTTTCTAAATAGTTCTGTTGTAGTTTTTTGCACTTTTTTTGGGATGGATTGGGATTTTGGTACCTTCTTAGATGACCACATGACTTGGTAGGATTGAGCCTTTAGGTGTTGTAATACTCCTCCTTGAGTTTTTCTACTTCCGACATGATTGGTGGATGCGAAAAAGGCATGATTACCTAGAGAAATGAGGTTGGACATAAAGTGATCTCCAAACTAGAGAATGAGAGATTTTCTAAACGTAGTTAATTGTGTAGTTTCGTAGGTTCACTTCTTGAGACTGAAAATATTAAAGAATCTTTGTTCCCCATCCCAAGTCGCTTCCTTGAGTATTGACATATGTTAATGCTAGATAGCTATGTTGTAGACATCCACCGTGATGACCCGCTAACACATACCTGCTCGTACAAATTTTCATGGCCTTCGATTACCATCTTGCTGATGTGGAGCAACACAACCGCCAATGTTTTACCATATGTCCCTTAGAGCCTTATGGCAAAAAATTGGCATTTGCATAGCCATAGACTGATGAGACCGTATTCGATGTCCATGAAACTTTTCAAGGATAAAGAGTAGGGTGCATTACCCACTCTTGGAATGTTTCATGGCCTTTAGTTATCATCTCATCTGTATGGGACTACACAATCGTGATTATTTTACCTTGGGGTTCTTAGCAAGCCCTATGGCAAGAAATTGGCATTTGCATAGCTCAACACCAGCGAGATGGTAAGCAATGGCTATGAAGCTCTACACGGATAAGAAGTCGGGTGTATTATTGACACCTAAAAAATTTAATGTATTTTGATTACTATGTTTTCATTATGAGATTACACAATTGCCAAATTTTTCCCATAGGACTTGTTGAGGGTCTTATGGAAAAATATCAGTGTTTACGTAGTCCCAAACTTGCGAGATGGTAAGCGATGACCATGAAACTTTGCAAGGGTAGGGAACACATTGCATTACTTGCCCTTCCAAACTTTCATTGAATTTCATTAAAGTATCATTGGTATGGGATTTCAAAATCACCAATCTTTTTCCATAGGGCTCGCTACGGCCCTTAAACAAAAAATGGTGTTTACCCAATTCTAGACTAGCGAGATGATAAGCCATGACCATAAAACTCTAGAAGGTCAAGGACTAGGGTGCATTAAAAATGTATCTAAAGTCTCATGGTGTCTGGTTACCTTCTCGTCCTTATGGAACTATAGAATTGCAATTTTTTACCGAGGGCCCTTACTGAGCTCGATGGCAAAAAATTGGCATTTGTGTAGCCCTGGTCGGGTGAGACAGTTATAGATGTCTATGGAGCTTTGCAAGGGAAAAAGTAGTATGCATTATCTTCCCCTTTAATCTTTCATGGTCTTTAACTACTACGTTGTTAGTAAGGAACTACACAATCACCACTTTTTTGCCATAGGGCTTGCTTAGGACCCATAACAAAAAAAATGGTGATTGTGCAACCCCATCCCAAAGAGACAATAATCAAAAGTAGTGAAATATTCCATGTGTGAAGGAATGAGTCGAAGGCATGGATGTGTGCACAACAAAGATGGAGAGAGAGAGAGAGAGAGAGAGAGAGAGAGAGAGAGAGAGAGAGAGAGAGCACGACACACGGATGTGGGGTGGAGATCCCAAATATCACTGTATGAGCACACTGTGAGAATGAGTGAGAGCTCCTTATTCTTTGTATGTATAAAGAATAAGGAGATAAATGTGGGTGATCTGGCCGACAGACACAAGAAAAGCAGGTGAGGCACACCACCTTTACCTAACATTCTCCCAATAATGGTTGTGTGCCAATAAGTGGCGAGAAGACTAGCCTACAACTAGTATATACAAGAGATGAGAGTTGAAAACTCTCAACCTATGTCCACTAGCTCACTTCAAACACTTGAGTGCATCTGTAACTACTCTACTGGAAATGCAACATGCATACCATTAGGGATACAGCCATGATGACACTCCTGATGCAGGTATTGAGTAACGTCCTGCATGGCTCCACAATGCACAATGCGAGTGTCAGTCATCGCACAATTGACAACTCCCACTGCAAATGCACTAACCGCATAAGCAACATCAGGTCTTGAGACCAAAAGGCCAGACATGAGAGATCCAAAATTCAATGAAACATGCACTATGTGTGCCAACCTATCCCTATCAACAGCAGCAACCTCAGTGCCATATGCATCCTCATCAGGAACTTGACTATGCATCACTATGTCAGCATCGTCTAGCAAAGGCATACCTGCTAAGAATGACTGCAAAATCAGAAGATTAGCACCACTAAGATCACATGAGTCTCCTTGAGCATTTCACCACATAGACCATGCATCATATCCTCCCACCTATGAGCAAATTTGAAGCCAATTCCACTCTCACATCCCAGCGCGAACCATGTGTGGAATCCTTGACACACAATAAATATTTGTTTCTACACAAATTACAGAGGTAAAAATCGATCCAAATGGACATCACCACTGCATGTAGAGTGTGCCAAAACCCAGGCTACACCCTAACCTTGCATAAATGGCATTCCGTATGCAAAAGTTACGCAAAAAGCATTGTTGTTGAGCTCGAAAAACGACATGTGGAAATCAATTTCTGAAAACCTACTATAGTGTGGGCTGATTTGTGAGCACTAGATAGCTTCTATAAGCTCTTTGTGTGAGTGCTCCTCTGTTTGAGCTATCCATTAGCATCTATAAGCATAACGCTGTGGATTGGCACCTGCGCCGCCTCCCCGACAAAGCTCTGATACCAATTGTGAAGGAATGGATTGAAGGTGCGCGTGTGTGTGCAACAAAGATGGAGAGAGAAGAGAGTGGGAGAGAGATCAAGACAAAGAATGTGGGGTGGAGCTCCCAAATCTCACTAAATGAGCACACTGTGAGAATGAGTGAGAGCTCCTTATTCTTTGTATGTATAAAAAATAAGGAGATTAATGTGGGCGGCCCAACATTGGTGAACGGAAATGGACAAAGCATGGTGAGGCACACCGCCTTTACCTAACACCAGAGGTAGGGACTAGGATGCATTTACCACCCTTGCAATATTTCATGGCCTTCAATGATTGTCTCATGACCAATTTTTTTCCATAGGGTTCTGAGCGTTCCCTATAGCAATAAACTGGCATTTGCATAGACCAATATCAGTGAGATGATAAGCGATGGTCATAAGACTTTGGAGGGACAGGGATTAGGATGCATTCCTTGCCTCTACAAATTTTTAGGCCATTTTTGTAGCCCAATATCAGTGAGATGATAAGCGATGGTCATGAAACTTTGGAGGGACAGGGATTAGGATGCATTACTTGCCTCTACAATTTTTTATGGCCATTTGTGTAGCCTTAGTTGGAAACGATGGCCATGCAACTTTGCAAGGGAAGAAAGTAGGATGCATTACCTACCCCTTCAAAGCTTCATGGACTTTTGTTATCATGTCGTGGGTATGGAGCCACGCAATCATCAATTTTTTTCCATAGAGCTTGTTGAGGGCCCTATGGTACAAATTGGCAATCAAATTTTTTAGAGGTGGGGAGTAAGATGCATTACTTGATCCTACAATGTGTCATGCCCTTTGGTTATTGTCTCATTGGTATGGGCTTGCACAATTGCCAACTTTTTTTCATTGGGTACTTAGCAGGCGCTCTCACAAAAAAAAAAAAAGTCATTTGCACAATCTAACATTGATCATGCTTCTTCTTCTCCATGTCAAGTTTAGAGAAATGGGAGGATGTATCCTACATGCACACAATAGAATACACCTCTCTAGCACAACCGTAAAAAACCATCATAATTCAAAGGATTCTATTCAACATTCCCTCCCTTTCTTCCCTCCATAACATCACCCAAATCTCCTATCTTGGAGTTCTCTTTTCTTTTTCTCTCCATACTCAACATCCTTTTGCTTGGAGCTATTGTATTGTGAATAGCCATTACATCTTGTCTCTCTAATTAACTTGATAGAAAATCATTCTCCATTTCATTCAATCCACTTCATAATTCCATTTTGAGACATTACTAATGGGATAAAAATGTCTCATCTTAACAGGCTTACATTAGGAAGAGAATGGGGTCTACGAGGGGCTCTTTATTCGGCAGTTTAAGGAAGTCAAACCTTTAGTATTAAGAAAGTAATCAAAGGACAGCTTTTGAATTCAAACAGCCAAAACGGATACTTTATTTGAATTCAAAATTTCCCCCCAAAATGGAATTTAAAATCTAGCAAGTAAAACCATATCATGTAGCATATCTATGGAAAGAGCTCGACATGTAGGTTACAGATCTATGATCTCTATTGAAATTGGAGATCATATGTGGGAGTTATGGAAGGACAAAATTCATAAAGTTTTCCACCTCCGTTTTTGGGGGGGAAGTGCATACTTTGACCACTCTTACACATCTCTTACACACCCACCTATCTTGCACACATGGCATACACCTATTTGTCAAAATGTTAATCACCTTTATAAGCTCATGTCAAATAAAGAGGCCCTCCTTCACCCCATTCTCTTCGTAATGTTTGGAGTAAGAACATGCAATTGTGCAAGTTGGCACATCTTATCCCAATAATATAGATCAAGTGTGGAGCATTGGCTAGAAAGAAATCAATTTGTGGATTAATGGTCACATGTATTTGAGAGATCCTCTAACCAATGCCATCAAAGGGGATTTTTTCTTTATGTCAGCTTACTTCAATGAGCTTCTACTGGTAAATGATTTATTTGTGCAATATTTATCCACTCCAAATACATGATGAAATATTTCATTACAATTAACCACAATCACATCTTAGTCCACCAAGACTGATCCTTTCCATATGACATCCCTTGTTCTACATAGGAGTCAACCAGTGACAATCTAACATTACGTACTTCACTTTGAGTACTGAAGATAAAAATAAAAAATTGAAATTTAGAATAAAGACATTTCCCATTGCATTTATTTTTTCTATTAAGCTCTACATCTAGTAAAAAAAGTGTTAACATGAACACCCAGCGAGGTTTCTCGAGTGAGTCAAAAACCGAGCAAGACCTTCACTTAAGAGAGAGAGAGAGAGAGAGAGAGAGAGAGAGAGAGAGAGAGAGAGAGAGAGGGAGGGAGATCATCCACCAACCCATAAGCTACAAAGTATCAATGAAATGGAAAGAGAGAGTCAACGTAGACCATGAAAAAAAATCCATATCTCTGTCACTCGCCTTACCATCACACATGGCATCTCTCTCTCTCTCTCTCTCTCTCTCTCTCTCTCTCTCTCTCTCTCTCTCTCTCTCTCTCCACGTGCCACCCTCTAACTTTTTCCCTTGGGAGACCTTCGAGCATCTTCATAGATTCTTACTAATGGAAGCACATTTTCATCTACTCCCATACTGCTGCTACTTTATTTTATTCATACATTTAGATCGAGATTGCTCCCAAGCCCATGAATTATGACCCAATGCCAACCTTCTAACCCTCTTAAAAAGGACGATGTAAGATTGGAACATGGATCGGCCTACTCTAGCTTTGTTACAAGAGACAACCCTCATATCCAACCTAGCGTCCACATTACCTTCTAATAGCGAGCATCCCTTTTTTTAAAAAATCTATTTTGTGCCCACAACAGGTAACTTCATTGTACGCTCGCCTATAGGCTCCCTTGTGCATGACCTTTAGAGATCTTGTGATGCCTCCTCATCTGGTCCCCTGCCTCTCCTGATGCCTCGTGTCCCGTCTTTCTCTCCAATTCACCGCCACCTCATATTCTCACTAATGATCTATCGGCCTTTAAAAACAAGCATCTTTGCAAATACTTTCCTTCCATGAACTTTTTAAAATTGTGATCACATATACCTCTCGCATAAAAACCATTAATTGTATCCAAGACTCCCAATTGCAAAGCAAAGGTGCTACCCATCATCAGCTTTGCACACCACCTCTCTTCCCTCGAGACCCATTCCACTCGACACACAAGAAGCTGCTTGCATCTACGGCACCCACAGACACCACTGAACACACAAGCGTTGATGAGGGCCAACATAGCTGATCTCATTTGGATTTGCTGCAGTTTGCCATTGAGCCAGCACCACATTCAAAATTTCAATCTCCCCAATTGATCTCTCTCCTAGAATGGCTATGCACTAGAACATACGGAGCTTCCATGCCATTCCTTTAGAGAAAAACACAATTACCTCTCATGCCCTAGCTGGTTTTTCCCCTATCGCCTCATAGCCCACACATCTCTTGCACCTTGCCGTAGGCCTTCCCCTTACTCATGCTCAAACGCATATAGGTAGCTCATCATTCTCCTCCTCCTTCACTGGCCTGTCACCATCCACCCTTTCAGTTACATGTTGAAGTCGGTTTTTTCTTAGACCTGACGAATCCCAGTGATTCCCCAAAAATCATTGAGCATACGTAACTCCTACTAGGTCTAAACTTACTAGAACCATTAATTTTGATGGGAAACTCCTTGTGCAACTTGCCATCAGAGGCGCCCTCGTCCGCACATGCTCCACACTATACTCTAGTGCTGGCCTCTCCTACGTCTCCTCTGTGCTTCGTTGTTGCACCCTAACCAATACTACTCACCCCTTCTGGCCACAACTTCCTGCCCAACCATCATTTGAATTCTACCTATTGCTCCCTCTGTTTAGCCACGCTAGATTGTCCCGTTGGTTATTTGTCCTACGCGATCGTGCCACCCACCCCTGCACCATATCGTTGAAGGCCTCAATTGCATCCTTCAACTCCAGTATCCTTAATTCTAAGAGATAAAACGAAGTCTCTTTCTTCCACGCTCTGTTCCACTGTACCACACCTTTACCCTTTAGCCATAGCATCTATCCCTTGCAATTAGTAGCCTCACCTACCACAAGAACTTCATAACAAATTCCCACAAGGGAAAGGAGACTCTTTTCCTACCATTATTTCAATATAGAAATGGAAAAGCATAGCGCTTCGTATTTTCCAATCAAGAAAAAAAATGGTTTCATAAATTCCATCTTGAAAAAGTTGAGTGTGTTTTCTCTAATGTAAAAATCTAATGAGAATTTTCACCATTTATAAATGACACATTTTTCTTGGTAGGATTATTATTTACATGTAAAAATGACACATTTTCAAGAAGGAAAACAACTTGGAAAAGTTCACCATTTGGAAATCTGATTTTTCCAAGATGGAAAAAATGTGGATAAAAGGATTTCACATGTGGAAATCTTACTTTTTCAAGATGGAAAGAATGTGGATAAGAGATTTTCACATGAGAAAAAGTTCCATGTAGAAATTTTTACAAATTAAGAATATAGTCCTATGGATATTTCATGTGTAAATTTTTTTGGCATTGAGTTTTAACACCTACTTAACTAATATATTGATACTATTGTTTAAACAATACCTACTACCATTACATTACAAAAAGAAGGTGTTTCGATCCCTTTGTTGAGTAATCCCACTAAAGAAATGGAATATCACTTTGAGATACCTTTCATAAAAAATGAATCATAATTTATACCGTGTACTTACATGTACTTGAGAATACACATACTCAAGTAATCAAAGTAAAGTAGTTGAATAACATGACTTTGGGGTATCTATCATTAGTAGTTATTCATTATCCACATCGTGTACTTACATGTACTTGAGAATACACCTACTCAATAAACAAGTTAAAGATCGTTATGTAGCCTTTTAAGTTATGATTAGTACGGCTGGCGGGCGCCTCTCTCTCTCTCTCTCTCTCTCTCTCTCTCTCTCTCTCTGTCTCTCTCTCTCTCAACTGTGTGCTCGAAGGCGCATGAAACACTGCCGGATGAAGGAGTGCTTGCCACGTGTTGTTGGGGGGGGGAGGGCATCCATCCCCCTTTTATAGTAGTATACATTGTTTCAATTGGTTAGAAAACTAAAAACATAGATTTTAAAAGACTCTTCAAATTAAGACACACTTCATGTAGAATGCAGCAGACACCTAAGGTAATGATTGAGAAAAAAGATCTTAAGTGAAAATACCATAAAAACTTTAGAGATTCGATGATTGAAAAAGGGGTCTTAAGTGAAAATGCCATAAAAATTTTAGAGATTCAACGATTGAAAAAGGGGTCTTAAGTGAAAATTCCATAAACATTTTAGGGATTCAATGTAGAAAAACTTTCAGTATTTCTCTACCAGAGTTGAGCTCAAATGCTGGAGTGATAAGAAAGCCTTCATTTAGGCATTTTGTTGCTAATAACCCAATCTACATAACATTTCAAGAGATTTTTTGGCTTTATTTTGCTTGTGCACAGTCAAAAGTGCGCCTTGTGTATCGTTTTGAGATCTTTGATTGTTGGCCACAATCGACCATACATATCGTCAACGTCATCCACATTCATAACGCTCATTGCCATCTCCTCCATTTGATCATTGCTTAGTAGGGTGCCAATCACCACCTTAATCAAACAAAAAATAAAAGATTCAAAACCTAACCATTCACTTAAAGTGCATGCAAGTAATAAACTCAATTAACATGATCAACATTCACTATTCTTGATCAATAAATCACCTCTTTTTCACAACTGTCATTGTATCTTGTTGGTTTACGAATAACCCTACAAGATTTAGTTGCTTTGATAGTCTACACACATGAAAAACCACGACATTACCAATTACAGTATATTATAGAGCATAAACATTTCATATTGTTTCTTTCCCTCACAACTAGAGGGGTTTTGCTTTGGAGAGTAGGACGAGTTTGGTTGGAGATATCACGTAAGGCATACATATCAAAATACATGTTAATTAATTTATGTTTTTAATGACCAAATTTAGATTTTGTCAAGTACATACCTTTCTTCCACCAGAGGATTGTGCTTCATTCCTCTTTTTCAAAGAATCTTTGTTCTAAAAGCATAAAAAGGACTATGTAAATGGCATAAGTCATACATATGTAAATCCATACATTGTTCACTATACTTATCCATGTGACCACTACTTACCATGTAACATTAGCAAGGCTTGATAATTTTTTTGTCTTCCTCTTTCTTGCATGTGCCACATTTTCATGCTCACCAAAATTCAGTAGAAAAAATCCTCGTGTATTTACATGTGTATGTATATGAGAGAGAGAGAGAGAGAGAGAGAGAGAGAGAGAGGGACCATGCCTTTTATCCTTATTACTTGCAAAGTCAGTGGAATCCTTCTCCAAATTATCCATTTCTTGAAGTGGATCATTTTCAGGGCTTGCAGGTATATAGCATTCTTCATTATCAACTTGGAAAATAATTTGATCTTTACTTGCATCATTAGTTGCTTGCTCTTTTAAACTAGTTGGAAGGAAAGGGTCCATTTTGTTCTACAAACATTACAAAGTCAAATATTCTTTAGTTTATATATTACCATGTGCTACATATACTTAGATTTGTGTGTGTGTGTGTGTGTGTGTGTGTGTGTGTGTGTATGTGTGTGTGTGTGTGTGTGTGTGTGTGTGTGTGTGTGAGAGAGAGAGAGAGAGAGAGAGAGAGAGTTGAAAACTAACTTTTTGGCCTACAAATTCATCGTGTGAACTGCTTGTATATATATATATATTTTTTTTGGATTAGTGGGTCCAGGGGTATTCTTGGCGAGTGAGTCTCCTTGATGTAAGCCCGTGGGGCAAGGTCTTCTTGAGAGAAACCCAGTCTTATTATAAAGAGAAGAGAACCTACAGTATAGGCAGGGGATTTGGGATCTCTCTTAGTGTCTTGTACTGTATTCCACATTGGTGGAGACGGCGGGCACCTCCTACTCGCTCCTAGCCATAGCGTAGCCATACTCCTCCAATTATGAGCCACCCACTCTTACCTCGTCAAACTCCTGCCTCTCCTGTCATGAGGATGCTTCGATGCATCCTGAGCTCACCATTTCACAAGTGCAGATGGAACACATATTCCAGGCTATGTCAAATATGTTGGTCCAGGTGAATCACACTAACCAGACCTTGCTGAATTTTCTCTCTTCTACAACGTCCCACATGCACAAACCTGACAGCAAGATTCGGCCAAAACACTTCTCGGGATTACCAACAGAAGATGTTTTGACCTGGCTTGACCACTTCAATAATGTTTCCGGCTACCACAATTGGGCAGATGACCGCAAGGCGATGGAGGTTCGCACATTACTTGATGGTGTTGCAGCAATCTGGTTCATCCAACAGCCTGAGGACGTTAAAGGTGATTGGCTGATGCTTAAGTCTTTTGCTGATTCAGAATTTCGCCCATCAGAATATCATGTAGATAGCGCTGCAACACCTTCATGCTTTGAAGCAACAACAGTTGGAACCGGTGGCACAGATTGCAGTAAAATTAAATCAACTCTTTTTAAGGGCCGACCCTACAATGTCTGAGGAAATGAAGTTATTCTTTCTCTCTCTCTCTCTCTCTCTCTCTCTCTCTCTATATATATATATATATATATATATATGCATAGAGACAAGCTAGTTAATTGATAGACAATGAGATTTCTAGACGATAATGGTAATGAAGTATGAAGTCGGATAGCAACAAATTCTATCTATCAAATTGTTTGATAGATAGATAGGATATCACTTATGAAGTATCACTTAGATAAATAGAATAATATCACTTATATAATATCAATTTCAAGTATCACTTAGACAGAGAGAATAATATCACTTATGAAGTATAAGATATGGGATCTATATATTAATATATACAGTTATACAAATAGATGGATACATAGCATCAAATAGCTCATCATAGACATAATGATAAGTTCAGTATGATAGAATAGTTCCTCTAACCATGTATGTAGAAAGATGTATAGCTAGTCATTTTGGGCAGTTTTCACATAGGTGCCTGCATTTTCCATGGCTGACAACAACATGTCATTGATGTGCAAGAGTCACTTTCTAGAAAAAACAAGACTAGGCAGCATGCAGTTGAACAAGCTTTTATTACAACTCAAAGAAGCGCACTGCAGAAAATTGGACAATAAGGCTATCAAATGTTATTTTTTGTTATAGTGCTTAAAGCAAAGGTTACAGGTTGTACCATCTGCAAATAAAGCGTAACCTTTTCTCCACATAAAAATTTCACCAAGAAAAATGTTATGAAGTTCTTGTGCTCCTTCTCCTTTCTCCTTCTCTCCCAAGAAGTAGCTATGATCTTGCCATGCAACTCCCGCCGCACGATCTTCCCCCCTTACCACCTTCTGTGCTCTCTTCCTTGCCCCCCTCCCTACTTTCCTCCTCTCTCTTCCCTACCGCTAACCCCACATTTAATCCCAACCCTAGCCCTAACCCTACCCCCTCGTTTCCCAACCCTAACCCTCCCTACCCTACCCTTTCAGCATACGTCCCTGCCCCTCCTAACCCCATTTTTGGCGCCAACCCTTCTACCTTTAACCCAAACCCTACCTCTGACCCTTTCTCTCTGCCTCCTCCGACTCTTCCTAGCCCTAGCCCTACTCCTACCCTTAACTGTGGCCTTCAACCTCCTAGTAATCCTAGCCAAGACCCTCAACAACAGCGTGGATCTTCTCTTCTTGATACTCTGGAGGACCTTCTCTTTCCTCCAAAACGTTAACAAAACCTCCACAAATTTTTATCTTACATATACAAAATTGGGCCTTGTAAGCACTCTTTGCAGCTCGCGGCATTACTTGTCAACCCTATTTGGCTGTTTGGTCCATTTTTCCACACTTGTAATAAATTTTGTACCATTTACATCATTCAAGAGCACAAGACTGCTACATGGGAGTGCAATTATGGAAATTTCACATTGTATACAAGATAGTAGGGAGGAATCTTCCTTAATTGTAAAGGTCTACTAGGAATTGCAGACACTCAGTGCCACTGCATTGTTAGGATTTAGAGGGCTCCCTATCCTTTCTAAAGATAGGCTTTTTGCTTTTCTTTACAATCCTTCCCTCCAGAACATCACCCAAATCTCCTATCTTGGAGTTCTCTTTTCTTTTTCTCTCCATACTCAACATCCTTTTGCTTTGAGCTATTGTATTGTGAATAGCCATTACATCTTGTCTCTCTAATTAACTTGATAGAAAATCATTCTACATTTCATTCAATCCACTTCTTAATTCCATTTTGAGACATTACTAACGGGATAAAAATGTCTCATCTTAACAGGCTTACATTAGGAAGAGAATGGGGTCTACGAGGGGCTCTTTATTCGGTAGTTTAAGGAAGTCAAACCTTTAGTATTAAGAAAGTAAATAAAGGACATCTTTTGAATTCAAACAGCCAAAACGGCTACTTATTTGAATTCAAAATTTCCCCCTCAAATGGAATTTAAAATCTAGCAAGTAAAACCATATCATGTAGCATATCTATGGAAAGAGCTCGACATGTAGGTTACAGATCTATGATCTCTATTGAAATTGGAGATCATATGTGGGAGTTATGGAAGGCCAAAAATCATAAAATTTTCCACCTCCCTTTTTGGGGGGGAAGTGCATACTTTGACCACTCTTACACATCTCTTACACACCCACCTATCTTGCACACATGGCATACACCTATTTGTCAAAATGTTAATCACCTTTATAAGCTCATGTCAAATAAAGAGGCCCTCCTTCACCCCATTCTCTTCGTAATGTTTGGAGTAAGAACATGCAATTGTGCAAGTTGACACATCTTATCCCAATAATATAGATCAAGTGCGGAGCATTGGCTAGAAAGAAATCAATTTGTGGATGGATGGTCACATGTATTTGAGAGATCCTCTAACCAATGCCATCAAAGGGGATTTTTTTTTTTGTCAGCTTACTTCAATGAGCTTCTACTGGTAAATGATTTATTTGTGCAATATTTATCCACTCCAAATACATGATGAAATATTTCATTACAATTAACCACAATCACATCTTAGTCCACCAAGATTGATCCTTTCCATATGATATCCCTTGTTCTACATAGGAGTCAACCAGTGACAATCTAACATTACGTACTTCACTTTGAGTACTGAAGATAAAAATAGAAAATTGAAATTTAGAATAAAGACATATCCCATTGCATTTATTTTTTCTATTAAGCTCTACATCTAGTAAAAAAGTGTTACCATGAACACCGAGCGAGGTTTCTCGAGTGAGTCAAAAACTGAGCAAGACCTTTACTTAAGAGAGAGAGAGAGAGAGAGAGAGAGAGGGGGGGGGGGGGGGGGGGGGGGGGGGGGGATCATCCAGCAACCCATAAGCTACAAAGTACCAATGAAATGGAAAGAGAGAGTCAACGTAGACCATGAAAAAAAGTCCATCTCTCTGTCACTCGCCTTACCATCACAGATGGCATCTCTCTCTCTCTCTCTCTCTCTCTCTCTCTCTCTCTCTCTCTCTCTCCACGTGCCACCCTCTAACTTTTTCCCTTGGGAGACCTTCGAGCATCTTCATAGATTCTTTCTAATGGAAGCTCGTTTTCATCTACTCCCGTACTGCTGCTACTTTATTTTATTCATACATTTAGATCGAGATTGCTCCCAAGCCCATGACTTACGACCCAATGCCAACCTTCTAACCCTCTTAAAAAGGACGATGTAAGATTCGAACATGGATTGGCCTACTCTAGCTTTGTTACAAGAGACAACCCTCATAGCCAACCTAGCGTCCACATTACCTTCTAATAGCGAGCATCCCTTTTTTTTAAAAAATCTATTTTGTGCCCACAACAGGTAACTTCATTGTACGCTCGCCTATAGGCTCCCTTGTGCATGACCCTTAGAGATCTTGTGATGCCTCCTCATCTGGTCCCCTGCCTCTCCTGATGCCTCGTGTCCCGTCTTTCTCTCCAATTCACCGCCGCCTCATATTCTCACTAATGCTCTACCGGCCTCTAAAAACAAGTATCTTTGCAGATACTTTCCTTCCATGAACTTTTTAAAATTGTGAGCACATATACCTCTCGCATAAAAACCATTAATTGTATCCAAGACTCCCAATTGCAAAGCAAAGGTGGTGCTCATCATCATCTTTGCACACCACCCCTCCTCCCTTGGGACCCATTCCACTCGACACACAAGAAGCTGCTTGCATCTGCGGCACCCACGGACACCACTGAACACACAAGCGTAAATGAGGGCCAACATAGCTGATCTCATTTGGATTTGCTGCACTTCGCCATTGAGCGAGCACCACATTCAAAATGTCAATCTCCCCAACTGATCTCTCTCCTAGAATGGCTATGCACTAGAACATACGGCGCTTCCATGCCATTCCTTTAGAGAAAAACACAATTAGCTCTCATGCCCTAGCTGGTGTTTCCCCCTATCGCCTCATAGCCCACACATGTCTTGCTCCTTGCCGTAGGCCTTCCCCTTACTCATGATCAAACGCATATAGGCAGCTCATCATTCTCCTCCTCCTTCACTGGCCTGTCACCATCCACCCTTTCAGTTACACGTTGAAGTCGGTTTTTGCTTAGACCTGACGAATCCTAGTGATTCCCCAAAAATCATTGAGCATACGTAACTCCTACTAGGTCTAAACGTACTAGAACCATTAATTTTGATGGGAAACTCCTTGTGCAAGTTGCCATCAGAGGCGCCCTCGTCCGCACATGCTCCACACTATACTCTAGTGCTGGCCTCTCCTACGTCTCCTCTGTGCTTCGTTGTTGCACCCTAACCAATACTACTCACCCCTTCTGGCCACAACTTCCTGCCCGGCCATCGTTTGAATTCTACCTATTGCTCCCTCTGTTTAGCCACGCTAGATTGTCCCGTTGGTTATTTGTCCTACGCGATCGTGCCACCCACCCCTGCACCATATCATTGAAGGCCTCAATTGCATCCTTCAACTCCAATATCCTTAATTCTAAGAGATAAAACGAAGTCTCTTTCTTCCACGATCTGTTCCACTGCACCACACCTTTACCCTTTAGCCATAGCCTCTATCCCTTGCATTTAGTAGCCTCACCTACACGAGAGTTGCTGACATTCACCTTTTGCCTGCAACCCTTTGGTCAACTACCTCAATTGACACCCTGTCACGTTTGCTGGTTGTTGCCCCCCGCCAAGTTGCTGACCTTCACCTTTCGCCTACAACACTCAGCTCAACTACCTCAGCCGACACCCTCTCATGTTGGTTGGTTGTTGCCCCCCGCCAAGTGCCCGTGGCTTTTCCACCATGCAAGGGAGGCAGAATAATGTGCTGCATGCCAAGGTAGAGGAGGACATTTCGTGAACACTCGTGCAAAAAGCAAGGAATGAGAATTCACAGAGTCCCCAACTCTATATTAGTGCAGAGTTCCCAGCAAGGACTAAGAATGCATAGAGTTCCAACAAAACACTCATCTCTCTCTCTCTCTCTCTCTCTCTCTCTCTCTCTCTCTCCACGTGCTATGTCCTCCTATTTTCTCCTCAAAGGCTTCAAAATGTGGAGCTAAAACCCCCCAAATCGCCGCGAACTGATTTGAGGGGTTTTGACTTTTCAAAAAGATTTTACAAGTAACCTTGCACACGAGCGAGAGAAGTAGAGAGGCAACGTTCATGATGCAAGAGAAGGCCTCACTCATCAAGACGTATTATGGAAGGTTACCGTTCATTCACTCTTGGAAAAGCAAGCAAACAATATCGTAGCACTCTTGTTGACCCATTATATCAATTACTTATGAGCACAATACAGAAGATTAAGCGCTATGACACATCTACATCATGCTCACCTAGTGGGTGTTAGCGTCTCTGTCTCCTCCACCTTGTAGTTATAATGTCCTCCTCCTCCATGCCTACCAGTTGAAGCCAAATGGTGCTAACGCTCTATGATCAAATGCCATGCGCAAATGTTGCGGATGTCCTTCAGGTCCTCAAATGCCTTGCACAATCCATCCCTTGATCCTTCTACCACCTTTTCGATGGTGCTCTCATCCCCCCGCCCATAGTTGCTTGCGGGTGCAGGTTGATATTTAAAGAAGCGAAAAGGCTGTTATCATATATGTGCTTTACAAGCCTCATAAAGCCCTCAAAAACTTTCCATTTGAGAGTTGGGAAGGATTTTATTATGATTGTTACTAGACAACAATTTAGTCATCCAAAGAAAGGGCATGTAGTCCAACACTAGGTGTTGTTGATGAGGCTATTCGCAAACATTTGGTGTACTAGTGGAAATTGTCAAAAGCACATTAGCTTCATCTAGACGATTCAAGAATCATGTGGATTTTTTCAGATGCAGAGGAAATGAGAGCAGTAAGTACAAGTTGGAAAGATTGAACATAGTTTATAAAAAAGCGGACTATCTAGGAAGTAGTGTCTGGGTACTAGCTTGTTTGTGTGTGTGAGAGAGAGAGGGATATACACCTGGGGAGGTCACCTAATAAAAATGTAACCTATCACGTGAGTTCAACAGAAGGGTATTTAAAGTTCTTGAAAGTTACAGAAATATTTATACAGAAGGACATTATTTTTTCAAATTTGACAAAACTTATAGATTTTAAGAGAAAATGGTAAATTATATTCATTAAAAGATTCACAGATAAGGGGTTTTACAAACATGTTTTGAACGCACGTGATATGGTAGTTTTACACATAGTGAACCCCCCGAGGATATACACACACACACACACACATGGAATGAAAAACTATAAGAGAATTTGGCTATTCTTGTATATGTACAAATTCCTCTAGATGTAGAGAAATATAATGAGAAAATTTTATAGTTTTTGTTAACTTTATGAAATATCACATGAAATTAAGTATTGTCAAAACGTACCAAGAGTTGACAATGCTATGTATGCTATCCTCTTTGATTGGCTAGTTTTGCTTGATTTTTGGTTCGCTCAACAAGTCTTGCTCGGTGTTTGGAATTTCTCTAGTAAAAATGGGAACCCCAACATTACCTCCCATACAAGTTAGGCCTATAATAGTAGCAGGAGCATTGTAGCATTGCTCTCTTGCATGCAACTCTAAGCTAAATTCCATTGCATACCACTACCTTAGATCCTCACCCAGATACTCTAATATTGAAGTTTTGTCAGCCAATCCAAATCTTTGAAACATAAACATTTCATGTGACAACGTAGGAGTTACACTTGTGCACACCAATCTATAAAATACCACATATTTTGCTAGCACTTATTGATTAAAAATGAGATTAAGTGTGCTTAATCATTTTGAAATTAAGTTTACTTGATCATTTTGAACTTAAGTCTACTTAATCATTATGAAATTAAGTTTACATACTCATTTTAAGATTGCAAAGCCAATAGCAACTCTCCTTCTTGCTTCTTATTGTCAATCACCAAAAATCAACACCTTACAAGCATGTGTTATGAGGGAATAAAGGAACATAAAAAATGATAGCACATTTATACAACAAAAAACTTCAATTATTTTAAGAAGTGTTTCAACTTTATGCACACATGGCATCCTGCTTTCATACAATGATTACCATCCCAAAATAGAAGTCTTTTACCTTTGAGATCCTCCAACTCTATTACTTTGATTTTTGTCTCAAACCTCTCGTGTTGGAGAATAAGATTTGCCCCCCCACTCTTGAAGTTTTAGTTGTATCATGTCAAAGTAGATAGAGCTTCTTGGGTGGGTGAGGGAGACCAAGAAAGGGACAGATGCATCAACATAACCATGGCTATGAAAGGAATCACAAAATACCTCAACCTGGCTAAAGATTGTGTGGATTGCTTCATTAGCAAATGATCTACACAAAGGGATCAATGGAGGAGACAAATTGCATTTCACAAAGAGTTTTGAAAAGACTTCGCCTAACAATCCCAAATCAAGTGGTTTTCAAAGAATACATCTATGCACAACCCCAATATCATTAGTGGTATTTTGACTCTTAGATTGTGATTGACTAACATTTTATGTAGTGGAGATAATAGCTTGGGCATTGGGTGATAGCATGGCAATAGTTTGTCGCTCCCCATATTCATCATTGCCCACATCATGGGAAGATGTATCCACATCATCTTTCACTTGAATTGAAGATAAATATGAGTGTGCAAGGGTCCTGGACTGCAATTCCTCACTAAAAGTTTGATATACATGTTTTAATATGAGGGAATAACCCTTTTTTTCTATAAGACATGTCCAAATCAAATGTTTTGATCAATAGATAAATAGAAGTTCAAGATATACAATATATAACATGCTTAACAACCAACCTTCAATTCCATTCTCCTTTTTTCTTCATTTTATGGGAGCCATAACTTGTTCATAAAGCTTGCAAAACAAATAAGCTTGTCAAAAATGAGATAATTTATATTTTGAATCTTAGTGGTTTGTGCAAAAAAGTTTAAAGGCCAAGCATGTGCATGATTACTCCAAAAATTGTAGGGATAAAGAAAAATAAGTAGGACTCAAGTGAGATTGTTATAGGCAAATTGCCAACGCATTTTGACCTCTTGGGTCTCATAAGGGTGGGTAGCAATCTCTTGGGTATCCATTTATATAGATGGAGGCTTGACAACTTGAAATGGTGAGGTACTAGGCTCAATATCTAATGGTTCTTAAGACCTTAGAAGTTCAACGCTGAGGTAGACAACTTTGAATGGTGAGATAGACACCTACTGACTTTTGGGGGGTTCAAAAAATTGTCATTGGCTACTCCTAAAACAACAAGAAAAGGATAGTATTAAGGAAAGGGCTTATGGCTCATTGTAAAATGAGGGATTTGAATATTCTAAATTGAGAAAAGGTACCACATTTGGGTTTGTTACAACCACTTTAGAGTTTGCATCATGAAAGAGACTAAGCTCTTGGGCCTCTTAATTATTATTATTATTATTATTTTTTTTTGGGGGGGGGGGGGGGGGGGGTTTCTTCAATGATCTTGGATCAAATACAACAAACCACAAGTTAGTGGCAAGGGTGTGGTTGATATCGGGAAATTATATCCACTTATAGGAGGCTTAGGTGGATGCCCTAACTTATAGGGCAAGGAAATGATAGCATACATAGAGATATGAGGATGGAGTACGGTGAAAGGGGGAAATGGGAACACACCCAGCACACACAATGAATTCCTTTCTATAGCGCACTAATTCCACAGCATCCCTATCCCCTATTTAACACACACCCAAACACCCAATTTGCAAACAATCACTATCCAAGACCGTGCCCAACCAACCCTAACTACACCATTCCGATAGCAAAACATAACATGATAGTTTCTACTTAAGACCCTTAAAAGTGCCATACTTCCACACATAAATTCAATCCAATAACCAACAACACACAAAACCCTATCAAATCCCTCTCATGCACCCATTTTACTTCAAGCTTTCAGATTGACACACATCAATATCCGCATAGAGAACACTCACACACTTGCACTTGAAGCTCACACATATGTGACATATACATATAGGCATGAGAGCGAGGAGGAGATGATAACATTTGCTCAGGAAGTGGGAGTAAAGAGACTATTGTAGACCCCAAGATATTTTCATATTTTGTAACAATTTCGGGTTAATTTGGGATATGCATGGGCATTTTAGCTGCATTTGCATGCATATAACTGCAATAGTATGCATGCTTGTCATAATTTGATGATGACGACATGAATGCATGTTGCTATGCTTTGAATTTTTTCATTGAATAATTTCATTATGCTGTGGATTAGTAAGTCAGTCTACAATAATAATTTTCTAACCTAGGTATGCTCAAGTTCATTTACTCATGACCATAGACTAGATGGAGCTAGACTATAGGCCATTCTTAGCAACCCTTGAATAAACAAGGTTTTGAAATAGGAAATTTAAATAAAACTGTACATTGAGTTGCTAGATTAGTTCGAGGCCAAAAGATGAATGATGAGGGGAGAGAAGTAATCAGGGAGTTGCAAAGGAAATTAAGTTAAAAGTAATCCCATTTAGATCTTTGGGTTTCTCAAGGTAGCAATTTCGTGACCAATTTCAGCAAGATGCAAGAGAGTAAGAGAAAGAAAGAGGGTTCTTTATCCTTTGCCGAGCTATATTAAAAACAAACCGGGGTACAATGTATGCTAATATGTCAAAGTTGTAAAATCCTAGTTAGATTTTGAGCTTGCCTTTGAGGAAAGTGAGAAATTTACACAAGCTTTAGTGTAATTATCGGTAAAAGTTTCAAATTTTGACTTAAAGACCGAGAGAGGGAGAGAAATGGCAAGAAGGAAGTCGAATAGCTGAGAGACGGGATCTTGAGTTCAGTTCTTATCAGATAGATCTTTGAGGTCTCGGGGATTTTAACCCTTTTTCAAGGTGGGATCGAGGTCTTAAAAGACCACATGTTTGACAATGTTTTAAAAATTTAACAAAAATAAATAAATTACGTTTCTGTGGTCGGCTCTGAACCGCCATGCAGGGAACGACCAGGAGGTGAGGGGTATTTATAGGGGTCCGCGAGCAGAAGGTCGCCAAGTGAGTAGGGGAGAGGGAGCCGAGGGGCTGCTTCTCTGTACTACTGGGTATGTGTGTGTACTCCCATTGGGACAGAGCAGGAGAGAGAAGTCGCCAGAGCCGCGAGAGAGAGGGTGTGTGGAGCCGCCATGAAGCAAGAGGGGCTGAGTCGAGAGGGGCCGAGTGCAGGTAGTTGGACATCGAGAGGGAAAGAGCCTGTGTGTGTGTGTGTATGGGTAGTATAGGGAGAGATAGAGACTGCCTGCGTGTATGTAATAAGTTAGAGAGAGAGGGAATATACTGTAGAGAGAGAGAGAGAGAGAGAGAGAGAGAGAGAGAGAGAGAGAGAGAGAAAGAATTCGTTTGTCTGTGGCGCAAACCAGGGAGAGCCACCATTAGGAGGCGAGACAATCGAAGGGTTAGAGAGAGCGAGGAAGATTTTGATTTTTTGCAGATTATGGCGAGAACATAATTCAATTGTTACTATATGTGTATGTATGGTTTGCATTAGTGTGTATATGCATGGATGTGGCATATTGATTGTGTGCGCATGAGTATATAGGCTAGATTATTATTGTTTGTGTATTGTGATTGATTGAAAGCATGTGTGGGGAGAGAGTGATTTGCGTTGTTGGTTACTGTGAGAGTGTGTGTGAGAGAGAGAGAGAGATTTCCTTTATTGTAGCGCATGATAGAGAGAAAGAGGTGGTGTCCGCAGCGAGTAAGAGAGAGTGAGAGAGTCTAATAGCAATATTGCATGATATGTATTGCATGTGTGTGTGTATGCTAGTGAATGTGTGTGATTGATAGAGAGAGAGAGAGAGAGAGAGAGAGAGAGAATGAGTATGCATCTTTGTATGAAAGTTAAGTGTGCGTGTTATATGTGAACGTAGAGACAGAATAATAGTGTTTGAGACGAGTGAGAGAGATGTAAGGTTAATAAGAGAAGAAGAGCTAGAGATTGAAGAGAAGGGGAAGCATAGACACTGTGTGTAGTAAGTGAGTAGAGAGAAAAAGATAGTATGTATGTACCCATGTAATTGGGAATAAGAGAGCGAAATTAGGGTCTAGAGAGAGAAAGCCAAGTTGAGAAGCGATAGCAATAAAAGAGACTATATAGAGAAGTGTCAGAGTTTGAGGATGCATAAGTGAGCAGTAGAGTGGATAATTGAAAAAAAAATCCCGGCATGGACAAGCATGCTGAAGCCAAGCTATGGAGCACTGAGGTCGCAAACACTACAAAGCAAAACGTAAAGAGAGGATCCAAAGCAATAAAAGGTTGGTCTATATTTCAATATATAAAATATATACAAACATAAATTATACAATAAACATTAAAATTTGAACATTGAGCATAAAAATTAGAACATAACTGAACATGAATTCAATTTGCATATGTGTTTATGACATTAGTATGAATGCTTGCTAGAGATTTAAAATAAAAGATTATTGCATAGTAGAAGCATTGGGACTGGGGAAAGGTGAATATTTGCAACATGATAAATCATTTGAATACAAAAATTACAATATTTACCAATTTATTACGTCAAGAGCAAGTGTATGTGCAACTGAGAAAGAAATTTTGATTGTGCAAAGTAGAAACATATTTTTTATTGATTGTCAAGTTCATATGTTAGTTTGAAAGTGTAATATGGTGTCTATGGTCATTGTAACTTTTTTTTTTGAAATGAGATGTTGAGATATTCAAAATATTGTAAAGTGCACGGGAGGACGGAACCAAACTGAGTCTGCCTCCTGCATCCGAGAGCAGCTCCTTATATTAAGTATAGAGAGAGTACATGCCAAGAATGGCTTCTACCAAGATCTACCACGAGTCCTCCCACACTAGGTGGTGGGACTCTACTTACACGACCACACACCACACCTCCCCCCTTAGGGAGAAAAAAGATGGACATCTTTTTTACAATTTGGGCTGAGAATGGACTCGACAGGAAGGGATCAACTCCAACGCTTCATCCGGGGGGAGTGATCATACAACGGTTTAGGGGCTAGGGACTGAACTTGGGGGCTAGACTCGTCACGACTGGACTCGACAAGAAAATCTCTCGACATAGGCAACGGACTAGGTCGCTATCCCAATGCGAATGGCTAGATATATATCAAAGTTGTGCGCTCATAGGTGGCATCCTGTTTTGTATATAGAGTGAATCCCCCGGGGAGAGAGCATAATAGTGTTTGAGATGAGTGAGAGAGATGTAATGTTAATAAAAGAAGAAGAGCTAGAGATTGAAGAGAAGGGGAAGCATAGACACTGTGTGTTGTAAATGAGTAGAGAGAAAAAGATAGTATGTATGTACCCACGTAATTGGGAATAAGAGAGAGAAATTAGGGTCTAGAGAGAGAAAGCCTAGTTGAGAAGCGATAGCAATGAAAGAGACTAAATAGAGAAGTGTCAGAGTTTGAGGATGCATAAGTGAGTAGTAGAGTGGATGATTGAAAAAAAATCCCCGGCATGGACAAGCATGCTGAAGCCAAGCTATGGAGCAGTGAGGTCGCAAACACTACAAATAAAATCATAAAGAGAGGATCCAAAGCAGTAAAAGATTGGTCTATATTTCAAAATATAAAATATATACAAACATAAATTATACAATAAACAATAAAACGTGAACATTCAGCATAAAAGTTGGAACATAACTGAACATGAATTCAATTTGCATATGTGTTTATGATTTCGCATTAGTATGAATGCTTGCTAGAGATTTAAAATTAAAGATTATTGCATAGTAGAAGCATTGGGACTAGAGAAAAGTGAACATTTGCAAAATGATAAATCATTTGAAGACAAAAATTACAATATCTACCAATTTATTGTGTCAAGAGCAAGTGTATGTGCAGCTGCGAAATAAATTTTGTTTGTGAAAAGTAGAAACATATTTTTAATTGATTGTCAAATTCATATGTTAGTTTGAAAGTGTAATATGGTGTCTATGGCCATTGTAATATTTTATTTTATTTTGAAATGAGATGTTGAGATATTCAAAATGTATATATGTGGTCTTGGTTGGGATGTGTGTTAGTAAGAAATGTTTGTAAAAGTGGTATTTGCAAAGCATAATTACTGTGTGTTTTGTACTTGATTTTAGTATATTTGAGAACACATACTGGACTTCAGCAATTTTTGGACTACGAAAACATAGCAAATTAAGTAAATTACGAGCGTATATATATAAATCTGTTAAAATGGGCTTGGAAGTAGTAAGTAAGTGGCACATTTGTGCACTTTTAGGCTAGCTAAGGGGGGCATTAGGTTAATTGAACATAGTTAGAAAGGCTTGGAAGGTAGCGTTCAACTATGATAATGATGCCTCGACTAGTTTGGCAAGAGTGTACACACTAGAAGAGGTCACTTGAATTCTAGTGCCACATTACCGGCGTCACTGGCGGGTGTTGGTATATGTGTGTGTATTTATGGAGGGAGAAAAGGTTTTTGGAAAAAAATGCATTTTCAAAGTTCCGACGCCTCTTCCGGCACATCTTCCGACGACAGCGCGAATGCGCATTCCGATGCCCCTTCCGATGACTGTTCCGACGGTTGTACCGATAGCTGTACCGTCGGTACCTGCAAAAACCGAAATCGCAGGCTTTCTCTGCGGATTTCTCCTAATTCTTGCGCCACATCTCAAGCTCTACTCTTCACCATCTTTCTCAGACCTGCTGCGATACACGCCGTCGGAGGTGCTAATCTTGCTTGTGGGTTAGCGCATAACACTAAGGTAAGATTGCTTTCATGTTTACTTGTAGATATAGGGTTTAGGATTTAACTTTGCCTTTGTGTGTGTGTTTTTGCAGGTTCAAGGACTTTTACAACAACTCTCATTCCTCAAATAGAAGGACTTTTACAACAACTCTCATTCCTCAAATAGGATGAATGTGAGTGCTCAAACCTTTAAATATTGCATATTAAGTTTATTTAAATTACTTTGTATATTAAAAAAAGAAAATTTCATGCTTTAAACTTTGAATGTTTTAAACCTTGATGCTTTAAACTTTCAATGCTTTAAAAGAAATTAAGATTTGTTACGTGAAATTTCATTTTAAATTATGAAAAAAATTTGTTTAAGTTTATGAAAAAATCTTGCTTTGAAGAAATTTTTTATTGAATTATGTCCTTTTTCAAATTATGTAGTTGATGGGGTTTATGTTTTAGGTGAACTTTAAGTTAGAAGTTAAGTTAGATAAAGTTAGGTTATGTTAATTTAAGCTACGTTGTTATGTTATGTTATACATTAGGTTAAGTTATATTATGTTAGGTTAGGTTAAGTTAATCTATGTTAGGTTTATTTATGTTAGGTTATGTTATATTAGGTTAGGTAAAGCTACATTAGGTTAAGTTAAGTTAAACTACGTTCAACAATACGGCAAGCTATAGAGCTAGCTTACCCACAACGCATATTAAAAACAACAAAATGATGATCCCTTCGTCAATACGGCAATCCATAAAGCTTATCCACAACACATATGCATTGTGGGCAAAGCTCTATGGCTTTCCATATTGCCAACGGCTTGCCATTGTGTTGTTTATATGTCGCGAGCGGATTTCAAGTCTTAAAATAACACCAGGCGAGCCATTTGGCAATACGGCAAGCCATAGATGTTGCTTACAGTGCATATGCATTGTGGGCAAGCTTTATGGCTTGTCGTTTTGTCAAACGGCTCGCTATGGTGTTGTCTATATGTTTGCGAGAGATTTTCAAGCGCTAAAATTACCTCGTGCCTTTAAAAACAACACAATGGCGATCCGTTTGGCAATACGGCAAGCCATAAAGCTTGCACACAAGGCGTATGCATTGTGTGCAAGCTCTATGGTTTGCCATATTGCCAACGGCTTGCGATTGTGTTGTCTATATGTGTGCCAACGGTTTTGAGGCCATAAAATCGCTTCGCAACTCTAAAAACAACACAATGGTGAGCCGTTTGCCAAATTGGCAAGCCATAGAGCTTGCCCATATCGCATATGCATCGTGGACAAGCTATATGGCTTGTCGTTTTGCTAAACGCCTCACCATTGTGTTGTTTTTATATTAGGTTAGGTTTAGGTTATAGGTTAGGTGAGATTATAGGTTAGGTTAGAGCTATCGACGGCATAATAGTCGAGAAAATACAAACGGACTTTAAATATGACTCGTGTACTTCTAAAAACACAATTAGACTTCGAAGATGACTTTTGTACTTCTAAAACCGCAAATGGACTTTGGTTAGGTTAGGTAGATGTTATAAGATAGATTACATTAAGTCAGGTTAGGTATAGGTTTTACGTTATGTTAGATTATAGGTTAGGCATAACGATTATAGGTTAGGTTAGAGTTAGCGTCAAATTAATAGTAGTAAAAATGCAATCGGACTTCGAAGATGACTCGTGTACTTCTAAAAATGCAAACAGACTTCGGGTAGGTTAGGTTATAAGTTAGGTAGATGTTATAAGTTAGGTAATATTAAGTTAAGTTAGGTATAGGTTCTACGTTAGGTTAGATTATAGGTTAGACATAACGATTATAGGTTAGGTTAGAGCTATCGTCAAATTCATAGCAAAAAAAACGAAATCGAACTTCGAGGATGACTCATGTACTTCTAAAAACGTAAACGGACTTCAAAGATGACTCGTGTACTTCTAAAAATGCAAATGGACTTTGGTTAGGTTATGTTTTTGGTTAGGTTAGATTATAGGTTAGGTTAGAGGTAGTGTTAAATTAATAGTAGAAAAAACGCAATCGGACTTCAAAAGTGCACACAGACTGAAAGAACCTTAATATATAGTCATTGATCAATAAAGACGAGATTATTACCCTGTGGTCCTAATCTCCGTGTACCTCTAGACCGAGGTGTGTGGGGATCGGGCCTGGTTAGAGAATGTGAGGTTGTTAGAGCTAGCAGAAAATAGTTGAAAAAATGTGATCGAACTTCAAAAGTGCACACAAACTTCAAGAACTTTAATATATAGTCATTGACCAATAAAGATGAGATTATTGCCGTGTGGTCCTAATCTCCGTGCACCTCTAGACCAGGTGTGCGGGGATCGGGCATGGCTAGAGAATGTGAGGTTGTTATAGCTTGTAGTTATAACAACTAAAGTGTTTTAATTATTTGTTGCATCATTGCTAGATAAAGTATGGACGATAGGATGGAGTGTCCTTGTATGCATTGCAAGCATCAGATCTTTCGAAAACAAAAAATCTGCGACCAACACGTACGCAATCACGGTCTCTTTCCGATAGAGCAAGCACAAGATCTGCGTTATCAATCTCATGGTCTAGAGATTGAAGCTCAAAGTCTGCAAGTAGATATTGCTCCAACTTCATCCCAGAGAAGACGATTTTCAAACGAGTAGCCATCGACTGAGTCCTCCCAACCAATACCTGAAGCGGCATTTCAAGAAGTAGAGATGGAGCAGATGTTGGGCGTGTTCTTTGATATGGATTCCAACATAGAAGGCGACAACATTGAACGTAGTACTGTGGACCAACCTCAGCCATTCCGTTCATATCGATGGCATCATAGCAACGATGAGGAGGGAGAGATGATGCAAAGTCTTGTACGCAATATGACTCTCTACACTGGTGCAAAAATCTTAATTCTCCGTACCGCATTGGCAATGCTTAATTTGCAGTCTATCTATGGTTGTTCTGACGCCTCAGTCATCACAGAGCTTTTCAGGTCAACATATTTCCTAAGCATGGTAAAATATAAATTATAGTTCATATAAAGTGATCAAAGGGTTGACTTGTTCATGTAACGTTAGGTTGCTGAATGAGCAAATCTTGCCAAAAGGGAATCGCATGCCCCCTACCCGTCCAGCCGCTAAAATGCTTCTTACTAATTTGGGCTTGGATTATCAAAAAATACATGCATGTCCTAATGATTGTATACTTTTTCGCAATGAGTATCCAAACCTGGAACAATGTCCCAATTGTGGATCAAACAGGTACAGGGAGGACACACAAGGAAAATTTATCCCAGCAAAGGTCCTTCGACACTTTCCTATCATTCCAAGAATAAAGAGCATGTTCAGGTGCAAGTCCATAGCCGCTTTGATGACATGGCACTCAAATACTAGATTGACAGATGATGTTATGCGGGTACCTGCTGACTCTTGTGCATGGAAGCACATGGAGAAAAGTTGGCCTACATTTAAGAACGAGCCTCGATGTATGCGCTTTGGTCTGGCAATGGACGGAGTAAACCCATTCGGATTATGGAGTTCGTCATCGAGCACGTGGCGTATTTGTCTGGTTAATTATAATCTTCCACCATGGCTCTCTATCAAGAAGGGCCATCTGTTGTTGTCATTGATCGTCCCAGGAAAGTACAAAGCAAAGAACATGGACGTCTAACTAGCACCACTTATAGAAGAGCTCTAAATCTTATGGATATGAATCGATGTGGTTGATATGTCCCAACCAATCGGACAACGGAATGTATATGTGCAAGGCATTCTCATGTGTACCATGCACGATTGGCCAGGGTTCGGTGAGTTCTTAGGTAAGTGTCTTTAAAACCCTCACACGCATGTGATTCATGGATATGTCAATGCTTTTAAATATTAATATGTGATGTTTCAGGCTTGAGTTACTTGGGCAATCATACATGTCCAAAATGTGGTCCTCGCCTTGGCTTCTACTGCTCTTGAGCATTTGAGCAAGACAATTTACGAGGAGCATGGTAGATTTCTGCTTGAAGGACATGAGCTACGTGGACCAAACATATGCAAACATGACATGCATCCACTGAAAGCGAGCAATTGGAAAAACATGTGGTTGGAGAGGGGAGATTGGATGCCACTTGGAATGAAAAGACTTTATATTTTCCATGATCTCCCATACTGGAGTGACCTATTGATTAATCATGTGCTCAACCCAATGCACATCTTCAAGAATGTGGGGGAGATCATCTAGAAGACCATCACTGGAAAAAGGGAGAGCAAGGCCCAAAGAGATGACCTGCAGGCTGTGGGTCGAACGCCAGAGATGTGGCCTTGACTTAAACCCAATGGAAAGTGGTCTATACCAAAAGGTCCATGGTTTCTGAGTTGCGCAGAAGAGAAAAAAGTGAAGAAGACTATATCTTCATTCAAGACTCCCACAAGGTGCATGCGATGTTTGAAAACGGCTTTTACGAGAGATGACAATCTCAGTGGTCTTAAGTCCCACGATTGGCACAAATTTTTACAGTTCATCTTACCAATTTCCATAAAGGGTTGTTTGACAGATGAAATTAGAAGAAATCTACAAAATCTGTGAGTTGGTACGCTGGATCAGCTCAAAAGAGATAAGAGAATACAACATCGATGCATCACGCTTAAATGCTATTGAAGCAGTGTGCATGGTCGAGAAGTACTTTCCAAAAAACATTCTTACCATCCAAATGCATGTACTTGTGCATGTGGTCAATGAAGTTGTAGTTGCTCGGGTGGTCCATAGTAGGTGGATGTTCTTCTTGGAGAGATTTATGAAGACTTTAAAGGGGTTTGTTTGTCAAAGGGCTCGCCCCGAGGGTAGCATGGCCGAAGGACGGCTTGTACAAGAGTCTCTTGTCCTCATCAGTGAATTTTTTGTCTCAATTGATCTAGAGATGCCCCGAATGTGGACTACAGAGGTCAACGTCAAGGTGACAGGGGATGAGCCGCAGGGACAAGGCATCGTTAGGAAAATGGACATCACAATACGAGAAAAGGTTATAAGATTTTGCCTTCTCAACTCATACATCATGCAAAAGTGGCTAGAGAGGTACGAAGGCGAAAAGCAACAATGTTTGATAGATCACCTTCAATTCAAGCACAACCATGCAACTAGAAACCTTCCTTTTCCAGACCATCTTCAAAAATTGCTTGACTTTCCAACTGGGCGGTGGTTAGATGCGACACTCTCATAGGCAAAGAGGAGTGGAGTGTTGATTATTGAAGAGGAAGAGGAGATGTCAAGGGGTTGCGATTGGCATGTACATTTCACAACTTCCTTTTTGAGCATTACATGAAAATTAGTTTGCTTTAATAACTTTTAGTTTGTTTCAATTTTGTGGCTGCAGTATCACAAATATGGAACTTTGTGGTCGCATGGAAGCACTTCAGAGTGCAATGGATCAACAAACAAAGGGTCACTTTTGACAGTGGTGGTAGGGCAAGCTTCGTCCAAGAAAGTAGGAGTAGTGCCAGGGATGAGAATACAGAGATTGGCCAGCTTGAATACTTTGGCTACATCCAAGACATCTTGAAGACTAGCTTTAGAAAGTTTGATATGTTTATCTTTGATGTCAAGTGGTTCAAAGTTATTACCAGCGGCCCTAATGCAACTGTGCGCAAAGACAAGAATGGATTGATTCAAGGAACTCTAGGCGGGTGTGGACAGACGTGGGGGATACATTCGTACTTCTGCAGCAATGTGAACAAGTTGCGTTCATACCCGATCCACTATGGATAGAAAATGATGAGAATGATTTATCTAAACCGTGCTGGTTGTATGTTGTTCAAGTTGCTCCACGTAGCAAGCAAGTGTGTGAAGGATTGGATGTTGAGCTCAAAGAGGTGATTCATGAACAAAGCGCAAGACCGACTCCAACTTTAAGTTTAGATTTTGAGGTGGATGTCAGCATTGAGCAATTGTCTGAATCTAGAGATGAGGTGTCAAATAGTGAAGGTGATGCGGAGAGCGACGAAGAAGTAGAGTTCGATGACAAAAATGCGGAAGTACAAATTGAGATAGACATCTTTGGTGCAGTAGATCTCATAGAGGATGAGAGATTAACTAATGAATTTTGCTACGAAACCTTTTGTAAAGATCTTTTTATTAGTCTACAATACACTTTAGATTTTGGTCATTTATGTAGCAGTTTCGTTGATTTGTTTCATTTGTGTAGCAGTTTCGATGATTTGTTGTTTGTATTGATTAAGCATTTCTTACATAAACTAACGTATTTTGTGGGTGTTGTTTGTGTATGATTAGCCATGGACGATGACGATGAGCCCTACTCTCCTAGTTTTAGTTTTCCAGTCACTCCGACTGGCATGTCACCCGAGCAGATGGGCTCGTTTTTGTCTCAATTCACACCAGAGCAAATCGTGATGGCACAGCACCTTTGGGGTGTAGGTGCAGGTACCTCTAGACGTACTACGGCCGACCCTACGCCTGGGACTAGTGTGGTCCCTACACCGAGCGGCCCCACACCTCAGTCTAGTGTGCCCCCTACACCTAGGACTCGTGTGCCCTCTACACCGATGGGTGGTTCATCCTTGAGACGACGTCGTCATCGTTTTGAGGTGGTGGTTGCTGTGGTAGCGGTTCTATCGATGCATCCACACCATCAAGAGAGTGTCCACCCATCTCTTTAGTAGATAGTTCACCAATGGGTACACCACGTACACCTTGGGGATCACACGAGCATGATCCTAGCAAGGTGTACAGGAGCAGGGATGGGGCTGTTGTGGCAGATAGGGTGGGAAAGGAAATGCGATAGAGGATTCGACAGCTCTGTACGATTCATTTTGGTCACACTGTGATGGAGATTTGGGAAAATATCAATCTTGAGAGAAAGAATTACATCATTGACACCATTCAGAGAGAGTACAGGCCGGCAGAGGGATACAATCAGGTCTGGAACGCCTGGATTTTGAGCGTGGCAAGGTCCACAATGTCACACCGTCGGACAGAGGCCAGAGACAGGTTCAATGACGGCGATCCCAAGCTGGCATGGTTGGACGCAGAGGAGTGGATTGGGATTGCACGAGAGACACAAGACAATCCCAATAGATTTCAGCAGCAGAGAGATGCAGCCAGAGCACGTTTGGAGTCTGCTGGAGCATCACATCTTGGGAGTGGAGGCTACGATACGCTTCGACATGAGTTTGTAAGTATTATACATATGCTTTAATTATTGATAGTATATATGTTATTTGAAGATTTATCTAATGATTAAACCATAATTTTGCAGGAAGGTGCCGTAAAGCGCCGTTCGACACGCCAAGAGGAGAAGTATGGGTACAAGCATGGACTTGTGGCCCTTTTGACCCAGCTCCTGCAGGAGGAGGGAGAGGACGTCAATTGGGAGCCCTTACCATGAGGGCTTCTCACTCAGTGATTATTTGCATATGTACAGTTTTGTAGTACTTATTTCTATGGTTTATGGTTATGTTTATGGTATGGTTAAGGTTTGACAGTCAACTTATGTTTATGGTTTATGGTTATGGTTGTGCAAGGCTATGGTTATGGTTATGGTTGTGCAAGGTTATGGTTATGGTTTTGGTTCAGGTGATGGTTATGGTTATGGTTTTGCTATGATGGTATAGCAATCGTGTGATGGTTATGGTTATGGTGTGACAAGCAAGTTATGGTAATGGTTAAGGTATGGTTTTACAGTTTTCGACTCATGTTTTAATCATGTTAACAACTTATGTTATTCTCTAAATTTTGCTAATTGTCATACACTCGCTCTTTAGTGTCAGCTTGTAGGTGGAGTGTGGTTGCTTGTGCACTCTTCCTTTGGACAGAGAGGGTTGTTTTCTTTTGCTGCAGTACATGCAGCATTAGTTCCCAGCCCTCTCTGCCCAAAAAAAAATTCCAGGTTTTGGTCGTCGGTACAGGTTATGGTAACACCGTCGGTAGAGCTAATGAAATCAACGCCGGAATTTATTTTACTAATACCGGTGCTTGATCCGTTGATTATTTCAAAGCCTATTAATAGGCCTACTCCGATGCCTGCCACACCAATAGTCATACCGACGCTACGATACCGGCGTCTCTTTCGAGGCTTATTTTAGCGTTTTTTAGTTTAAAAATTGGCGCTATTTCGTTGATACCTGCGTTGACTTCTGCACGACCTCTTGTAGTGAGAATGATGGAATTTTGCAAAAAAAATCCTTGGTCTAACCTCCTAGCAAGTCCTTGGTTGATTCTGCAAGCCCTCTTTGTTCTGATTATGGATAGCTTATAGCACTATTTTCCTGTAGTTCATGGTCCTCCCTTTGCTCCTAGGCCCCTTCCAGCAGGCAGCTCTCAGCTCTCCTCAACTTGTAGCTCGCAGGTCATCCTTTGATTGTAGCCCTTGACACTCCTTCACTTGTAGCTGGCAGCCATTCAGCACCTCGGCCAATCCCATTGTAGCTACTCCTAAGCGGCCCCCTTGGAGGTCAGAGGCTTCCTCAGTAGCCCCCTAGTGGTAGGCCTCCCTTCTATAGCTCTATCCTATGGTAGTGCCTTTTAGCATTCAAATTCTTCTCCTCTTTGGATCAGGTCCAACCTCCAATCAACTTGCTCTACCAAAAGAACATCCCAATCTAGTTTTAACCATCACATCTTGCAGTGCTACCAAAGTAGCATCATTATTTGCTACTCTTGGCCCTTCTTCACGTGCAGATCTTGACCCTCTCTCCTCCTGCTTGCAGCCTAATCACAACCTTGCAAATGATGTTGCTGCGTGCCCAAAAGCAACCCTTCAATCTGGACTCTTGACCCCCTTCAACTCCTTCTATCACTCGGTCTCCTCTATATTGAGTCTCTAATGCTCGCTTTTTCCCACCACTGATAGATCTCAGCCCATGTGGGAGTCACCCTCAACTTTCAAGTCACCCTTTGATTGCATCCCTTGATACTCCTTCACTTGCAGCTGGCGGCCCTTCAACACCTTGGCCAATCCCACTGCAGTTTCTCCAGAGTGGCCCCCTAGGTCACGGACTTCCTCAGAAGCCCCCCTAGTAGTAGGCCTCCCTTCTAAGATCTCTCCTCCTCTTTGGATCAGGTTCAACCTGCAATCCACCTACTCTACCATAAGATCACCCCGATCTGCTTTTGTCCATCACACCATGCAATGCTACCAAAGTAGTATAATGCTAGTCTTGAAGAAAGCGCCTTGAAAAGACAAATCTAAATATATTTTCAAATGTTAGATTTGCAAAATCCCCCCAAAAAATTACATCTTTTTTGTTAGGTGTATGTATACAGGTACCTTTACCCTAATTTATCCTACTCACCATCCTAGAAAAATTTCTTGGCCATCCCTTACCGTCTCAGTTGATTAGAAATTTTGTAAATGCCAATGTTTGATGGCTCGCTAAGGGTGCTATGGCAAAAAATCATGATTGTGAAATATCATACGGATGAGAAGGTAGCCAAATGACATGAAAGTTTGCAAGGGCCAATAATGCACCCTAGTCCTAGTCCTTTTAGAGTTTCATGACCATCGCTTATTGTCTCATTGGTTTAGAGTGCACGTATGCCATTATTTTACCATAAGGTCCTGACCAATCCCTATGGTGATTGTGTAGTCTCATAACGATGAAAAGGTAACCGAAGTACAAAATGCAGCCTACTCTCATAGTCATTGCTTACCATCTTGCAAGTCAAGGACTACACAAATGACACTTTTTTTTCCATACTAAGGACCTAGGCAATCCCTATGAAAAAATTGGCGATTGTGCAATTGGATACCGACAAGAAGGTAACCAAAGGACATTAAAATTTGTAGGGACAAGTAATACATCCAATTTCTTTTTCCTACAGAGTTTCATAACTATCACTTATTGTCTCACTAGTGTTGGGCTAAACAAATACCAATATTTTGCAATAGGGATTGCTAAGGATCCTAGGGCCTAAACCTTGCAAATGTGTAGGCCTATACAGACAAGATGATAACTGAAGCCCATGAAACATTTCAAGGGTAGTTAATGCACCCTATGCCCCACCCCTATAAACTTCCATGTCCATTGCTTATCGTCTCCTCGGTCAGGGACTGTGTAAGTGCTCTCAACAATCCTTATGGCCAAAATTTGATGATTGTGCAGCCCCATACCGGTGAGATGGTAATTGAAGGCCATGAAACTTTGTAGTGGTGGGTAGTGCAATGTGCTCCCTATCCTTGCAAAGTTTCATGGCCATCACATATCATCTTATTGGTTTATGATTGCACAAATACCAACTTATTGCCATAGGGTGTTCATCGAGCCCTATGGAAAAAAATTGGTGATTATGCAGTTCCATAGAGATAATATGATAAGCAAAGTCCATGGAAATTTGTATAGGGACAAGTAATGTAGTCTACGTCCTATCCCTAAAAAGTTTCATGGCCATCACATACCATCTGGCCAGTCTCGGATTGCGTGAATGCCAATTTTTGGCCACAACACCCTCACAGCCCTATGAAAAATAATCAACCATTGTGCAACCCCATATTGATGAGATGGTAGAAAAATACCATGCAACATTATACGTGTGGATAATTCACCCTATTGTTGACCCTTGCAAAATTTCAATGCCTTTAATCTCATCGGTATAGGATTGCACAGTTGCCAACTAATTACCATAGGGCCCACAATGAGCTATGGAAAAAAAATTGGTGATTCTTTTTTAAAGGGGTAGGTAATACATTCTTCTTCCCACCTTTGCAAATTTGCATGGCCCCATTGGTTACCGTCTCCTAGAACTAAGGCTCTGCAAATGCAAATTTTTTACTATAGGCTCGCTAAAGGCCGTAAGGCAAACAATAGGCAATTGTGCAGCCCCAAATAGACAAGACAATAACCGAACTCAATGAAACATTGTAGGGTTGGAAATGATTGTACTCCCTATCCATGCAAGGTTTCATGGCCATCGCTTATCATCTCATCCTTTTAGAACAACGCAAACGTAATTTTTTTACCATACAGTCTTGAGAGAACCCTATGGAAGAAAATTAGTGATTGTGAAGCCTTTGAAAAAATAGGTAATGCATCCTACTCTCTTCCCTTGCAAAGTTTTGTGGAAATCACTTATCGTCTTGTAGCAAATTCTTTAGTCCCATAACAATGAAAAGGTAGCCAAAGGCTACTTAAATTTGCATGGATAGGTAATTCTCCCTCTGGGTGAAAAGTTTTATGGCCATCGCTTAATGTAACATCGGTGTTGGGCTACACAAACTCCAACCTTTTGCCATAGGATTCACTAAGGACCCTATGACAAAACATTGGCAATTATGCACCCTCAAATTGATGAGACAATAACCAAAGGATATGAAACTTTTAGAGGCTGGTAATGCACCCTACTCATCACACTTACAAAGTTTCATGGCCATTACTTATTGTCTCACCGGTCTAGAGTTGTACAAATATCAATTTTTAGCCATAGGGCTCACTAAGAACCCTATGAAATAAATTGGCAATTTTCCAGCTCTATTCTAATGTGGTGGGAGATGAAGGCCATGAATCTTTGCAGGGAAGAATGGTAGCACATCCTAATCCCTATCCCTACAAAATTTCATGGTCATCGCTTAATGTGTCATGTAGTGCCATAAGTACAAGACAACAATCAAAGGACATGTAAATTTACAAGGGCATGCAATGCATTCTAGTCTCCAAACCTACAAGGTTTCATGGTCATCACAAATTGTCTCGACAAAAGTCTGAAGCTACACAAATGCCAAATTTTTGCAGTAGGGCTTGATAAGGACCCTATGGCAAAAGAATGACTATTATCAAAAAACCATACTAACAAGATGGTAGATGAAGGACATGAGAGTTTTTGGGGAATATAATGCAACCTACTTTACATCCATACAAAGTTTCATGGCCATCGCTTACCATGTTGGCGGATTGAGATTGCACAAACTCCAATTTTTGGCCATAGAGACCTCAACCAGCCCTATGGAAAAAAACTGATGATTGTGTAGCCCCATACAAATGAGATAGTAACTAAATTCCATGAAACTTTTCTATGGTAGTCAATGTTGCCTACTAGCTATCTTTGCAAAGTTTTATGGCCATCATTCACTATCTCGTTGGTCTAGGACTACACAAATGTCCATTTTCTACCATAGGTACCTCAAGGAGCCCTATGGCAAGAAATTGGTGATTATGCAGTCCCATACCAATGAGATGGTAACCATGAGACTTTAGAGGGGTAGGTAATGCAACCTAGTCTCTACCCTTACAAATTTTCATGGCCATCTCTTATGGTCTTGCCGGTCTAAGATTGCACAAACTCCACTTTTTACCATAGGACCCTCAATGATCCCTATGACAAAAAACTGGCAATTGTGCAATCCCATACAAACAAGATGGTAGCTAAAGGGCATGAAACTTTGGAAGGATAGGTGACCTACTTTTTGCTTTTTGCAAAGTTTCATGGCAATCGTTTAGCATCTCACCCGATGGGCTACACAAACGCTAATTTTTGGTGATTATGCAGCTCCATGTAGACGAGGCGGTCACCAAATGCCATGAAAGTGTGTAGGGATATATAATAAACCCTAGTTCTTCTCCCTACAAAGTTTCATGGCCATCGCATACTATCTTGCTAATCTGGAACTACACAAGGGCCAATTTTTTTTCCATGGGGTCCTCAGCAAGCCCTATGGAAAAAAATTAACAATTGTGTAGCTGCATACCCAAGAGATGGTAACCGAAGTCCATGAAACTTTGTAGGGGTAGGTGATTCAATCTAATCACAATCCTTCCAAAGTTTCATGGCCATTGCTAATCATCGTGAAGGTTCGGGACTGCACAAATGCCAATATCTTGCCATAGGACCCTTAGGAAGCCCTATGGCATAAAATTGGTGATTGTGTAATCCCATACTCGAGGATATAATCAAAAAATAAGAAATTATGCAAGGGAGGGTAATGCGCCCTAGTCTTTGACCTGCAAAGTTTCGTGGCCATCGGTTACTGTCTCACTGGTTGCGCAAACTCCAATTTTCTTCCATAGGGCTTAAAAAGGATCCTATGGAAAAATTTAGCAATTGTGCAGCCCCATATGAATGCAATGGTAACTTAAGTCAATGAACCTATGAAAAGATTGATGAAGCAACTAATAATCTCCCTTGCAAAGTTTCATGGACACATTTTTTAATCATCTCGCAAGTTTTGGAGATTGCAAAGTCCAATTTTTTTTCCAATAGGGCCCTCAAGGAGCCCTATGGTATAAGATTGATGATTGTGAAATCCCATACCAATGAGATGGTAATCAAAGGCCATGAAACTTTGTATGGGTCTCCACCCCTGGTAAGTTTCATGGCAATCTCTTACCATCTCATTGGTGTTGGGCTATGAAAATACCAATATTTTGCCATAGGGCTCGCTAGGGGCCCTATGTGAGAGATACTCCTCCCCAAGGGTCTATGAACATGTAATCCCATCTTGCTATGAACCATTGCATTTTTGTAATTAATGTAGTCATCAAAATAAGAAGAGTCCTTGGGAAACTTGTCTGATGAGTCTCATCCATCAGTGCTTTGTATGCTTGCACAATCTGCTAAGCACTTGGGTCGATTGTAGGCTTGTACAAAATCTTTACAATGTGAGGGTTGTGGATTATGGATTTTCAAAACAAGTCAAAGAATAACTTCTAGGATACTGAGCTAAAGGAGTGTTTGTACATTAGCTAGACACTGATGACCCCATACATTAAACATGACAATATTGAAGTATCACATTGCCATTACTAAGGAAAGTATGTTCCTAGCTATCCATGTTTCTTTTGCTAGTCTCAAGGCAAGTTCATGAGCATTTGTATACAATCATTAGTTAGTGACAATGAGTTCCTTCTCTAGCTTGGATTGCACCTACTCGATACTTCCCATAGGTGAAGGTTTATGCATTGGTGGTCTAAATTCTAGATTTCCCACAGTGTAATGGTACCATGCTTGGAATGTATTTGGCACAATACAATCCATTGATAGTAACCTTCTCTTTTCTTCCCCATCGTGCGTGGTTGTGATAAGCCCTTGTAGTTTCACTCCGATTTGAAGATGCTCTTCCACCATAAGGTGAGAGAGTATATCCACCCATATCATTGGAGATAGAATGTCAGTCATCACACACACACACACACACACACACACACACACACACACCCATCCTTCAAGTTAGTTAGAACTAATCAAACATATGTTAGACTCAAAATATTATGACCTTAAAGCAATTTAAATCATATGAAAATAAAAATATTTCGATTATAAATGATAAAAGGTTACACGTTACTTCAAAGAATGTGCATAAATACAAAAAAGTTCAATGAACCAATTTTGGTCCCTACAATCGAGGTTCTACCCTTTTATTTACTTACATCTTGGGTATCAAAGTTTAGAATGTCTACTTGTGTAGTGAGAGCTAGATCCTCTTTCTCATATCAGTCTTCCCCTCGAGAGGTATCTGTAGGTCGTAACACATGAAAGACGTTTACATGGGAGTATTGTTCATTGACATCATCTCTACACAAATACCTATTGAGTTCAGTGCCATTGGATATGCCTTAGCTAAGTTCCAAGCACATCTAGGCTTCTCATAGTTGTTGAGAGTAATAATGACATTTTGAGATTGAACTTAAGAATGGGTCCATAGACTCTACTAAACCAATATTGAGGTACATAATAGAATCAGTTGTCGCTATCTGACTTCTTCTAGACTTGAATTATGACTTTATCACAGAAGCCATATCCTTGATTGAGCATGAGTGCCTTCTTCCTAAGGATAATTTTGTGGCTTGGCATATCTAGGAGTGAGCTAGCATAGCTTAAGATAAAGAACATATCCTTGAACTTTGATGTCTCCCTCACTTGGGAGTTCATACAGACGGTTAAGAAGATCCACTAAAAACAAGACAAGCAGAGAGAAGATTGAATACTCATGTATACCAAAATTGAGTGTATGCTCTTAATTCATCAAAATTTGATTTTTATGGTTTCATACAACATTATTGATGGTTTGGGGATAACTCTCTAAATACTCTTTCAACTCTCATAACTCTTAGACCTCCCACAAGACAACATGGTCTACAGTTATCTTCTAGCTTTTCTTTCCATATGATACCTGCAAGTGCTTCAAACTTCTTGGCAATATCAATAATCCTTGGCATTTGTGAACACATTTTCAAGTAGTAGTACATATCCTCTAGGTCTAGCCACATCCAAAGTTGAAGTAGTTTGAGGTTGAAAAACCAATACCTCGGGCTATCATCAATATAGATAAAGAATTGGTGGAAAGGTTCTTGCTGACAAGTAAGGTAACTATGGTTACCACTCTTCCGACAAGTTGTGGTTCCTGGAATTGCAAAGACATTGGTCCTAATCTCTAGGTAAAAGAGTTCCCTTGTACCCCTCAATAATCACATTGCCATATTGTTGAATACTATGGCCAAAACCTTGTTTCCCTTGGTAAAGTATTCAGACGTTGCCTTAAAATCCATTTGTTACTACAAAACAAACATTCAGATAACCACTATAATAACTTCATCATTACTAAAGACCACATAATCCCATACAAGAAGACAAGTCAAGCAGAAATCACCAATCAATGTGTGGGACGCATGTCTAACCTCGTCATCCTATCTTATTGCAGTATTAGCGAGAACCACGATCAAATTGTCAATCCATGGGGGATAAAGGTGACTCGACTAGTGCATAGAGGCTACATGAGGTTTTCAATCTCTCAAAAAACAACTAACAACTCGCATCTAACTCAAGCTACACTCAAGTGACTGAAATTACCAAAAGTCAATCGCTCATCGGCAAACAAATCACATCCGTTACAGCATCAAATGATATCCAAACGTAACAAAACTTCTAGGCTATGTTTATAAGACCTAAGCACACATACTTATGGTCTCATACCCCACTTTAGGTCAAGTTTTAAAATCGCAATTATTAACAGCAGTGGATTTTTGACCTAGTCGTTTTTGACCCAAAATGCATCTAAATGCTTAGCAATGATGCCCCAATACCCCGCCTATGCTTAGTTTTTGATTTGAAAGTGTAAATTCTTAGTTATGATGAAATTAGGCCGCAGGTCAACGACACCAAAAGCTACGAAACTCCGTGACTGCTTACGTCAATGCGTAGAGCTCTTACCTACGGTTGCAATGCAACAAATGCAATTGCAATGTGACAACTGGGGAGGGAGTAGGAAGCGCGAGAAGGAGAGGAGTGAGCGCCGTTATCTCACGCTGTGTATCTCATTATCCAAAACTTAAAAATAACTTACAAAAATTGGCTTTTATACCTTAGCCAAGGTTTTTGGTGGTCAAAACTAATAATCTGGGAGTTCTATCAAAGATGGGTAATGACAGGATGATACAATCTGGAAGCTCGTAGCCCCGGCTCATTAATTATAGAGTTTATCCGAGAGAATAGGAGTTACAATATTCTCAATTTATCAAAATAATAAGTGTTTTACAATGAGAACTTCAAAAAATGGTATCCCTGTTAGCTTGCTACTAACATTCCCCCCCTCCTCGCCTGTGTCGTCCCTTGACACAGCTTTATGGGCTGAAATAGTCTTTGGGCTGGCGGCTAGCGAGGCGGTCTTTAAGCGCATTCAGTGCCTTTTGGTATCTGATTTTCCTCTCTTTATTTGGCACTTGCAGAAACTGCATGGTTACTCAAATCTTCATCTCCATCGCTGAGTAGCCTACAAACCTTGATGTGAGGTTGCTGATCATTGGTGCAAATATCTTCATTCACCAAGTGAAGAATTCCGTGTAGAATGATTCCTTGAATGCCAGCATATTGTGTGAAGGTAGAAACATGCATATGGCATAGAAGTCATAGAGGACTTCTTCGGAAGGTTGGCCACTGAGATCATAGCACAAACCTTTATTACCCTCGAGGAATGACATCCAAGGGGCGCCTGATTGCTCTGGCTCATTGAATACTTCGATGCAAGTGAGAAGCATTTTGTAGATTTTATATCACATTGCAAAGGATAGATCATGTAGACTCTTGAAGAATGACATGGCACCCTTTAGGGTTTTCACCATGTATTCCTATGTGGCCAGTCCCTTTTCTGGAGCTGGAAATCTCGGATAGTTTAGCCAGGTTGGCCGCTTCTTTGTTAGTGCCTCATGTGCTTGCCAAGTCCTTACTCTTGGTACAGGACAGAAGGTTGGATCTCTTTGCAAGGCCACATGTACTCTTGTGAACAAAATCAAGTATCTTGGATTTTTGTTCAACCAGCTCAACCTCCACTTCAAATGGTCTTTATCTATGCCGTCGACTTGCATGTCTGCGTAAAGACTTTCTTTTACCTGTAGTAATTCCACTTTTATGAGAGGGTATGGCAGGGACTGGCGGAGTGAGTTGTGTAACTTTGAAGGAATGAAAAAATCTCAACTCCCAATCCATCGCTACCTTCCACTACTCATCCACCTCTTGTGTAATCTTTTCTTTCAATGCATTTTCTTCAGCCTTTGAGAGCTGGACCATGGGCACTGTGTCTTCATCTGTAATGTTTACCTGAAAATCTTCCTCACCACTCAACTGTGTTGTGGACTGTGTCTCCAATTCAGTAAATGACACTTAGGGTATATCTACTTGAAGCTGCTCCAAAGTGCCAACCTCTTCTTGCATTTCCGTCTTTCCGTCTCTCAACAATTGGTTAACTCTTTTAAGCTCGGTTATTTCTTTTAGCAATTCTTCTTCTCTTTGGACCCGCATCAAAGCCAGGTCCCTGCGCTGAGATTTCTCCATCTTTAACTCTAGCTCAAGGTCCCTGTTCTTTTTCTCTAATGTGTACACTTCATTTGTCCCTTTGATCAAGTCTACGGCTAGATTCTCTCGTATTTGCCGCAAGAAAATTGCATGATCATTTATTCTTTGTTCGGAATATTGTAAAGAAGCATTCGCGACATCCAACTGCACTTGAATTTTTTGAGCTGACAGGGTTGTTGTTAGAAGTTCGTTTGTAACTTCTCTCAGCTGTTCATCCTTGTCTTTACATGCATCTGACAGCTTTGTAAGTAGGTCACCTAACTCTTCCATCTCCTTCTGCTGTCTATCTCTTGCTAGCTGATGTTGTTCAGCTTCAGCTTCCATGTCTTGTGCTTGCCTCTAAAGATCGATGATGACATTTAATCTGTCTTCTAACTCTCCTTGGAGAGCGTCAATCAACATCTCTAGTTCTTTAGCCTTTGTGCTGCTAATCAGAGTCTTTCCGTCATATCCTGCATTTGCCTTGCATATTCGTTGACTTGCAAGATTACCTCATCATTAGACTTCCAGTCTTCTTGTCGTTCCAACTGGGTGGATGTTTCTGCAACTTCTTGTGTGTCTCTCGACTGCGTTGTGGCTGCTGGATCTTCTTGCCCTTGAGGTTGTGGTTGGCCTTCTTTTGCTTTGTCATCCTGAGGCTTTGTGGATGCCTCGACTGTTTCTTGCTGTGTGGAGGTAGAAGGTGTTGGCTTGGATTTTGTTGTCTGCTCTTGTGCAATACTTGTTTCTTGTTGTGCAGATTCATCTGCCTTTTGCTGTTCAAGCTCCTGTGTAGCTTTGGCTACTTTCTCTTGTTTAGGCTCAGCTTCTTTCTCTTTTTGTTGCTCTTGTGCAGATTCTTCTGCTTATTTTGATTCAGGTTTTGTCTACAATAGATATAGTGGAAATTTGAGACTCTGAGCTCCAAAGTGGGTCAAACTTGGCTAGTGGGTTTAATACATCATGTACATTGGATGTATGATGGCAAAATATCAAAATTCCTTCATTTTGGCTAGAAAGTAAATAATCGCGATTATTAACATTCCTACCAATTTCAACATTTTTTGGCACAATGTGGTTCTAGGCAGTGTATAGACCGTGTGTATGTGATATGAGATGATTTGGATCAAGAAATGTTGTCCATAACCCAAAAATTGGCTTGCAAAGACTTCTTTGCGTTTTCTAGTAATTTTCCGAGTTATAGGTGCTCATTTTGGCTCATACTTGATTTTTGGCATGTAATGGGTGTGTACACATGATACGTGAGGTGATGATACAATTTCCAAGAAAAAATAGTGCAAAAGTAAATAATCGTGATTATTTATAGCAGTCACAATTTTTTTGCAAAACTTACAACTTTTGACCTAGACACATTCTTTACACCTAAAACAAGTCCTAATTGAATTTGGTCAAGTTTGTTCTTTCCGGCATCACTTTGTGATTTGGCGACTCTGAAATCACCAATTTCTGTGACTACACTGCCTGTTGTGTTGGTTAGTCAATTTTGAGGCTTTGGACTTGTCCGCAACATAGTCATGAACCTGCTCATCCAATTCTGGCTCATTTGGAGTCAGTTTGACCCCGTATATCGAATTTGAAGCTTTGTAGCCTTCAAGCCATAATATGATTTTCGAGGGCTTTGCTTGATTGATTTTACTAAACCAATCATATACATTGTATATGAACCTCGTAGGCAAGCTGTCTGTGGAGTCAGATCGGAATTTTGGCGTTTGCGAAAAACCTAGCTTTTCTACTAGGGACCCCCTTGACCCCTGCCAAATGGTCAACTGATGATATAGAAAGGTTCTATTATGTTAGGGCATGCTACAGTTCAAATCCCATCTGATTTGATCGAGCAGACAGGCCGCTATGGTTAGTTTTTGGTCGTAGGTCTTCGTGCACTGCTCGGTTTCTAGGGTTTTTTCTAGGGGTTTAGACTAGCTACCGGCCGTACAAAATGGATCATTGACGAGTAAAGAACTTATCCCTCATGTCTCGTGTGAGACGGTGCTGAAAACGGGCAACTGTAGACTCCGAAAAACACGCCCGAAAGAGGTCGAAAAGCTCTCTCTACAAAGGCCACAAGTGGAAATGAGGTGGTTTTAGCCTATCTTGGATATCTATACCCGGACTTCCCGAACCGATTTTCCCCAAAATCCCTCGTTAGTCCTACTAGGCCGTAAAATCTATGTTAGACTCAAAAATTTTCTTGATCGGATTCCTGTAGCTCATTCTGCAAGAATTTTGCAAAAGTAGGCCTGGCCGCCTAATTTAGACTTCCCGCTTCCATCTTCTGATTTCATTGAATTTTTTTGTGCTTGTCCACCTTGTCTTTCTGATCATCATCGTGTCTTTCGTTTTTCCATCTGAGCTTCCTTGCTATTTATTAATTTTTGACCTATTTATTGAAAAATCAAAGAAAATAACAAAATGCTATAAAAAAGTAAAGTAAAAATCTAATAATTAAGAAAATCCATTGAAAAACACAGCTTTATCGTTTTTTGCTAGATTTTTCTATTTTTAAGTCTCATTATTAATAAAAACGATGAAAAATATCCAAAAACGACTATTTTTTGATGATTTTCAGATAGTATATACACTATTTACACGCATCGGGAAGATATTATCAGTGAATTTTCCCTTGATGATGAATTATAAGGGCATTATTAGGTAATTTTGCAAAAATTCACATGTTAACATCGAACTTTTTCCTCCCTCTTCAAACATTGCCCTTAATTACTTATTACTTAGTGCCCTTCCACCCCTCCTAGATGGCGTACTCCACGACAACTGTGTGCATGGGTTGAACAATCGTGTCTATGCATAGCTGTGGTTGGCTCTACCATGCTTTGAAGATCAATGCAATTCAAACCACTATGCTATGCAAGAGCTGGGTCTTGAGTAATCAACTCAAGGGTTTCTGATCTCGATGTTTTGCTGCTAATGTCTTCCAAAGAGAAAATCTTGTAGCTTGTTTGCTCTCTGTTTGATTGTACCATCAGGATGCTTCAGCACGCTAATTGCTTGAGCTTTTGGTAGCACTTTTGACTGTTGTTGAGATTTTTCTCGCCATTGGTAGCTTGGTCTGCTTGGTGATGTATGGTGTGGTGGAGTCTTTTGAGACTTAACTCGCCATTGCTTGACTGGTTTTACGGTTTGTGGAGAAGATAAGTACATCTTTTTCTTCCAAACCAATTTCATGTTACTTTGTTCGGAGATGCTCGTCTTTGTGTTTTTACCCTTGGAAACTTCTTTTGTTTTGTCGGTGAAGTTTTAGGCACCCAGATTTGAATCGGCTTATCTTAAGCTGTGCTTTTGGTACCCAAATTTTCATGACTCCTTGCATGCTACTTGTAGCATTTTCTTATTGAGGGGATGGAAAAGATTGATTACTTCGTGGTTTGGTCGGCTGATTGCTTTCTTTCCATCCTCCTTGCTCGGTGCAATTGGAACAATGAGTTTCCCACCTTTAGGTGATAGCTTTAGTTGATTTGTATCCCAATATGGTACGGATTTGTATATCCACATCCAGGGAATTCCAAGATTCATTGTCTCATTCATGTGTTCATCTGGTAAGCATACAAACTGATGAGGACATGAACATCCATGTACTATCACGTTCAACTTGACTACTCCCAATGTTGGGGTTGGGTTCTTGTTGCATCCTTTGATTGTCACTATTCCTGTTGTCAAATCTTGACTTGTTTCCTTCTTGTACGTGGAATAACTGACTACATTTACTCTAGCTCCTGTGTCAACCAAAGCATTGGTGCTATGATTGTCGAGATGTACTTTGATGCGTAGGTCCATTCCATCTAACCGGTCATCATCTGTTGAGAGTGCATCTTTAGGTAATTCCCATTGTCGGTCATCTATTTCCAGAGTGTTGATGGGAATCGGTATCTGTTGATTCTTGAGAGCAGCTTTTTGTTTGAGTACTCGAAGCCGAGCTTCCTCTTGGGCCTCATCAATAACTTGCTGCCGTTTAATCTTCCTTTGCATGGCTGCATGCATTCTTTCTATCAATTCATTGATTAGAGGAAAATTGTATTTCTTTAAACGACATCCACTAATCCAATTAGCCATTGGTTCACTATCTAGGGTGGAAAATTTTACTACTCCACTTGGAGATACATCTTCAATGATAAACGGTCCATTTCCCTTTCTCTTAACACTAGGTTGGTAATGGGACACTCTTATGTCCTATTAAGTGACCATTTTCCTTGAATTATGTCAAGAGTTTCAAAATGGATTTTGAGGTGCTATCTATCTAGAAAGTTGTCTCATGAGCTGAAAAAAACTCGACATTTTTTTGGAATATCAATTCCATCTTTAACATTGTCCTTGCACAACATTTCACAACCTAAACTGTGTGAAAAAACGGGTCATGTTTTTGGATTTTTTCAACTTTTTGCAACTATACCACTCTAGAATTCATGTTTGTGAGATCTATAATGCTAGAGAACTATCTTTGTTTCCACTTTTGTGCATAGATGTGAGCTACAACAGTTAGCCTTTGCTCATCTAGATTTTCCAAATCTTTAAGTCTTTCTGACAATTCATGTCCAGTCCACTCAAGATTCTGTGCTACCCTTAATGTCGGCAATAGAAACTTTATTGGTAGTATGGCATCAAGACCATAAACAAGGTTAAAGGGTGTAGCATTTAAAGTTGTTTTGAATGAAACTCCATAAGCCATAGAGCTTCATGGAGATTCATTTCCCAATCTGTCCTTCCTGAACTAACCACTTTAGTCAGCACCAAGCTAAGAATTTCGTTCGTATGCTCAGCTTGTTCGTTTTCTTGTGGGTGATAGGGAGCTGATTTGTTATGGATGACCATAAACTCATTAAGCAAATACTCGATTACCTCATTGAGGAAATGAGTTCCCCGAACACTCAAAATTTCTATTGGCAGTCCATATCTCGTCTGATATAAGAATGCAGTAGTGGTTGTGGCATCATTCTTTTGAGTTGCTTTAGCCTCGGCCCACTTGGTCAAATAGTCCGTAGCTACAATGATATATTGAGCTTGGGTTCTATAAGCAGGTGGCGGTATTGGCCCAACAAAATCTATACCCCATTTTGTGAAAGCTCTAGTCCCCCATCATTGGTCTTAAGAGCATGCTATCTACACGTGTTGGCATTTTTGCTCATTGGCAAGCATCACAGCTTCAAACATATTCTTTAGCATCTGCAAAAAGTGTTGGCCACCATATGCCTGCCATCAAGATTTCTCTTGCGGTGGTCTCACTAGAAAAGTGACCTCCAGCTAATCCAGCATGTGCTTGTTCTATAAATGGAATATACTCGTCTTCATTTGCACAAAGACGCAAATGTAGACAATTGGTTCCCAATAAGAGCATAGTCTCTTACTTCAGTTTCAATTGCTCTTTGCCGGCGTTTACTCATATCCTCAAGAAATGTTCGGCTTGATAATAAGTAAGTAAATAGTTAGTTACTCCACTTAGGAACATGTGACATTTGAAACAATATTACATGAGTTATGAGTGTTTGTTTGTGACATTGAGGACAATCCTTTACAAAAGATCGAACATCACTCCTCATAGTCGGACAAAATACTCCAAGTCTCAAGATTCGTTGCATAGTTTGGTCTTCTGCAAAGTGAAGTCCTACTATGGTAACATGTGCTTGACTTAGGTACTGTTTTTTTTCTTCAGGATTATTGCATAAGAGAAATAATCCATCTCGATTTCATTTGTATAGCCTACCAGCTAGTAATTGATACATAGCCGATTGCTCGATTAATCCGATCATAAAAGGAAGTGGTATTTGTGAATCCACTTGAGCTATTGTCATCAACGAAACAATGTTTTCCGACCATCGAGGATCATCTCTACAGAGAACAAATAGGCAGCTAGTAGATCATCGTCTACCACTTTAGGTGATTCTCTTAAAACAATCCTTGACAAATGATCTGCTCGTTGATGTGTAGTGCCCTTTTTTACAACCAGAGTGAAATCAAATTCCAGAAGAATGATGAACCATATCACTGTTCTTCTTGTGATGCATGGCTTGTTGACCAAATACAACAAAGCTTGGTGGTCTACAAAGAACACAAACTTATTGGCTAATAGATAATGTCTATACTTTTTAATGGCATAGATCATTCTTAATCATTCCCTTTCGGTGGTGGTGTAATTATTTTCCGCCATGTTTAATTGTCGGCTAGCATAAGAAATAGGAAAGTCAATTTTCTCGTCTCCTGGTTGAGGTAGTATACAACCGATAGCAAAATTGGAAGCATCTACATGTATGTGGAATATCTTATTCCAATCTGGTGCTTTTAATATTGGAGCTGAGGTGAGAGCGTGCTTAAGATTCATGAAGGAATCTTCACATGCCTCGGTCCACTCAAAGTGTGTAATCAAGCTATACATGGGTCTTGCAATTATAGAGTAATGTAGATGAACCGTCGGTAATATCCACAATGCCTCATGAAGGCTTGTACCCCCTTGACTGTTGTTGGTCTAGGCAAATCAACAATGACATGAACTTTTTCAATATCAATAGCTATGCCATTTTTAGACACTATATGTCCAAGAAATTTTCCTTGTCTACCCATGAATGTGCACTTTTCAGGATTTAAGCAAATCCTATAAAGTTTACATTTTTCGAATAGCTTTTTGAGGTGTTCAAAATGATCAGCCCGGATTGATGAATTTACGCATAGATCATCCATATATACTTCTAAGAATTTCCTAAGATATTGTTTAAAATCATGGCTCATTAATCTTTGAAATGTGGCTGGAGCATTAGTTAACCCAAATGGCATAACCCGATAGGAAAAAATACCCCATTCTGTTGCAAAAGCAGTTTTATGCTGATCTTTTGGGTCAACCAAAAGTTGATTGTATCTTGAAAAGCCATCTAATAAGTTGTAAGCTTCTTTTCACACAACTCGCTCTAAAACATGCTCAGTGATTGGAAGAGGAAAGTTGTCTCTAATGGTAGCTGCATTCACTTTTTTGAGATTAACACATACTCATAATTTTTCATTCTTCTTGGGTGCTACCACAATTGAAAACACCCAATCTGTGTGTTCAATTTTGTAAATGAATTCGGTTTCCTTTAGTTTTTCAATCTCTTCTTTTATCTTCCTGGAAAATGTTTCATTATATGTGTATGGCCTTTGTCTACTTGATTTTGCCTCATCTCTATGGGTATGGTATATTGACAGATTTCTGGATCAACACCCTTGAGATCCTTGTAAGACCAAGCGAAGATATCTCGGTATTCATTTAGCAAGCTCAGAAAGAGCTCTTCTTCTTCTTTTGTTAGGTCATTCGCAATGTAAGTAGGTCTAGGCTCTTCTCCTGGTTCAGCCTTTTTAGCATTTTCAGGCCGTTCATAGGACTCACCCTATTTCCGTAGTTCCCTAACAGGTTGTTTAACTATGATTTTTCAATCTTGGAGAGTATACTTTTTGTAATGGGAAGGAACACTCATTACATCCTTACCATCCTCTTTCGTGGTTTCCATTTTGGTCATATATATCTCCTTTAGAGCTTTTTTCAACTCTTTCAACAAATCTTTTCAGACCTCTACTATGATGCAACTGATGAGTTAGATGGACACTTAGCTACCTCAAAAGGTTCAGGGTCAAAAAACGAACATGTGAGAGCTAAGCTACTCTTGAAAGGAGGGGAGGAAAAGTTTTTTGGCGCTCCCAACCAGAAATCGAGAAGACAAAAATGGTATAGACAAAAAAGAGACACCAAAAACGTGAAAACATGACCTATGCCATCAGTCTCCAGTAGAACACAATTCTTGATGCAAATAGATGCAAATGATTGTGTCAAGGACAAAATCACTGGCAGATATCCTCCAAACAAAAATTTAGGAATATCTAAAACATTGAGAAAATCAAGGAAGGATACTCAAACAAACCCACAGGATAAGAAACCACTCATGACGCGAGTGAGCAAAAAAAGAAATCAAGTCCTTGGGTTCCTCATCTTTGTCTTCAATGCTGAGGGTTGAAAGCATTTGGATGGGAATTATGTCGTAGCCATCCTCATTGCAAAATTGATTAGTCATAGACGTATTCACACATACATCCATTGTCGCTAAAATTTGAGTCCACTCGAATGGCTCAAAAAAATGCTCTGGAAAGGGTTCAGGTACATAGGCTTTGTTTGTGCAGTCCCTTTTTAGGATACATTCTTCTCGTTTTAAGCTTCCATTTTCTGAAGCTCCACACATCCAAATAGGAGTTTCTTTGTTTAACCAGGATGGAAGTTTAGTTTTAGCCGAAGAGACTGAATCAAACTCTTGTATGGGTGTTTTCAAGACATCTTTGTAAGTGTGATCTTTTAGATTTACTCTTGTTATAGATCCCACTTTCTTCAAGTACAGATAATTGTTTCCCCAATCTTGGATAAGGTGTACTTGTCGCATGAAAGTTCTTCCCAATATGATTTCATAATTGGGTTTTTTTCCAAAGTCTACTATATGGAAAAAGTGTGTTGATATTCAATTCCACAGGAATTGACTATCACCTTTTCAAGCAGCCCATGGTCTCTCAATGTGTCCGTCAGCCAATTGCAATTTCATTCGAGTTTGTCTAATGGCTGGTTTTCCCCAAGATTCTCATACTCCTTTTGTGGCTATGGCTATGCCTGCTCCACTATCCAGTATCGCCATGGTTTCAATGTCATTATATTTCACTGGAAGGGTGGTGTTTCCTTTTTCCCCTTCGTAATATTCTCCGACTTTGTTCAGGAGAACAGATCGAATCTCTTTGTTGTCCATTTTGTTTTTCATTTTTCCCAAATTTTTTGAGATTAACCTCGTTATCCCCACCTTCTCTAGGGTTTTCTGCACATCATTCCATAAGTGTGGTCTGAGTTTTAACAGTTCTCCCAAGTTCAGAGTGCATTGGATAGGTGTAGACATGATTGAATGAATGTTGTCAACTTCTAGGGTATGTTCAGCTCTTTTTACTTGAGTGGTCTTACACACTATGGATTCATCTTCGTTATCTCCCAAGTAAGAAGGTAATGTTTTCAAGGTCAATGGTTTCAACATTCCTGAAGCTTTAGATCCGCAATCCCCATACAAGGATTGCACATCCATATTCATATCAGGAGGTAGGTTATCCAACCAGACTTCCTCTATAGGAGATAACTTTAGAGTTAGGCTCCCATCATTGATCCCTCTAACTTTTTTCCATAAGTATCCTGGCCAGTCTTCCTCTACGAATGGAATTTTGTCTAAGAAATCTTCGCTGTCCGGCACTATAAGTTCGGGGTCTTTTGTTTCAAGGTGGGGTTCTGCCACCACATTAGGTTTTTCTTTCATTTCTCTTACCACAAGCTCCTCAGGTTTTGCAATACTTTCAAGCTTCGGTTTTTGTTTTTCCATCATTTCTTGCGTGATTCTTACCAAATTTTTATAATCTTCCAGTTTAGCTGCTTCCATGTCTGGAGAAGGATAGTTTTTCCATTTGTTTTGCATGTTTTGGCCTGCTTTAAGTCCTGCTTGGTAGGCTTTTAAGGCGGCATTAATAGGCTCAAAAATTTTATCAACCATAATGGATCCTCTAGGTTTCACGGTTGTTTCTTTAATTTTACTTCCAGTTTCTTTCAACTTTTCTTGGAATAGTTTTTTTGCTTTCTCCTCGATTTCGACTTGTTGTTTTTGTTTTCTCATCTCATATCTTTTGCTTCTGCTTCTTTTGATCCTTTGAGAGGAAACTTTTGTATTTTCCGAATCATCGGAGGGGTTGTGTTTCTTTTTCTTGGCCTGGGCTCTAGTGATTACCTTGATTGGAACAATCGGTTCCCTCTCTGATGAGCTACTAGGTATCACTTGGACTATGTTTACTACTGTTTTACCCTTGTTTAAAGGATTTTTAGGAAAATCTTTCGAAAAGTGTCCTCCCTTTTTACAACATTGTATGCAATAGGCTTCAACTGGCTTGAGGTTTTTGCCAGGCTCTGGACATTCATTTTTCCAGCGATCATCAACACCACAGTTGTGACAGTTTCTCGTTCTTGGCTTAATCATGGGTCTGTCCATGGGAGGTCTGACACCGTGATTAGCTACATAATACATTGGTGCGAGCTCTGGTGGGGCATAAGTCATGGTTTCTTCCATTGGTGGTGGATGTGAATTATACCAATCTCCTTCTACCATTACTGTAGATGGACTAGGCTCAGCATAGGGTGTAACAAACACTAATTCTTGTTCATCTATGACTCCTTCCGAGTGCATGTACTTTATAGGAACTGCATTATGTCTTGGGTATGGAGGTTGTTGTCCCAACACAGGTTCAAGTCTTTCCATAACCATTGGTGTCTTTGAGCTTGGGCCATATTAGGCTGATATCTGTACATGGGTTGTCCTTGTGGCCTCATGGGAACGTACTGAACACTCCTATCATACTTTGGTATGAAGTAGCACTTGTGGATCTCATGGTTGGTCAATTTACCCTCAATTGCACACCATTTTTATGGCCTAATTGGTTGTCCCTGTTGAGGTATCCCTTGTCCTGGTCCCCTCATAGGTGCTTTTTGCATGTTGTTCATTATGTCGTTCATCCTTTTGAGCATATCTTCTATGGCTGAAAGTGGTGCTGCAGAAGCTGTCCCCACTTGTGTTGGGATGATATCTGTACATGGGTTGTCCTTGTGGCCTCATGGGCACGTACTGAACACTCCTATCATACTTTGGTATGAAGTAGAACTTGTGGGTCTCATGGTTGGTCAATTTACTCTCAATTGCACACCATTTTTATGGTCTAATTGGTTGTCCCTGTTGAGGTATCCCTTGTCCTGGTCCCCTCATAGGTGCTTTTTGCATGTTGTTCATTATGTCATTCATCCTTTTGAGCATATCTTCTATTGCTGAAAGTGGTGCTACAGCAGCTGTCCCCACTTGTGTTGGTTTAGTGGATGTTGTTTTCTCACTTTGGTTATCCTTAGGGACGTCTTCTTTGTTAAAAATATCACAGCTATCTCCTAAGTCAATAGCATCTGACACACACTCTTCTAGCGTTGTATGCTTTTTACTATAGAGTATAGCATGAAGTTCTTTGTTTAGCAATCCGTCTAGAAACAATGATACGAGTCGTTATTTTGCAGGTATCTCTATCCCTGTGCATCTGGCAATATATTGTTTCATTCGAGTTGCACAATCCCTAACAGACTCACCATGTTTCTGTTTAAAGCTATAGATTTGAGATACCATATTACGTTTGATCCCCGTTTTGGAACAAGCAGCTACAAATCCTTGAGCTAATGTGTTCAAGTCCATGATTGACCTTGGTGGAATGTTATGGAACCATGTCAATGCTTTTCCTTCTAATGTCATTCCAAACCCCTCGAATTGAGTATGGAAATCGAATATACGTTCTTCTCTTAGGACTTTCTTAAAGCTTGCTAAGTGGTCGTATGGATTCCTTGATCCACTGTATTTTCTGACCCATTTCTGAAAATCAACTGGTCTAACACGTCTGTTTGGTTCAACTCTTGGTCTCCTTGTAGTTGGTCCTATTCCGAGTCCTTCAAACCAGTCTGTTGGAAATAGTGACTCATGTAGCCTTGGACTGGCCTTAATGTCACCCTGTTTTCTATGTGATGAGGTGGTTTCTGGTTTCTTAACATTACTCTCAGATGATCTCTCACGGTGTTCATCCCTTGGAATTGTTTCTGGTCCTTGTCCCAATATCCAATGCCTTATGGAATACCCTTGGTATTTGGTTTGTTCTACCTCCTCAGGAGTCATCATAACAAAGTTGTTGTTATAAAAATCCCTAAATAGGTAGGTTGGTAGATATGTTGATCCCTTATCTTTGATCTTGAAGATATAGATGATCTTCATGGCCGTTAGTTGTCCACATTTGGCATGAGAAGTCCATAGAAGATATTTTATGTTTCTATCCTCCCAACAATAGACTCCGATCCTAGGATTATCCGTACTAAGCCGTTTCAAAGGATTCAAATCTAATTGATTGTATCCCTTGAATTCTAAAGTTGGTGGTCCTTCTTTTGCTGACATATCTAGGATTATGGTGTTTACTTATAACCCCCATTTGTCTACCACATCAGGGTTTTCGACTTGTACATACTAAGTTCCTTTTTGGTCCATGTACATTTTTCCTTGTTTGTTTTCCTTAGTCTTTTCTTCAAACTCAATACCATGGTCATCAATGCAAATAGCATACTCCTCGTTAGGGTCCAAGTAAACCTGGGCTCCATGGCAGTTAGTCTTATAAAAAGAGAGTATATGCTTATAGCACATTGTCATTCCGTTTCCGAGTGAGTCGAGTAAGAAGACATTTCAGATGTTGAATCTGAAAAAGTGTGTGAGACTTCTTCAAGAATTGTGTGCAAGGAACCGCCTTGATTCACGCTTTCTTTGGTGGATACTCTATTGGAGGTTTCTCCGAGTATGCCCTGATTTTTTAGTACACGACCATATCTAAGGTTATAAAGACTTATGAAAACCTGATTAGAGTATTTACCTTTGGATTCACCTATCATCAATTTCCACTTGATTCGATTGTAACTTTCTATTGAGGCGGTCTGGGGTGGGCAACAAGAAGAGCAACCTCTAGACACCCTTCAAGGCTCCCGTGCTGCTCAATGGGGCTGGGGCACAACACAACACAAACCAAAACAACAAACCCACAGCCAAATCCCAACTACACAAGGGGAACCACCTAGTTTAAGAGCGAACTAGGACGCAAAAGAGGAGAATCGTTAGAGCAACCCACAAACAAGCAAGGAATTTACACTAACCCTAACACCAATGGAACACTCTCACACACTAAAACACGAGAGAGAGAGAGAGAGATAGTGCTCGGGCTGCTTTGAAACGTATCGGCAATGATCAAGCAAACACAACTATATATTTAAGAAAGAGAGAGAAAGGGGGAGGGGGTGCTTGTTGCATTAATACCTTCTTACAAATCTGTCATGACAAATCAAAGTGAGATTAGTATTTGTTCAACATAGCTTGCGTAAATTTCACCACAACACATCACAAAAAAAAGCCACCCCAATCACTGTCTTAAAGCCAGGGGAGTCCTCTCCACCCTGTCGCCCTCTTACAGTATGTGGGATTTATGGCTAGATTGATGACAACACCAGAGACAAGCTATCAAGAACTTAACAAAAAACACCAAGACACTTACGCATCATTGTTGTCCATTACTTCACGTTGGAAGGGAGAAAAGTATCCAAGCTTAGTCCAAATCCACCCTCCTTGATTCAGCAAATGTTGGGCTTACACTAGTAGGAGAAATGATAGATTTCTTACTCTCTCTCTTACAATGGCATAGAGTTCCCTTGCTAATCCCCTATTACAACACATGCATAAGACAATGAGCTTCCACTCAAGAGCTCCTTCTAGAGAGGTTGAGCTTGGCTTCTCAAGCTATAGCATAGTGCTCTTGCTTATGGCTCCCCTTTTTGTGCTAGCTACACCCTCCTTTTATAGCAATTTTGAAGGCTAGGGTTACTCCTCTAACCATGGTTGGGTTAGATTTTTAGCAATTTATCTAATTTCTTTTGCTTGGAATTATCAAGAAGTTGGTGGGGAAAGAGAGAGGAGAGAAATGGAGGTGATAGGACTTTTCATAGTGGGTTAGTGTTAGTAGAGTTAGTATTAATTTACAAATGGAATTGGATATTTACAATGGGAGTATCCATGTAGGATACAAATAAGGAAGAAAAACTCTTAAGAGGTAAGAAAAGGTGGATTTCTTACAAGGTTGATGCTCCAAGTGTCTTGAGTAGGGCCAATTTTGACGCTTGTTGACGGTCCACAAGCTTTGACGGTACATTTTTTCTCCACTCTTGACCTTCCTTGAGAGACAAGGTAATTGAAGTTGAGTAATCAACCACCATGACGCTGTCTTTTAATAGAAGAGGCTGAATTTTGTGGTTTTTTTGATAGATATGGGTAAATTGGAGGAGGAAAAATGAGACTAGGTGGTCAATTTTGGAATGGAATTGTGTGTGGGAGGTATGAGTTCACCATGGTTTCTCTTAATCTTCAAGGTTGAGGAGAAGGTGAGTAGGGTGCACAGAGGTGTGGTGAGAGATATGGGGATGATGAGTGGAGAAGTGTGTGTGAAAGAGGAAAATGATAAAGTGGAAGAGAGAGTGTGGCTGCATAGCATGGGAAAACTGAGGTCCACTAAAAAAATCATAGCTCACAGCTCGTAGCTCAAAAAAATATGAAAAAATTTGAGGCAAAAGTTCAGCCCACGAGCTACAACTTTTGTTTGTATCACCTTTTCAAATTCGGAGAGCAAATGAACTTTAAAAATTCAGCAAAACTGACCATTGTTTTCCACTGCAAAGGTCCTTGTGGGGTCCTTCTTCGGATGATTCTTTTGAATACCTCCAAGAGTGAGCCCTCCATAGTGCATGTATGCATGCCACCTACCCTTGACCTTATTTGGTAGGTCTATAATTGAAGATATTGTTGAGATTAGGATATAAGTGAATAGTACAACTAAGAAAATCAAATATTGAGGGGTCTAAAAAATATGTACATGTCAAATATAAATAATATAAGTGGAAAAAATATAAAGGGGTCAAAAGAAATCTCTCTCATTATGAGGCTACCATAAAAAGATAAATATTTTTGGTGTTCTGATTTTTTTGGAAAAAAACAAAATAGATGTAGGAAGGAAAAAATCAAAATAGTGAAAAAATATACACATAAATAAAACTAGTTTTTTTGGATTTTGTTGGGGTGGAGTTACACCAAATATAAGAGAAGCTTACATGAAAATATTTCTATATGGAATAAAGAGTATGAAAAATGGTAAGAAAAAATTGTGGTAATGGTGAGGCAATGTACAGAGCATAAATAACACACACCTAGGTAGAAATATTTAAATAAATACCAAAATAATTATGAAAAAGTCTTTTATTTAGGCCCTATATATAAAGAAATATTTACATACGCATGGGCGATAATATACTTATATTTTTTTATTTTTTATTTTTATTTTTTGGCTCAACTAGCCCAATGACTAGCTAATTGAGGGTTTTTTAAGAAGATATGAGAAAAGTCCCGTGACTCACGCACGCCTATGTACAGTGAAATGGTAGGGATAGCCACAGTGTTTGGGTGATTTTGGTAGGGTGAGGTAACTCACTGTGGCAATTACAAAGAGCCGAAAAACGGCTATCATTAGCCCTCCCCCCGGATGATGGTATATTCATGTACCATCATAGAGCATCTTTTCCAAAGAGAGTGCTTCAGAGTCCTTGACAAGATCTTCATTGTTTGGCCTCTCGGAATTTTGGCTAGAGTTACACTCATGCTTCATGTAACAATACTTACATGAGATAGTGGCCTTTTGACAGATCTTTGGTAGATCCTTTGGTAGAAGGCGACTCAAATAGGGCTTCAAGCGATACTCGTTTACTTTCCTAGAGTGCTCTTTACCATTCAAGTCCATAAGCTGATAGTAACTTGAATTGAAAGCCTTCTTGACTATGTATGGCCCTTGCCATCTAGTTTCAAACTTGGCATCAAAACGATTATCGAGTCGATTGTCATACCTTAGCACCAGATCTCCTTCATTGATGCCTTTGTCCTTTAGTTTCTTGTCAAGCTTCTCCTTCGCCTGCGTAGCTTTCTTCTTATAGCACTCGTATGCTGCTTCTCTTTTCCACTCAAGCTCAGCTAAGGTAAGAAGTCGATCCATCCATGCTTCTTGATCATCTTGTGCTGATTTGCCATGAAGTCGCATTGTTGGAATGTTTAGCTCAATTGGCTGTAAAGCCTCTTGACCATAGACCAAGTGAAATGGTGTGAACTCCGTGGCTTCCCTATATGTGGTTCGATACACCCACAAGGCACCATCCAAGAAGTCATCCCACAACTTTGTCTTGTTTTTCACCATCTTTCTAATGATGCCTGCAATGACACCATTAGCTTTTTCTACCAAACCATTTGATTGGGGATAGTAGGGTGTACTATGACGATGTAGAATGCAAAGTTCTTCACAGACTTCTGTGAGCAATCCCTTTCTAAACCCTGGACCATTATCAAAAACAATCTCCAAAGGTGTGCCAAATCTACAACAAATGTGAGTGTAGACGAATTTGCTCACTGTCTTTTCATTTACCTTTGCCACACTTTGTGCTTCCACCCACCTAGTCATATAGTCTACAGCCACTAGAATGTAGAGTTTACCATTTTTTGTCCTAGGCAAAGGATCCATAGCATCAATGCCCCACTTTTCAAAGGGTCCATTTGCAAGCACAATTTGCCTTGGACCATAAATCAATCTTCTATTCCCATTTACCTGACAATTGTGACAACTTTTACACCAATGTTGGACATCCACATGCAGACTTGGCCAAACATACCCCGCAAGCAAAATCTTCTTCACAGTTAATTCTTGGGAAAAATGACCACCACATGCCTCTTCATGCAAACCTTTTAGAATGGCTGGAATTTCCGCGATAGTTGGTACTCTTCTGCACACTTGATCCTTCCCTCTTTGATAGAGGGAGCCTTCTAGGAAGAGATATGCGCTTGCCTTCTTCATGAGTCTCCTCTTCTGAGCCTTCGTGAAGTCTTGTGGAAATTCACCCTCCAAAATGTAGCTAATAATGGGAGTCAATGACTCCAATCCCTGGTATCTCGGTTGCTTGACAGTTGCTGCCACCATGATGACCTGCACTTCTTTCTCAACACATGTAACTACTTGCTGTGCAAGTAAATCGGCATCCTCATTCTGTTTCCTAGGAATATGATATAGTTGCACTTCTTCAAATTGATTAAACAATCTACGAATGGCATGAACTTTTGTCCGTAAGCTTTCATTCTTGCATGCCCAAATGCCTAAAATCTGTTTAACAATGAGAAGTGCATCTCCCTTTACCATGAGGCGTTGTATCCCTTGGCCAATGCACATCTTCAAACCATGAAGTAGTGTGTCGTATTCTGCTTCATTGTTGCTAGTTGAACATGGTAGATTGACCTTCTCTTTCATGACCACCTCTCCACTTGGGTTGAGCAACACTAGCCCTCCCCCTGCTTTTCCTGTGGCTCGACGAAAAGCTCCATCAAAGAACAAGGTAAAAGCATTAAGAATACTTTTTGGTGGTGGTAATGGTAGGGTCTTTACTTCAGGCACCTTAATCTCCTTTTCATGCACCCTATAAGTGAGAATCCCTGCCAATTGTGCACGCACACTATCTTCTACCTTGAAAGAGTATTGAAACTCTTGCAACTCCATAATCCACTTTGAGATCCTAGTACTAAGATTCATTTGAGATGACACTCAAGGGAAAAAAATTTTTGCAGTGAGAATTACAAAAGGTTTTGGTAGCAGGTAGGATCTAAACTTTCTCACCGCAAACATGAGAGAAATCATCATGAGTTCTGCTTCTGTGTAGTCTCTCTCCAAAGCATTCATGACCCTACTAGCAAAGTAGATGGGTCGCATACTTGTACTGTGGGGATCTTGTTGTAGCAACACAGCACCAATTGTTTCCCTTCCAACACTAGAGCTAACAAAGAATGTGTACTCCCAACAAGGAGGCATGAGTGTTGGTAGCTCTGACAAAATGACTTTAATGTTACAAAAATACTCTTCAAGCTCATCAGACCATGCAAATTCTACTTGTTGTGTCAACTTTTGCAAAGGATGAAGCAACTCCGAAGCTAAGTGAATAAAGCGTGACATATACTTCATTTTTTGAATGAATGATATGACCTCTTTGAGATTCTTGGGTGAGGGGAGCTCAATAAGAGCCTTTGCCTTTGAAGGATCCACCTCAATGCCTTTATAGGAAACCTTGTGACCAAGCAAGATCACTTCATCCTCAGCTATGTGACACTTGTCGGGGTTGAGTTGACCTCCCATGTCATAGAGCTTCTTTAAACCTTCTTCTACCCTTTGTAGATGCAATGATTTTGAGCTATAAATGCAAAAATCATCAATAAAAACTCTAATGGACTTTCCAAAGAATGCTTGAAACACCATGTTCATGAAGCGTTGGAAAGTTGCAGGAGCATTTGTCAGGCCAAATGGCATGACTCTAAAAGCATAACAACCCCAAGGAGTGATAAAGGTTGTTTTCAATTGATCCTCCAATGCGATACCTATTTGAAAGTAACCCGAGTAGCCATCACACACAGTGTACTTCTCATGACCAGCTACTTCATTTAGTATCTCATCCTGAAATGGGAGGGGAAAGTGATCTCTTTTTGTTGCCTCATTAAGTGGACGATAATCCACACACACCCTCCACTTGCCGTTTGTCTTAGGAGTGACAACAACGGGAGAGACCCACTCTGAATTCTCCACTGGATAAATGAAACCTGCTGCTAGAAGATTTCTTACCTCCTTGAGTAGAGCCTGCTCCTTGATGACTCCTAGCCTTCGTAGCTTCTGAGCCTTAGGTGTGGCCTCTGGCTTCAACTCAATTTTGTGTTGAACAGCATCTACTCCACGCACATCGGTGTAGTCTTTAGCAAAAAGCCTAGGAAATTTCCTTAGCACCCATTTGAACTCCTCTCTTTCATCCTTTGGAAGTGTTGTTGATAGAATACCTTCCAGCATCCCTTCATCTTGAACACCTTCGTTCTCTTGAGGACCTACCTCCTCCAAGCCTTGACAAGAGGTCTCTTGGTTGCTTGGCTTAAACCTTACCCCCATGACTTCGATGGAAGACTCCTCTTCAGTAATGCTACCGCTACTTTCTTCTTCTGAAGTGCTATCGGTCCAACCTTCTTCCGTCTCACTTTGAGATGATTCTTCATGGAGCTCCTCTTGGCATTGCTCCTTCATGTCAAAGACAACCTTCTTATGATTGTCATTCCTGCAAATTAATTTCCCACTCTCCCAATCCTGCAAAGCTCGCATTTTCATTAGCCCAGGTCTTCCTAGGATAAATGGATAACCACTTCCCTTGGTCGACATAACATAAAAATCCACTGCCTTCTTAATGCCAAAGGCCTCCACAAAAACATTTTTACAAATGCCTACGCACCTAGCCTTGCTATTGTTTGCCATTTTCACTTTGATTTCAGGTGTCTCATGGATGTGCATGCCTAGTCTTTGCATGAGCCCTTCTGTCATGATGCAAATTTGTGCACCCCCATCCACTAGACCTTTCCTAACCAATCTTCCTTTTATGTAACAATCTAGCACAGGTGTAATATCCTCGTTCATTTCAGCATGTGCAATTTTTACAATAGGAAAACTCTCTTTTACCTTTCTCCTAGTGCTAACTGCCTTTGTTAAATCTCTCCTAACTTGTGGGCATAATGCAAGAAACTGAGGCCATGAGATATCAGGACCCTTACCTCGTATGTCTTCCAACAGGTTGTATGGAGCCATACCATGTCCAAGAGGGAAGTCTTGGAGATTGATACGACGTCGAGTCCTCTTAGCTTCCTTGGTCTCCTTTGCCTTCTTGCCTTGTCCATGGTCACTCTGTGATGGGACACCCTCTTTCTCTTTACCTTTTCCTCGGCCACGTTTAATGCCATTGGCTTCCATGTCAACCTCATTTGAATTTGTCACCTCTACCACATTTACATTTGGATCTAGCAAAGGTGGAACTCTTTCTACCCCTTGTGGAGGTGGTCTTGGTCCATTTGGCCTTTGTAGAAGCCTTGGTCGTTGACCAGCTCCTTCTCCTGCATTCATCACTGGGTAATTCAGGTTAGGTCTCCCTGGCTTTCCATGAGGCCAAGGACAATTATACATCCCATGTCGAGACTCTCCGCAATTCCAACATTGCAAGACTCTCCTAGTTCGTGGCTCTCTCTCTTCTGACTTCTTTGCTTGTCCCTTTGGACCTACAGCTTGTGCAAGGTGAATTGACAGGCTGCTTAAAGATTCATTTAACTTCTCAATCACTTCAGTCGTTACCTCAGGAAGCTCCCTAGATGTTGATGCTTGCGACATACCTTTGGGTCTAAGACCTTCTATTGGAACCTCTCCCCTTAAGCACTTGAGTTTCCTATATTTCTCAGCAGCCCTAGTTTCAGCTGCATCAAAAGTAGTAGGTGCACCCGCCTCAACTTTTACCTTAAGGCCAGGAAAGAGTCCGGCTATGAACCTCTCCTTCTTTAAAAATTCTGCACCATCACCAGGGTTAGCAACATTTCGTATCCATAGAGCCCAAAGAAGTAGAAACTCTTGCTTGTACAAGTAGTAGTTATCTAAGTCTTTTTGCTTATGAGAAACAATGTCTTGCCATAGTTTTTGAGTGTTTTGGGGATCAAAGAAGTATCTCTTAAAACGATTCAAAACTTCTGTATAATTCCCCTTAACTTCCTCAGGCAAAGAGTCAAACCAAGTACTAGCATCTTTCCTAAGGACCACCTCAAACATTTCTACACATTCTTGATCGGTTACTATCCTCTTGATACGGCAAGACATCTTGAAATTTGCTAAAAATAATTCTGCATCCTCTCCAGGCTCTCCAAAGAAAAGAGGATATCTAGACATTTGGCGTTGGCTCTCCATTATTATGAAAGATTACAACACGAGTTACAATAAGGGATACAATAGAGATTTAGAACCACTCGCCTGCAAATGAAGAAGTGAGAAAATACCACTCTAGGTTTTCTTCTTCAGCTATCCAAGCTTCAATAAGGTCTCGATTTGTTTGATCAAAACAAAAGGGTAGACTATTGATGAGCTCTAAGAAGGGTTGAAATTCTTCAAAGCTAAGGCGATAAACAGAAATCTCTAGAACTTCATTTTCTGGATCCAAAAGAGCAACCACGTCCCAAGTGATAAATTGCACTTGCTCTACAATTCCCAATGCACAAGCGGTTTGTATAAAAACTAGATCTTCATGCTCGTCGAAGGCCGTGAGAAAGTAGCAATTGACTAGGAGCTCCTTTCCTTCGAGTTCCACACAGTCGGAGTGAGGCAACCTTCTCACAATTTCATAAAGAACATCCTCATCAAGTCCAATCAAGTTTGCAAGATTTAAAGACTCCACTTGTGCTACAAAATTCCTGGATAAAAACTCCTTAGGATTATGGTTAAATCATTCAAAAGCATAAAGAGATTTACAATGTATCTATGAACAAAGTGTCATAGAAAGTAGAGAAGGATGAGAATTTATACAAATTTGCAATCTTCTCTATGCTCTCTTTATTAAGACAAGCTCTGAATAGCTCCCTATCTCCTTTGTTGAAAGCGAAAGGAAGACTATTAATAAGACGCAAATGAGGGAAAAATTCACCAAATGTGAGTCTATGAAGCATGAACTCTGGCCGTAAGTTTCCTGAAGAGTCTTCCTCAATGGTGAAATGCACTCGCCAAACGCCAAATTTCACTCTATTTACCAATCTTAGGGCACACACTAGTTGGATGAATGCGCGGTCTTCCTTAGTGCCCAACAACAAGAGGAAAATGGAATCCACGCGTAGGACCTTCCATCTTAACTTCACCACCCTCTTGTTATGAGGGAGACGCCTTACTACTTGCTCCTGCAACTCAATTGGTAATAGAGCTAGATCTCTAAGGATTGAACTTTCACTACACACACATTCCCAGTTAGAACAAATGATCGTTTTTTTTTTCTTGTAACAACTTGGACAAAGAAAAAAAAAACATACACACTATTTTGCCAGGCTGCGCTTCATTTTAAAATAAAATGAACACATGTACATCAAAAGAAGTGTGGTAGTTGATGAGAGGTAGAATGACAGGGTTTGGTGATGCAAGAATTTCTCCTACTCTTTGGGCACCAAACATGAACACCATATGTTGTTGAAAATGGATTTTCCTACTAATTGCAATGTTTATTCTAATGTGTGGAGTGAAATGGAAGGGGAAAACCTCTATTCCTGGGCCATTATCCATGGTCTATGCATGAACTAATGCTTAAAACAAAACAAAAATATAGACGTCCAAACTAAGGCCGTACCTAATGAGAGGCAAAATAAAAGGATTTACTGAAGCGTTTATCTCGGCCAACCTAAGAGGACCTAAAATTCTACGAATGACACGTTGAAATTGCAACTTAGTACTAACAATTATGTGTACCTTTTGCCTTGCAATGGGAATGAAGGGATCATACAAATTTTCGTGATTCATGCAAACTACTTGACTATGCTAAAGGTTGATTCTACACAAAAATACACAAGCCGTTCCTCAGTGGGGGCACCGATTTGAGGCGGTCTGGGGCGGGCAACAAGAAGAGAAACCTCTAGACACCCTTCAAGGCTCCCGTGCTGCTCAATGGGGCTGGGGCACAACACAACACAAACCAAAACAACAAACCCACAGCCAAATCCCAACTACACAAAGGGCACCACCTAGTTTAAGAGCGAACTAGGACGCAAAAGAGGAGAATCGTTAGAGCAAACCACAAACAAGCAAGGAATTTACACTAACCCTAACACCAATGGAACACTCTCACACACTAAAACACGAGAGAGAGAGAGAGAGAGAGAGAGAGAGAGAGAGAGAGAGAGAGATAGTGCTCGGGCTGCTTTGAAACGTATCGGCAATGATCAAGCAAACACAACTATATATTTAAGAAAGAGAGAGAAAGGGGGAGGGGGTGCTTGTTGCATTAATACCTTCTTACAAATCTGTCATGACAAATCAAAGTGAGATTAGTATTTGTTCAACATAGCTTGCGTAAATTTCACCACAACACATCACAAAAAAAAGCCACCCCAATCACTGTCTTAAAGCCAGGGGAGTCCTCTCCACCCTGTCACCCTCTTACAGTATGTGGGATTTATGGCTAGATTGATGACAACACCAGAGACAAGCTATCAAGAACTTAACAAAAAACACCAAGACACTTACGCATCATTGTTGTCCATTACTTCACGTTGGAAGGGAGAGAAAGTATCCAAGCTTAGTCCAAATCCACCCTCCTTGATTCAGCAAATGTTGGGCTTACACTAGTAGGAGAAATGATAGATTTCCTACTCTCAATTGAATGATCACTCTCTCTCTTACAATGGCATAGAGTTCCCTTGCTAATCCCCTATTACAACACATGCATAAGACAATGAGCTTCCACTCAAGAGCTCCTTCTAGAGAGGTTGAGCTTGGCTTCTCAAGCTATAGCATAGTGCTCTTGCTTATGGCTCCCCTTTTTGTGCTAGCTACACCCTCCTTTTATAGCAATTTTGAAGGCTAGGGTTACTCCTCTAACCATGGTTGGGTTAGATTTTTAGCAATTTATCTAATTTCTTTTGCTTGGAATTATCAAGAAGTTGGTGGGGAAAGAGAGAGGAGAGAAATGGAGGTGATAGGACTTTTCATAGTGGGTTAGTGTTAGTAGAGTTAGTATTAATTTACAAATGGAATTGGATATTTACAATGGGAGTATCCATGTAGGATACAAATAAGGAAGAAAAACTCTTAAGAGGTAAGAAAAGGTGGATTTCTTACAAGGTTGATGCTCCAAGTGTCTTGAGTAGGGCCAATTTTGACGCTTGTTGACGGTCCACTAGCTTTGACGGTACATTTTTTCTCCACTCTTGACCTTCCTTGAGAGACAAGGTAATTGAAGCTGAGTAATCAACCACCATGATGCTGTCTTTTAAGAGAAGAGGCTGAATTTTGTGGTTTTATTGATAGATATGGGTAAATTGGAGGAGGAAAAATGAGACTAGGTGGTCAATTTTGGAATGGAATTGTGTGTGGGAGGTATGAGTTCACCATGGTTTCTCTTATTCTTCAAGGTTGAGGAGAAGGTGAGTAGGGTGCAGAGAGGTGTGGTGAGAGAGATGGGGATGATGAGTGGAGAAGTGTGTGTGAAAGAGGAAAATGATAAAGTGGAAGAGAGAGTGTGGCTGCATAGCATGGGAAAACTGAGGTCCACTAAAAAAATCATAGCTCACAGCTCGTAGCTCAAAAAAATATGAAAAAATTTGAGGCAAAAGTTCAGCCCACGAGCTACAACTTTTGTTTGTATCACCTTTTCAAATTCGGAGAGCAAGTGAACTTTAAAAATTCAGCAAAACCGACCGTTTTTTTCCACTGCAAAGGTTCTTGTGGGGTCCTTCTTTGGATGATTCTTTTGAATACCTCCAAGAGTGAGCCCTCCATAGTGCATGTATGCATGCCACGTACCCTTGACCTTATTTGGTAGGTCTATAATTGAAGATATTGTTGAGATTAGGATATAAGTGAATAGTACAACTAAGAAAATCAAATATTGAGGGGTCTAAAAAATATGTACATGTCAAATATAAATAATATAAGTGGAAAAAATATAAAGGGGTCAAAAGAAATCTCTCTCATTATGAGGCTACCATAAAAAGATAAATATTTTTGGTGTTCTAATTTTTTTAGAAAAAAACAAAATAGATGTAGGAAGGGAAAAATCAAAATAGTGAAAAAATATACACATAAATAAAACTAGTTTTTTGGATTTTGTTGGGGTGGAGTTACACCAAATATAAGAGAAGCTTACATGAAAATATTTCTATATGGAATAAAGAGTATGAAAAATGGTAAGAAAAAATTGTGGTAATGGTGAGGCAATGTACAGAGCATAAATAACACACACCTAGGTAGAAATATTTAAATAAATACCAAAATAATTATGAAAAAATCTTTTATTTAGGTCCTATATATAAAGAAATATTTACATACGCATGGACCATAATATACTTTTTTTTTTTTTTTTTTTGGCTCAACTAGCCCAATGACTAGCTAATTGAGGGTTTTTTAAGAAGATATGGGAAAAGTCCCGTGACTCACGCACGCCTATGTACAGTGAAATGGTAGGGATAGCCACAGTGTTTGGGTGATTTTGGTAGGGTGAGGTAACTCACTGTGGTAATTACAAAGAGCCGAAAAACGGCTATCACTATCAAGCTACTGATTCCTCATCTTCAACGTGATTCCTGTACAAATTTGGTCAAGTTAGCTATTCTTCTATAAAGACAATAGAGTTTTTGCTAATTCTCGTGATTGGTCTATATGTATCGCTTCAAATCGAGCTATGGGAGTCAAAAATTGACTTTCAAATTCGACTTTAGCAAAAAATCAAAGGTTTAATCTGCAACCTAGAAACTGAGTGAACATGTACCAATTCGGATCCGATTGAACCCAAAATTGCCCGGTGGCTTTGTATTATGCTGGTCTAACACTGCACAAGTTCAAAAGTCAAAATTTATGTCCTTGGGTAGTAGTAGTACATAGTCACGATTATTTATTTTTCTAGTTTTTTGCACTTTTTGGATTGGTTTGGCAAGTATACAACTTGTTAAAGTACTTGGACAAGTTTCAACAAGTTTGGACAAAAGCTGATCAAGTTTATTGTTGGAATTAGGGTTGCAGAGAAACGCACACAGCTTGGAGAAGACGAAGGAATCTCAAGGCACACAATAGAGAGTGTGTTACTTAGTGTGCAATGGAAAGATAGATAGCCCTAGAGTGATGGGCGTATATACAACGCTCGGGGGGAAAAACCTCCTAAAGAGGGAAAAATGCCCCGGCGGTCCTAGTGTGTTCACACACATCACTACCACATGTATATGGTAATAAGTCCCCCCTGGAGTGATGCGGTGAACGAGAGCTGGCACATGAGTAAAGGGAAGTGCCATGCCCTAAGGACATGATCAGTCCACAAAGGGGAGTAAGACCAAAGCTTTGTGGAAAGCTTCAAGCTTCTCACGAGACAATGCCTTTGTGAAAAGATCTACAAGGTTGTCCTGTGTTGGCACATAAGCCAAGGTGATCTCTCATGCTGAGAGCCCCTCCTTGACATAGTGGTAATGCACCTCAATGTGCTTTGTGCGAGCATGAAAAACTGGGTTCCTCGCAACTGCCAATGCGCTCTGACTGTCAGTGTAGATTGGGTGAAAGCATGGTTTGGTGGTACAAAAAAAGGACCTATTTTGCTTCTATCTGGTTGGTACTTCTACATATGTCCACACTTTGGAGGGAACCTTTTTTTTCATCTATGTTAAAGAATGGTAGGAGGGAAATTTGTATGATTTAAACTTTCGGGAAAGAAAACATGGGTGGGGAAATAAGTAATGCAAGTGGTGTTTTCAAACTGTTCCAAAAGTCCCATCACAGACTGCGTTTGTGATTGGCACAGTTGCTCAACACATTTTCCAGCTTCCGCCTTGCTCTCTTACTACATCACCTTCTGCAAACCACTATAGTTGCAGGTAACAAGCTCCCCGGATACTCACAATCAGGAAGATGAGGACGCCAACGAGGAAATCAGTAGCCAAAGCGTCACCGGACAATGGGAAAAAGAAGAAGAGGACAATGGATGCAAAATCCCCTCGGAACATCGACACCCCAAATACGAGGGCTAGCAAGGGGGGCTCCTTTGTGGAGAGGGAGAAACGTGCTGTGTCCATGGAGACTTCATTTAAGTCTGGGCCTCTTTTTGCCAATGATGAGACTCCACGGTCATCTACAACATCTAAAGGTAGGTGCTATCAGAGCTGTGCGTTTTCTGGTGATTTACCATTTTATTTTCCATGCATGCAAGCTTCTGCATGTCTTTTATCTGATGAGGGCTGCATTTGCTTTTTTTGCATGCAGCAAGTACATGTGCATGTTTGGGATCTTCTTAGGAATTTAGGGTTTAGAAAAGTTACAAAGTTTCATGTATAAGCTGCTCTTTAGATTGCTAACTTGCATGCATGCAAGTGCAAAAATCAGTATATGTTGTGCATGAGCATAGCACAAAGTTGAAGCTCAGTAGGGATGTCAGCATAACGAAATTTGGTTAGTACCAAATTTGGTACTAACCAGTACCAAATTTGATACTAACCACTACCAAATTTGGCTTTGTACACAAGTGAATTTTGCAATTGTCACCTGAATGAGATACATTCATTTCATTCCATGTGTTTTTTTTTGCACAACTGAAATGAGGCATATAATGAGGGCATGTCTTTACTTGCGTGTTGTTTCCACATCGCAGGAAAAAACAAGATGGAGGAGTACCCTATCTTGACAAAGTTCTGCTATACAACACAAGAGCTTCATGATGAGTATGGATTGAGCATGGAGGGGGTGCTACCAAAGGATCTTATGGAAGATGACATCCCCGATGACCAGTGGCTCACTATATTCAGGAATTCCAGCCAGAAGAAGACAAAGATTTACTTAAATCACGTGCAGCCACGGCTTCAAGATGAATGCAGGTTCCTGTTCCATAAGGTGTACCAAACCCCACCATCATGTGGGGAGATCACTACAAAATTTTCCCGCTGTTTTGCATATGAGAAGTGTCATGCAGCCACAAAGGACCCTGCGGGCCACAGGGTTGCATGGGCCAAGTTTGGTGAGAGTGTACTCAACATGTGTTCCTCCCGACTAGGAGGCTTGGAAAAGAAGGTTGAGAATTGGCGAAAGGCAAACGGTGCATCCCAAGGAGGCCACCCGTCAAATACCAAGAAGCCTCGACTTACGCTAGTCGGTAGTATGCCTCCTACACAAAAAGTGCCCCCACAGCGTCATGAGGAGAAGACACCTGATTACATTGCGGACCTTGAAGCTATGGTTGGGAGAGTCCCTCGGACATGTGTCGGGGTAGCCGATAGGCTTCATGAAAGAGCTGACAATGTCTCTGAAGCAGAAGAAGGAAACACTCTTGAGGGCAGAGGGTTCCAATAAACTTGTCAAGTAGATTATGGACGACATCAAGGAATATGAGACCCAACTAGAAACACTGAGAGAGGCCAACACTGGCGATGACGCAGAAATCAATGTGATAGAAGCTGATTTGGCTGCCAGTCGAAGGATGCTACGTCGATACGGAATCAGTGAAGATACGTCATTGCTCGACAAGGAGATTCTAGAGCAACAGGTGCTGGTAGTTTTGGGAGTTTTTGGTAGAACTGTTTATGCTTGGTTTGGTGGGATTGGTAGTGTTAGGTACCTTTGGTAGAATTGTTTATGCTTGGTTTGGTGGGATTGGTAGTGTTAGGTACCTTTGATAGAACTGTTTATGCTTGGTTTAGTGGGATTGGTAGTATTAAGTACTCATGGTAGAACTGTTTTTATTCTAGGTAGTTTATGGTTTGCTTCTGTCTTATGGTTTGGTATTTTTGGTACTATGAAGAAGTTTTGGTACTTTAAGGTAATTTTTGAAAGTGCTGCAAAAGGTGTTATGGTAGTTTCATTCTGATAGCTTTGGTAGTTTTGCTAGTTTTGGTACTTTTAGGTACTATTTGAAAGTGCTGCAAAAGTGTAATTGGTAGTTTGATTTTGGTAATTTTGGTAGTTTTTGAAAGTGCTGCAAAAAGTGTTTCTTTGGTAGTCTTGGTAGTTTTGGCTGTTTTGGTACTATTTGAAAGTTTGATTTTGGGAGTTTTGGTACTTTTAGGTACTATTAGAAAGTGCTGCAAAAAGTGGCTTCTGTAGTTTGATTTGGTAGTTTTGGTACTTTTAGGTACTATTTGAAAGTGCTGCAAAAACTGGGTTTGGTAGTTTGATTTTGGTAGTTTTGGTACTTTTAGGTACTATTTGAAAGTGCTGCAAAAAGCTTGTTTGGTAGTTTGATTTTGGTAGTTTTGGGTACTTTTAGGTACTATTTGAAAGTGATGCAAAAAGCTTGTTTGGTAGTTTTGGTACTTTTAGGTACTATTTGAAAGTGCTGCAAAAAGTGGCGTTTGGTAGTTTTGGTAAGGTTTGGGTAGTTTAGTTCTGCATTGAGGGTATTTATATGTTTTTGGTACTATATGATTCCCAAGTTTGGTAGTTTTTGGTAGTTTTGGTGGTTTTGGTAGTTTGGGTTCTGTTTCGTAGTGCAGTACTTAGAAGGACCAGTCTCAATATGACTTCTTGGTAGTTTTTGAAACTAATTAGGACCGCTGGTTATCAACAGGCTGAGTATGACACTCTGGAGAAAAAATGGAAGGAAGGTCAAGAAAATACCCTATTTGTGAAGGAGATGTTGTCTGATATCAGGCTTGGGAAGAGGTTCCTACTATATCCTAGGCCCCAGGTTAATGATTCGGTAAATGTGATCCCGGTGTTTGGTATGTGTGTTGCATGCGGTGAGCCCTTGGAGTGCGCACATGTAGACGGAACCTTCATGCTAGAGTGCCGACACCAGTATCATCCCTTGTGCTTCAGTGCTCTGTTACAAAGCAGGGATCAGTGTGTCAAGCTGGGTTGTAATATGGTAATCTCTGATTTGGCAAAGTCCTGGGCCAGTGGGCTTCAAGTTGTCAAGAGTAAATATGTGTGCATTTTTGAATACATATGCGCACTTGCAACTCAGTGAGGTTTTCATACAAGTTAGTATGTGCTGTCTTTCTTTGTGTTTGCAGAGTAGCAGGATGCTGCAGTTGCTGACTAGCACGCCACAAAGTCAGCTGCAAGTCGAATGCAGAAACTTTTTTGTTTGCAGAGAAAGAAGCGCAATCGCGCCCGTGATCAATTATCCCGTGCATGCAAACTGTAGCCAGTGAGAATCTATTGTATTCCGCACTTTGTGCTTTTTAGTGACTGAGTCAACTTGATTTTTCAGCCCTGAGCTTTATCTATTCTCTCTATCTAGTTCTGTGGTTGTATGTTACCTTTCGTTCCATTACTGTTTCAGTTGTCCTCACTATATGTGCATTACAGTACCAAAATTTGGTACTTTTTGGTACTATTGAACTTGGGTGCATGTCTGTCCACTATTACAGTACCAATTTGGTACTTCTTGAACTTGCGATTTCGGATAGTTCTTATCACTTGTGCAATACAGTACCAAATTTGGTATTTTTTGGACCAATTTTCTGTTTTAGATATGATGTTTGCACTGTGTATTTGTCCCCACTCATTATGTTTGTTGGTGCTGTAGTAAGTTGGTGGCTAGACGAGACACCGGCAAGCACATTGTTGCAGCCTGATGTGGCTGCTAGACGCGGGGGGATGATTGTGCTTGATCTTAATGGCGTGCTACTAACACGAAATCCCTGAGGAACTTGAGTGCCTGCCAAAGGAGCACACGCCACGGGTAGTCTATCTCCAAAAGAATGTAATTTGTCTTGTAAGGCCGGATGCGGAGCAGTTCATCCTACGGCTTAAACAGAAAGCCAGCCTAGTGTTGTGGTCCTGCTGTAGAAGGGAAAAACTGTTACACATGGTGAACGCGTGCTTTCCCAACCATAGAAGGCAAAAATATTTTGCAGGTAAAGCATGCCCGCTTTGAATGTTGCAGGACATAAGTTACGCATACCTCTAACCTCCTTTTTTTCGCATTAGCAGATATTCTCTCCCAAGAGGACTGTGAAATATGGCGGCCCCATATGTCGGAGGTGCCGGTTGTGCCCAAACACATGGGTGATAAGCCCGTTTTCCTGAAGAAGCTACGGACGCTCTGGGCAAGGCACCCGAAGTACGATGCCAGCAACACTATTCTTGTAGATGATTGTAGATACAAGCCTCTTAAAAATGACTATGAAAACTGTATGGCAATTCGATCATATGATCCCATGGTAGTAGGAACCGATTACCCGTTTTACTTGTTGGATTTTGTTTTGCCTTGGTTTCTCGGGTGGATAAGGGATCGGTACCCAATAGCATACACTCGCAAAAACCCAGTCTTTGACACTGAAGACGATATTTCTGGGTACATTACTGATTACTTCATACAGATGGAGGGGTACTCCTATAAATTTGATCCCCCGAGGTAGCAAATTACCATAATCATGTAAATAGTGGAATTTTGTAACCCGATACTATACATAATGGAAAACCACTTCTCTTGTTCAGACTGTCTTGGTATCTTGATCTCTACTGTTGAAACCTCTTGGAGCTAACCAGGTTGCCCAACATTTTAATTTTTGAGGCAGATAGCATCTATGTTTGGAATACCTTTCATGTTATCAACGTAGTTCTAGACATTGCTCAAGGTGGTGGTATCAAATACGAATAGACAAACTGAAAAATACCAAGAAATAAAGTAAACCATAAGTGATACAGCAAGTTCAAGGAGTACCAAATTGTACCAAATTTGGTACTGTAATAGTGGACAGGAGTGCACCCAAGTTCAACACAGTACCAAATTTGGTACTGTAATAGTGGACCGACGTGCACCCAAGTTCAACAGTACCAGAAAGTAGAGATATAGTGAGGACGACTGAAACAGTAATGTAATGAAAGGTAACATACCAACACAGAACTAGATAGAGCAATAAAGTAAACCATAAGTGATACAACAAGTTCAAGCATTTCCAATTTGGTACTATAATAGTAAACAGACGTGCACCCAATTTCAATAGTACCAAAAAGTACCAAATTTGGTATTGTAATAGTGGACAGAGAAGCACCCAAGTTCAACAGTACCAAAATGTACCAAATGCAGATATAGTGAGGACAACTGAAACAGTAATGTAATGAAAGGTAACATACCAACACAGAACTAGATAGAGAGAACAGATAAAGCTCAGGGCCAAAAAATCAAGTTGACTCAGTCACTAAAAACCACATAGTGCGGAATACACTTGGTACTGTTGACTACCAAATTTGGTACTATTGACTACCGGATTCAGTTTTTCAATCAGGGCTTCTCATTGCCCTCAAGTAACATGGACGCACCTTCGTTGCTCTCATCATCATGATATGGCATGCTATTGTATATCCTCTCATATACTTCAATCGACAACTTGTATTGTAAAATTTGACCTAGGGATCCTGCAATAGGCTCCATCGGGAAACGTATGGCCCTAACAAGATGTGAGTAGATCATTACTGGAGATGTGTGATCCAATAGCCGGTATGTATCAGCTTTTCCTTCAACTTGGCCATAAAAAAAGCCTTCAACAACCTTCCCTCCTCTAACAATTTTGTTATGCTACTTATCCTTTTGTGCTTTCACTGTTTGGTACAACACTTCTGTGCATTTGATAATGTAGAAGTCTTCAGTTGCCTCAGCTGCTTTTACTGCAAAATTGTCCCCTATGGACAGCATGCCACTTAACATTTCAGGGCATACTTCATATAGTGGCAGGTTGGACACTTGGCTCATCGGAATCGATGTTGAATCTCCACCCTCCTCCTCGTCATCTGATTTGTCATCCCTAGTTGTATCCCCGAACTTTGGCAATGGTTTGATGCAAACATATTTCCATTCTTCAATGTGCATTCTGTTCCTGCATCTTCTCCACAACCCACGCATACACGGATCACAAAAGCATGAAAGTGATCGAAAGCGTATGGCGGTGTGGTTGTCTTGTGAATAGCCATCAGCACAATGAAATGAGCGGGAGCCAACGATACGCTCACAGTCCCATTGCATATTGCGCTGCACTTCATTCGCACCAATAAGCCAAAAGACTCTTTGCGTATTACACCTCTGAGACTGTTCTCTTGGCTGAAAAGTTGCTTTGAAAAAGTTGACAACATCGGCTGCACACTTCATACGCCAGCCATCTGGTTTCAACTCCTCTTGCGTCAAAGTTCTCTTGATGACTGCCCCTACCCCATCATGTTCACCTTTTCCATGGCCGGATGCAAAGAAGTTATGCATCATGTGCAAGCCTGTCATTTGATAGTACCTGGCCACAAAATAGTAAGGTCTACAGGCCTTGAATTGTGAAGCAGCACCATCTGACCAAACCCAATGTTTTTGCAGAGAATGTTCTCGTTCTTTCAGCCACTTGTCATTCAGCAAGAAAAAATGTTGTACAAACAATGTGTCATGCTGCTTGTCATCCGATATGTAGAAGTGTAGCGTCTTTTGTGTACCACCTACTGCATTTCTTAAAACAGTCAGCAGTTCTACAGGAAGCTCATTATGGACAAGCTAGTGGACATTTTTCAGGAGACATTACAAGTAAGAAAATTTTGCAGGCTGGTTTGTGGTGGCCTACTTTGTTAAAAGATTCACATGAGTATGCAAAAGCATGTGTGCTATGTCAGAAGCTTGGTCAGCCAGACAATAGGGACAAGATGTCAGATCATCCTATTCTACCCCTGGAACCTTTTCAAAAATGGGGTATGGACTTTGTAGGACCAATGAATCCCACTAGCTCTAGGGGAAACAGGTACATTTTGGTTTCTACAGATTATTGTACTAAGTGGGTGGAAGCTGTGGCACTGAAGGATAACAAAGCATCTAGTGTTGCAAAGTTTTTGTATCATAACATTATGACAAGATTTGGGTGTCCAGTTGAGTTGGTGAGTGATAGGGGGACACATTTTTTGAATGAGGTCATACAGGAGCTGACTAAAACTCATATGATATTACACAAGAAGTCTACCCCATATCATCCCCAGGCAAATGGACAGGCAGAAAGTAGCAACAAAATTCTGGTAAAAATTCTGAAAAAGATTGTGCAGGATGATCATAAGGATTGGGACTCAAAGTTGGATTCAGCTCTGTGGTCATTCAGGACTGCTTTTAAAGTCACCACAGGGATGACACCTTTCAAGTTGTTCTATGGGTTAGAGGTTGTAGTACCTATGGAATTTGTGGTACCTAGCTTGAGAGTATTTTCTTAGAAAATGTCTCGTGCATTGTCAGTAAAGCACAGATGTAAGTATTTGATGCAGCTAGAAGAGGATAGGCTGGTGAGTTCTTACATCACTGAGATCATCCAGAGGAAAAGACAAGCCTGGGTAGCTACGAATGTCAAGTTCAAATTGTTCAAAGTGGGAGATTGGGTGATGCTGTATAATTCTAGGCTTGGTCCATTCCCATGGAAATTGACTTTGAGGTACAAGGGTCCTTACCAGATTGTTGAAGATTTAGACCAAGGCACATTTATAGTTGCTGATGTATTGGGAACTAGAGTGGACAAACCAGTTAATGTATTCAAGTTGAAGAAATTTCAAAGTAAACCACCTCACCTTGACTGGTTGACACCAAAAGTGGTAGGTGCTTCTTTGTGTGAGGCAGTTGATTTACCAGGTTTTCAGAGCCAGCAAGCAGTGCTATCAAGTGAGCATGGTATTAGAAGCAAGGTTGATAAGGGTGTCAGCAGAGAATAGGTGATGAACAAAGGCAGGAGGAGTGCTTGGCAAGGTTCTGATGGGTGGAAATTCACTTCAGATAAACATGATCCAGTATGCAGTCTTCTAGTTTGGTGCATCGGATGTTGGTTGATTGGACTTTAGTGCATCGGAATTAACTAGATCGGAATTTTTAAACCTGAAAGTAAATGGTTTAACATTCAATAATATTTGGGTTTGCGGGAAGATTATTCGCCACTAGCTATAATCATTGGGGCGCGGGAGCTATCAAGGAGGTCACTCAGCAGATGCATGCAGCACAATTATTATGAAATGTTGGTCTCTTCGCCGTGCAAGTACCTCTCTGACGATTACTTCTTGCAGTCACCTTCTTCATCTACTCCTTCATCAAGCACTATGGCCCCTAAAGCAAAGCTTGCAGTATCCATGAGGCCGGAGGCTGAAACTGAGTCGGCAAAGCCTATCGCAACCAGGCTGAGGGGAAAGGGACTCAACCTGCGGGTGGATGTAAGTGATGAGGAGAAAGAGGAGTTCTCAGAGGAGGAACCGCCACCTTTGTCGGTGAACAAGATGCTTCAGAGTGTGATGGACCCGTACACAGATCTCAAGATTGAGATGGAAGCTACTATAGAGAAGAATGAGAAATGGCTTAGACAGTTGGGGCTTTATCAGTATGCAATGTTTCCATGGAAAGAATGGAAAGGAAATTTGTATGCCAAGTCACAAGCAGATTTTTTGAGGAAGACGAGAGGAGCAATATCTGATAAGGTCATGTAGTGCCCACAGGTTATTGCTGTGGTTTTCAAGCTTCCATTCACATCAGTTACTTTTCCACCAAAGTGTTTAGATGATTGTTTGAAGAAGGAGTTTGGGTCCAGAGAAGGGACAAGATTGTATTACATGCTTAAAAATGTGGAGTATGGCCGTAGGGAACAGCTAAAGTGGTATCTTGAGAGGGTTTTTTATCTGGCTAAATTTGACTATCTGTCAAAAGAAAACTATGCTCCATTGGAGTTTGCAGAGCAAGGAGGCTGTTTCAGCTAGGCCCATTGGGTCCATGACAAAATTCATGCAGCTGTTTTCAATCCAGATAAGAGGACGCATCAGTGTAGCAGTAGATTGGCTCCATTCCTAGCTGCATTATTCAAGTATGCTGGGAGGGTGACAGTAGGAGAAACTGTGGTGCCAAATATCTATGCTCTATTGCTGTTGATTCGGAAGTTCACAAGAACAAAAGTAAAGAGTAGGTTCATGAACCAGAGAAGCTGTTTGCTGGAGAACCAGATAAGAGAAAGCAGTTTCAAGATCTGATGGCGGCTGGTTACATAGAGGAGGAGGCTAGAGAAGCCGTGGCTAGCCCAGATTTCTTTCAAGACTTTGGTGAGTTATCTTTTTTTCACAAAAAGTATCTGGAGATGTTCAAACACCAATAAGGTTGGGCAAAACATTTACTTTGTCCAAGAAGAGAAAGGTAAATGCTGGTGAGCAGGGTGTTGCTAAAGCTTTAGATTTTGCATTTGCTACACCAAGTACATCTTTTAAAGCTGAAGGGGGATGTGAAGATGCTGACATTGCTGTAAGGATGCTTAAGTTGGTGCAAGAGTTTGTGCTGGGTCAGCAAGTACAAATGGAGGAGAAGCTTAAAGAGGTTGCAAATTCAGCAGTAGGTAAAGTGCTATTGAAGGAGAAGGACGTGGAGTTAGAAGCTATGACTTTGAAGCTGAGTCAGATTCAAGAAGTACATCAGAAAGAGCTGGAGGATATGATGAAAAGGCATCATGCAAAAGTTTCAAGAATAAAAATGTATTTGGGACTGTTCAGAGATTGGACAATGAAGCTAGATGCCAGATTGAATGTTGAAATGGAGAATTTGTCAAAAGCTAATGTTGATTTGCAGGTTCAGGTTCAAATGCTACATCAGAGGTTGATTCCTTTGCAAGAGTTGGAGAAGCAAGTAAAAGGTGAGGATGTGGATGTCAATGCAGTGCTTATGTCAGAGGGATAAATTTATGTCTTGAAAGATCAGCTATTGCAAGAAGTTCAGGAAGTTTGGAAGTCTATGAAGAACCGACTTGCTATAGCAATAAAGCATCCATATGAGATGATGAAGCAGGGATTTGTCAGTGAGCATGAGGGTGAATTGCTGCGGAAGTTAGAGCATGTGAAAAAGGATAGAGACATGTGGTTTAAAATAGCTCAGGATTTAAAGCTAAAAGAGTTGCAAGAGGATATGATTGATGTTCAGTTCGAGGAACCTATCAAGGAAGGTCAAGATTTGAAGGATGATGCAAAGAAGAATCAGTAGGTTGATCAACAGGTTGAAGTGCTTGAAGCAGTGGAAAATGTACCTCTTGGGATAGTGGCACCTGAGTCAGTAGTTAAAGAGTAGGGTATTGCTGAGCTGGATGTGAAGGCTCAGAATGAAGCTGAACCAGTGTAGACAGTAATGTTGATGGTGCAGAATATGCAGATCAAGGGATTGTGGATCCAAGTCGGATTTCAAGGAAATCCACCACCTCGCTGTGCCAAGTGTTGACCCTGCACCAGATCATTACTTGTACTTATGTTTGATCAATCAACACTTATCAGTCGGATGTTAGTGAGTCAGAGTCTTGATAAGTTGGATTTTGGTCAATCGGATGTAACTGTTATAACTGCCAGAAGTTCCTATTTAAAGGTCATACTGGTTCACGCAAGGATGTAATTTTGACTGAAATGGAAGTTATCCTTGGACCAAGATGAATCAAACTGTGTAGTCTCTTGCTCTATGATTCATGTTTGTTCTTCAGTCTGCTGTGTCGAGATTGGTAAATGGTGAAATGCTGATGAGTTGAATGTGTTTGGCTTTGTCTATCTCTGTGTTTGGTGTGTGTGTGTGACATGTTGTCAACACCTAAGTTCTGTGTGTGTTGATGAACCCCAACAGGTGTGTATGAGGTTGCTCCATGTTTGTTTCATCATGTTTAGCACGCTGATTTATGCTCACAATGTGTTTATGGTCGTATGTGTACATAAAATGCGCTTTTTTGTTTCACGTCACGTAGACGGTAGGAATATTGTTTTGGTCATATCTTACAAACCGCTATGAATCATGTCAAACACTTCAAACCAAAAGTAAACACATCATTTAAAACATTTTCTCTCTGGGTGTCATGTGAAGATTTCGAATGAGCTAAGAGTTAAGGTTAAAAAATAGCTTGTTGTCCACTTCACAATCAAAATTTTGGACCCCAAGCTCCTTGGAGAACCACTGTATAGGCTCATCGGATGAGCAAACCCACTTATCCGAATAAAAATATTGATTAAACCAATATCACTTAATGAGTTCCGGTTACTAACTATTCCACGTATGGATTTACGAGGGGTTTACCACCCGTGTAGGGAGTACCATATGGCTTGGTGAGTTGGATGAGTTGTTCATATATGATTTATGGTTTATTTTGGTGAGTTGATTAATTTCAAGTGTTTGATGTCCATAAACTTATATGGGGGTATATGTTTATCCAACCCAAACCTTACAAATAGATTTTAATAAAGTGGCTTTCTTTTTATGTACCGTTTGTTGCATGAGTCTCATATGGGCAAAGTGACATGATAAAGTGTTAGTATATACTATGGGGCTGATCTTGATGCTTTGTTTTGAGGCCAAATACTTTCATTTTCATGTTATGCAAGCACCAAAAAATGGCAAAAACTTGTTTTTTGCATAAATGTGATGTTATGATTTATGGTTGATGTGACAGAGTTGTTTTGTATCATGTTTATGTTGTTGGAATGATTTCATATGATGCATGGAGCCTCACAAAAGGATGTGGATTCCTCATGTGCATGTGTATATTACTCTCCACCCTTCTAGGTCAAAACTAGCTCTATGTGCTAGGAGGGTGAGGTGCAGTCATAGTGCATCAAATATGTATGATTGGATATTTTCAAATTTGGATTTTGACATCATGTTTAGTTTCTGATTGGACTTATTTTATGCATCAAAAGTTCATGTCTTGAGGGCCATGTGTGTTGCCTCATTTTGATTGCAGTAGACATGTCAAACTCCAAGTGTGGTTTATTCTTGGATCTTTTTTTTTTGGGCATGATTGTGTTGCCAAAAAATTTGCAACAATGTTATGTGCTAAAGTGTTTTTGTGGGATTGGATGTGCATCACCTTGATTTGGGTGGGGTGCTCAACCTTGTGATGTGATTGGATTATGGTTTATGGTTTTGGATTGGATCATGAAGTGGTTTTGATGGTTTATACTGGATATGTAAGGGTAGAAACCCTGTACAATCTGACTATTGCTTCAAAAAAATTGTATGTGCATATGAAAGATGCTATTGTGATTAGATTCATGTGTTATGTTTCTCATGGCAGCGTTGCTACAAGACTAGGATCACCTACATTAACTAGCCTTAGACAAAAGTCGATCACATGGGGCTTTGGTGGATCGAGGGTGTTGCCTAGGTCTTTGTTTTTGTTAGGCTCATCTACATAGTTAGTGCATTGGGGATTGAACAACATACACGACTAAGACATTGGGGATCTTGCCTTCACTTTGCCTAAATATGTGATTTTGGGTATCGAAGAGTCATGTTGCCTAGATTGGTATGGTTGGGTTGACACCTTACCACCTGCTAGTATTTGGGATCCTTTCAGAGCTCAAATTCATGGAGGGAGTTGAAGTAGCCTCAACCTATGTCAGGCTCAGATATATTGGAGGTGTTTTGGCTCACTCTCGGTGAAGTAAAATTTTGTCTATCCGTAGTAGAGTGGAAGTGAATGGGTGGGCCGATTGATCCCTACATAGGGTCCGGTGCTCTGCTAGTGATTTTATATTTTGATATTGTAGTATACCTAGATTTTGTTATTCCATAAGTATACGCTTGTGTGTTTCATTTAGATGGGTAATTTCAAGATTCTCCTTTTTCATTCTCTCTCTCTCTCTCTCTCTCTCTCTCTCTCTCTCTCTCTCTCTCTCTCTCTCTCTCTCTCTTCCCGCAATGCGTTGTACACATATATTCACAGGCTCCACAATGTTATTTCTCTTGAGTATGCTTTCATTCATATCACCCATACATTAGTTTTTAGGTGCTTCTGGATGTAGTCGGATCATGGAATAAACTCCATGCTAGGTCGGACGTTGAGAAATCTTATTATATGCAAACGCTTCCACAACTTTGATGTGGATTGAAATTGTATATTCAAAATTGTATAAAAGTGTAAATTGTGTATTTTATGCATAGACAGTCTTGGGGAGGGGTATCTCTCACGTAGTATCAAAGCCTAAGATTATGGAGATAGCCTAAAGTCTGATACTAGATGGGCTAGTTATTCATCATGCATGTATCTACACATGGTGTTTGAGAAAGAATATTGCATTCATGATGTATCTATGAGTGACATTGTGTTAGCGGCAAGCTAACACAAATACTATGAGTGACATTGTGTTAGCAGCAAGCTAACACGAATACTATCTTTTGGATTCTCATTGTAAAACTCTCTAATTAATGAGCCGGGGCTACAAGCTTCTAGATTGTATCAGCCTGTCATTACCTATCTTTGGTAGAACTCCCAGATTATTAGTTTTGCCCACCAAAAACCTTGTCTAAGGTATAAAAGCCAATTTTTGCGAGTTATTTTTAAGTTTTGGATAATGAAATACACAGCGTGAGCTAATGGCGCTCACTCCTCTCCTTCTCGTGCTTCCTACTCCCTCCCCGGTTGTCACATGGCAGTCGCATTTGTTGCATTGCAACCGCGGGTAAGAGCTCTACGCATTGACGTTGTCAGGAGTTTTTTGGAGCAAGAGATTGCGCATATGTACATATACATGCATGGTGCATCAAATAAAGAATTTCCCATTTTTCAGAGCCAGGTGGTTACGTGGGGCCCACATGTGTACAGGTAAGACAGGGTGTACATAGTGCATCGATTTTCACTATTACCAGTACCACTGTGTGTTTTCTACAATAAGGAGGAGTTGGTAGCGCGTAAAAATTCTCGAGGAAGCTATCTGCGCACCGACGACATGAGGTAAGTAGGTGCGTCAGTTGGCATCGAGTGGCGTCAGGAGGTCGAACGGGGTCAATACTTGCACGCAGAGAAGTATGGACACGACGTGGGTGTTTTCTTGTGATACTTATGCAGAAAGGTCATCATGAGGACCACTTTTTGGGGCCACTTCACGTGGTTGCGGGATGCATTATTTGGAAAAACTGAGTGCCAGGTGTGCGGATGATGCAAAAAGGTGACAACTATGCACTGCGAGGTCAGCTTTTGGCCTGTTCGGGGTCTGTTTGAGGTCATCTAAAAGGCCACGGGTGCCCAACTAATAAAGCTAAGTGTGGGAACTGAAAAAACTAAGAGAAGACCAGAAAAAAAGTGGAGAAGAGAGGAGAAACAGCCACAAGTGTATTTTTGTTGTTTTTGGAGCATTTTTTGGCCCTAAACTGCTCATCCGAGGTCGGAGTTGAGCACTTTGACATTGTAGACATGGGTTTTGGGCCGTTCCAGACGCGATGGTGCTGTCCATTTTGCCAAATTCCTCACAGATTTTCTGCTGTTTTTCTGTGTAATCTTCTCCGGTGAGTGAAGCCTTTGCTTAACTTTGTGGTTGTATCTGGTGTATTTCCTCAATACTGTGTAAACTATTTTCCCCATTGGTGTTGGGCTGAGCTTCATTGAGTCTAAACAACAACAATTTGCCTCCTTTGATCTGAATTGAGAGTGTGTGTGTGAGTGTGTATGTGTGAGTATTGAGTGGGCAAGTGGGAAATCTCTCTCTTCTCACTCCGTCTGTGTGTTTCCTGTCTCGGCCAGGCTGGTTGTGTAAGCCGAGTGGTGCCCCATAATGTGTGTGTGTATCATCCCAAGAGTGTGTGTACGGTCTTTATAGAGGCGTTGTGTGTGTTTCCATCCCGCTCACATTCTTTTGGCGCCCCCACGGAGGATCTTCTTCGAGTACCTTCTGCTTTGAGCTTCAAGCTTTGAGATTCGGGGTTACAGGTTACAGGTTACAGGTTACAGGGATAGGTACAGGTACAGGTGATTCACACAGGTACAGGTAGCTGGAGTACAGTGATATACTAGCAGTGATGTCACTTGCAGTTGTTGTGGGTATGCATCACTTGGCGCCTATTTGAGCGCATTGTCTGCTGGATTGTACGTTACTTGTGGAAACTGCCATTGTACGCATTTGTGGAGCCATACTTGGTTGTATTTGGTAGTCCCAGCCATTTCTGAGACTTGGTCTGGAAGATAGTCATTTCAAAGACTTGACTATGCGCGATTTGCATTAGCCTTCGTGTGAGGGTCGATAGCGTGAGGTTTTTATTGAGCTGGGGGATTCTCAAATGTGGAGATCCTTTCGGTGATACAGGTAGCTGGAGCACCCTTTTTGTGACCTCGCCATAGGCTATTTACTAGTGAGTCCTACTTGATGCTCGAGTTCTTTTGTTGACAGTTTATGCATACATATACAGTCTATATTTTGGGTTCCTACTGCTCTACTTCTGGGGAAACTCTGCCAAAATTTTTCCGAGTTGTGATGGCTGGTTTTTTGGTCTTTTGAGCCATTTATTGTGTTATGCTGCTGAAATTTTGGCAAAATCAGAAGATAAGTCAGGTGTGCCTTCTTGGAAGCTTCATGGTTGGATTTAATGGATGATCAAAATGGCCCTCAATTCACTCCATTTCATTTAACTCAAAGAATCCAGATAAATGTTCATGTGTCCAAGAAGATTTTTTTCCAGTAGCGCATAGTCTTTATGTTTGGGCCAAGAAGATTACGAGAGATCTTGGAATGTCCTTTGCTTGTTGTAGTTCCGATGATCAACTATGAAAACTCATTTGATGTGCATGTGTTTGTCCTTATCGAAACTTGACATTAGGGGAATTTTGAGGTCACTTTTGTGCCCTGTAAGAATATGTAGAGAGAGAATATATACTTTATTTTAAAAATAGTGAAATGTTTGTAAAAAGGTGAGTTTGCGTCCTTTTTACCTCCACCAAAACATGTCATTGTCAAGTCTTTCTAGGATCTTTCGTATTCTAAAAAATACTCCCTCCAAAACTAACGAAAACGTCAGTTCTGGCCCAAAATTCAAAATTTCCAAAAGATGAAACAAACCTTTTCTGTGTCGTCTTCTTCCTCGTATCTGTACAGCTTTTTCCTATAGTACTATCTCTGACAAATACTGTTAACAGACTTCCATGAGGAAGAGAAGAAGCTTATACCATCTACACATTGAGCTAAATGAAGAATATTGTCCAGTGCGCAAGAGAAACAAATGTGCAGAGGTGTCCTCGTCCATATTTGAAGCAATGCGGCAAGATCAAAAAAATCACATTGATCTCTGGACTGATGGAAGATTGTATCCAGTGGACCCAATGACAAAGAGCACTCCCCCATTCTCAAATTGTTCATCTTTGATAAAATTTGTGGGTGATGGTCAAAGAGGGTTGCTGGGTTATACACAGAGTCTTGCGGCAGAGAGAGATATTCTTAAGTTAGAAGATCATTTGACCAAACAAATGATAAATACTCTTAAACAACAACTTGAGGAATGTAAAGAGAGCAACGAAAAGCTACAAACTCAGCTCAAACAAGCTAGAAGCAAGAATACAATGTTAGGAAACAGACAAAGAGAAAAGAAGTTAAAGAACATTGAAGCCTTGAGACGTGGTGGAGGAGGTTGCAGCAGGAGAATCAGAGCAGCAAGGTATTGTTATTTTATATGATTCTGCTTATGTTAGGTTGTTAATCTTTTTGTTAAGTTGTATTGTGATTCTGCTCCACATTATTATGCTTATGTTATTGTTATTATGCTATTGTTCTTTATTAAATGATTAATATTCAGTTAACTTTAATTTAGTTTGTTTATTTTGTTGGTGTCATTTGGACAATAATCAGTTAATTTTGTACCTTTTGATTTAGGACTTTGCAACAACCAAACTCTGCACCAAACATGGAAATGGCAGCTAAACATTATTGTGATGTTTTACCTCTCAAGGTTGCCAAAAAGATTTTCATAGAGAAGAAGTTCAAAAAGGCAAAGGAGCAGTGCATTGAGGGATTTTTGCAGAGCTCTTGCTTGGACAAGGAGGATGTGCAATATACTATGGATAAGGTAGGCATTAGCAGAGATGGTTATAGCAAGCTGTTCAGAAATATGAAGTCAAGGTTAAAGCAATGTAAGGTCAGGTCCTCTTTGCTTCCAAAGCCATCCATTGTGCAGCAGGCAAGGAAAAAGATCAATGAGAGGATAATGGAGATGTTGGGTGAGCCTCACCACATTCATGGTACCTATCATGGTAAAAAGAGGGATCTTCGATTTGATGAGTTCAATAATATTTTCCTTGACCTGAAGACACTTCAGAAGGAAATGATCAGATTCTATGAGCTGGAGCATATAGAAGCAAATGGTGTTGTTAGTTTTGCGATAAACCTTGATGAATGTGAGATTGTTAAGAACAGAAAAATTGAGAGGATTTCCATAACTTTAATGAACAGAGCATTGAAACCAAAGGATACCAAGTACTTCAGCGTGCAATCGGAGAAGAATGTCTGGTGGCTAGGTGCTTTTGAAGTAGAGAGTGAAGACTTTGATGTTCTGGATTGGGTTTTCCATCAAACAACAATACCCGAAGTCATTAACGCACAAGAATTAGGGGAAGAGCTTGAAGTTGAAGGGTTTGGAAGTTACAGGGTGGAATGGCACATGGGAGGAGACCTTAAAACCCTTAAATGTATGTACAATGTCTCCAAAGGAGCTATGGCAAAGAGCCCTTGTCTGTATTGTATGGCATCAACAAAAGAATGTAATCCTGCAAATTGGAACAAAGCACCCAATAGGCATACTCAAGATCCAAACTTCAAAGCAGTTTTAAATATTCCACTTGCTAATGTCCACATATGCACTCTGCATGCTCTTTGCAGAATTGTGGAGAAAATTGTACATCTCTATGTGGGGTTTGCCTGGAAGTTACAGCCAAAAGCAGCTAGAGATGCTGCAATCAAATGTATTGAAACGGTTTTATCAGAAATTGGCCTTCACAGTGGTAAGGTTAAGATTGAAACAGACCTGAAGAGGTCTTCAAATGGAAACAATGTGCCTAGAAAGGTATCTGTTGGTGGTGTGAAGGCCAGAGCTTTCCTAGGGTTTCATGGCAAACTAGGAAAGGTAAATGCCAAGAAGGGTTCATCCAATGTGAAGTATATATAACCAGTGGAAAGCTCTCCACAATGCCATCAAAGATCATGGTCTTGAAGGTACATCAAGAAACAAAAAGGCAGAGGTATGGGAATCACTAGACAAAGTATTTTCCTACTGTGATAAGACATCCTGGGGAAAAAATGATCTGCCAAATTTCAAGAAAGTGCTCAATAACTTCAGAAGTGCAATGAAAGATGCTTGGGATCAGGAATTCACACATTAGATGGTAAGTTTTTTATTCCTTTTTAATATGTACATACTTTTAGTTTGGAAGCATATGATTAATCTCATACTTACTAATTATTGACACACTTTTACTTTGCCAGCATATAATTTACAATCACACTCCCTGGTTTGTAAAGAGATGGGGCTCCCTATCCATATGGTCTACAGAAGGCATGGAGAAATCCCATTATCAAGCAAGAACCAAGTTTTTCAAGCATACAAGACATGGAGGAGGTGCAGTGAAGGCAAACAGCTTGCTTGAGGTTTTCCAATGGTTCTATAGACAAATATGGCATAGAACCAGATCAAAAATGACAAAGAAAGCACTACTGAACTCAGATTTAGCAAATGCCTTACACAGGAACAAGCAAAAAAGACAAAATTCATATAATAGTTCATCTGCAAATGAAAAATTCTTACAATGGCTAGCTACAAGAGAGAGACAAGGTAGAAAGTGGGCCAAAGTACAGGTTTGAGCAAAGTCAGTCTTTTGATGAAGGTACATCAACTTCACCCCTAAACTTCAGAAACTTCTGCTTATTGTAGCCTATCATTTGTCTCTTGAGGTCCCCAGAGTGGGCAAGCACATAGGATGCCATTGTTGCAAAATAACCAGCTCTAGAACCAGTAAGGCCACGGAAGAATCCAAAAATTCTGATGGCTTCCTCCTTTTCCACCAATATTAACTTCTCTAACCCTGGAGGAAGCTGATATGAACCAACAACCTTTGCAAGTGCTTTAATTGCAAGCATTGGCAGCAATGGTTCTCTTGTAAACTTGTTATGGAATATAATGACAGTTTCTTTGTTGAGCTTCCCAATAAAGTGTCCCAAGCTCTGGTTCCTTCCTAAATTTAAGGGTCTGGAACCCTTCCCCCTGCCAAGGAATTTGTCTGTGTCCAGTATTTCAATCTGCAAAAATATGTCTTGGTTAATTGTTCAGCACATTAATAAGACAGGGCAAAATGGTCATTAACATACCTTAGGAGACTCATCCTCCTCAAACAAGGCAGGTTCCCATATATCAATGGATCTAGTTGGCCTTACTTCATAATCTCTGGTCTTTTCCTCTCCCATATGCTCTATTTTAAGCCTTTTCTAGATCTCATTGAACTCCTCTTCAGAAGGTACACCCTGTTGCTCATATCTCAGAACAATGTCCTGCACATGCTTTCCAACACTTGAGCTGTCAATAAAATTTTCTGCCTCTGTGTCCAAGACTGCTAAGGGGCAAGGTGAGTAATCAATAAATCCTATGTCATTAGATCCCCACTCATCCAAAACTGCCAAAGCATAATCTTCCCTTAGATCAAAAAGATGTTGAATGTCATTCAGCAAAACATATTCCTTTTTGTTAACTTTGTATGTGGGAAATGTTGATGTGCAATGCAAAGGATCAACATCTTCATCCTCAATGTCAACATTCTCCACTTTAGTGATGTTTTCTGCTTTAAATTTTGCAATGTCCAGCATCTCAGTGCTTTGTAGCTTCTCTTCCTCTTCATGGAACTCCATCTCTATCTCCTCTTTCTCCTGGTCCTCCTCAGCCTGGGAAATATGCTTTGGAATCTCTTTGCCCTCTGGTGTTGGGAGTACACTGAAGAAAATGATAAGTCCAAGGTCATAATCTACCAACTGGCAATGCATATTACCATGAAATTTGCAAGGCTTTATGATCTTTTTCCAGTTTGGATGAAGGCTTGACCACTTCTTTGCAATACCTGTCCTTGACAAGCTACCTGCTTTGCATATATCAACAAAATGAACAAGATTGTCAAGCCTGTGATCTCTGATCAATTCTGTATATATCTCTTTCAAGTCACTAATTTGTGTAGAGAAGCCATCCACAAGTGCTTGAAGATCAAAGGCAGCATTAAAAATCTGTTTGACACTTTGAAATCTTGTAAGTTCATTAACTTTGTAAAGAAAAGACATCAGCCTGTCATCAGCGGTCTCTTGTATATCCTCTGTATCCATTATGACAATCCAAAAATGCTCAGCTGAAAAAGAGAAAAGAGAAGTCTATCAAGACATTAACCACCCTTCTTTATATCAAGTCTACAAACAAATTAAAAGCATAAAATTGTCAAGCAAATTAAGCGCAAGCAAAAAAGAATTACATAAAATTGTGACATGCTAAGTTTGTCACTTGCTATGCGAACTTTGAGAAGTTAAGAGAAACTCGGCACTCACTAACTACACGCACAGAGTGACACCTGGTACGCGATTTCCTATTGCTAGGAAGAGGTTGACGTCCCCCAAAATCGTGCATGGGGTGACGGTCAAAGCGCTCGAATTTTTGGGTTGTGGAAGTGCGAGAACCGGGTAAAACCTCCTTCAAAATGCGCTTAGTTTGGGCTCTGAGGAGGTTTATATAGGGTGCATGGCGCAAGTCCCTAGGCGCATAAAAACTAGCTGTTGGACCAAACTTCGAGGCGGCAACCGATTTGCACACCCCCCGAGGCGGCGTTTTTGGCCATAAAAGGAACCTACCCAACCCGTTTTTCCGCTTATTGTCATTCACAAGGCTTCGAAAGTTTGGGCTCTGAGGAGGTTTATATAGGGTGCATGGCGCAAGTCCCTAGGCGCATAAAAACTAGCCGTTGGACCAAACTTCGAGGCGGCAACCGATTTGCACACCCCCCGAGGTGGCGTTTTTGGCCATAAAAGGAACCTACCCAACCCGTTTTTCCGCTTATTGTCATTCACACTTCGAGCACGATATTCGTAAGTGAGAAGACTTTGCCTCCTTTGTCATTTCGCGTACGGAGTTTCAAAGCAATGTGTTCCACTATGTCCACAAGTGTGATCATGTTTACGATGTGTACCGCAATGTGTGCCACTATTTTCACCATGCATACAATATGTGTCTCAAGAGGTTTAAGAGGTTTTCACCGCTTGGGACTCCCGTCACCCCGTGCGCGAATTTGGTAAGTGAGAGGACTGTGCTCCCTTCGCAATTTCGCATACGAAGTGTCACCGTCTCTGTGTACCGCTCTGTCACCCCGTGCGCGATCACCGTAAGTGTGAGGACATTGGTCCCTTTGTGATTTCGCGTACGGGGTGTCACCGCAATGTGTTCCACTATGTACGGAAATGTGTGCCACTAAATATACATCGTTTACTTTTTTTACTAATGTTTGTTGTGTAACAATCATTCCTATCCCTTTTGAAGATGGCAAGGACCAAGAAGACTGCAAGGAAGGTTGATAAGCCGGTTGATAAGCCTCTATCCAAAGATGAAGAAGAAGCTCAGCCTAGCAAAGCTTCAGCTGGTACTTCCAAACCAAAGAAGAACACATCTCAGAAGAAGGACCCTAAACCAAGCACACCTGACCCTCAACCAAGCAAAAGAAAAACTACACATCAGAGGAAAGCTTTCAAGCCAGTGCAGCTTAAGCCTCTCCTTACAAAGAGAAAGTTCAAGCAGGGGGTCAAATGTCTAAGAGAGATAAGGAAGGCCATAAAGGCCATCAATCTTGCAATTCCCAAACTGCCCTTCCAAATACTATGCAGACAAGTTGCAGAGGAGTACAAGATTGACATGAGGTGGACTAGAACTGCATTGGCATGTATCCAGGAGGCTTCTGAGGACTTTATGATTGAGCTTTTCCAAGATGCCTATATCTGTGCAGCTCATGCCCATAGGGTTACTTTGATGGACAAAGACATGATCACTCTCAGGAGGCTGAGATACAGGTTTTCAAGAATGCTGGAGCCTGTCCCTATGCATGATATTAAGGCCTTTAATATTCTCAACATTCCTCCATGGAGGAAGCCCAAGGAGCCTGAAGTAGGAGTAGTTGATATTACTGAAGAAGAGGAAAAGGAAAGGAAAAAGAGAGCAAAGGAAGACAAGGAAATTGCAGAGAGAAAGGAGCTTGACCTGTTGGAACCTCAGCTAGTGCCCCTCTTGAGGAGTGTCAATCCTACTGGTTTTGTTGTCGCTCTATTCAGTGAGGAGGATCCTAGGGAGGATTACAATTCACTTGACTCTGAGACCTTGGAAATTCTCAAGGACTGGACCGAGGAGATGAATTCTCCACTCCTTATCACATGCCTCAGGTTGTTTTTGTTTTCCTATGTATTTTTGTTTATAGCAAGAACTCTTTATATAACAATATCATGTACCAGGTTAATGATGCATACATATGAGCCAGACATTCAACAAAAGGTGGAATTTTGAGACCCTTCTATCTCCCACTTTCTCAGGACAGAGACAAATATTAGAGAGCTCACAAAGTGGTTGATTCATGTGGACTTGGAAATCTGTGAAATTTTCTTGATTCCTTATCATGAGAGGTAAGTTTCCTACCTACACCTTGTGAAGAGAATTTACTAATTCATGTTAGAAGGCTAGCTGAGGCTTGTTTTTATAGCTCACATTGGAGTTTAATTGCAATTCATATTGTGAAAAGAAAATGCTAATTTGTCAATTCTCTTGCTGGAGTACATGGTCAAGCAAAATTGTAAGTATAGTAGCAGACACATTTTGTAAACCACAAGCAGAACCTCAAGCACATACTTTTAATAAAGAATTTTGGACAGTGTTGCTACAAGATTTATAGAGACACTGGAGAATTGTCCACCCATGCCAAAGATGCTGACTGAAATCCAATTTTCAGTTGTGAAGGTTGGAATTCTTTATGCTTTGTTTACTTCAATGGATTATCCTCAAATATTTTTTCCCATAAATACATGTAATGAGTTGCAGGCTCCAATCCAGCCTGAAAGCCATTCATGTGGATGGAGGGTAGTGACAAATGCCAAGCTCCTCTGGGACTTCATATACTGCAATGACAATCAGAATATAGAAGTATAGCATATTTCATATTTGCTAGCTGTATTTTTTCTCATTTTATTGTTCCTAAAACTTGCTTTCTATTGCCTTGTATAGATCAACAGAGAGTGCTATAGTGAGAACCATGTATGGTTGACAAGAGCAAAGATTATCAAGTATATGTTTGAAGCAAATGGAAGGTATTTAAAGATGATGATGCTGAAGAGAAGGGGAAAGCAAAGCTAGAAAAGGCAAAGGGGAAAGCAAAACTAGAAGAGGAAAAGGGAAGTGAAGAGGAAGAAGAGAGTGGTGAGCAGGAAAAGGCAAGTGAAGAGATGGATGATAAGAGAAAGAGGAAGCAGCCCTCAAGCCCTCCTGCCAAAGAGCCCACAAGAAAATCTCCCAGGACAAAAGAGTCCACTGCAAAAGCACCAACCCCTAGGGACAGGAAAACTCTTGGCAGAAAACTATTCTAGCTTTTTGTAGCCCACTTGTATCAAGCTTCCCACTTGTATCCAATTGTCTATTCTATAGCCCTTTGTATCAAGCTTGTATCAAGCTTTTTGCAGCCCACTTGTATCTAGTTGTAGCCCACTTGTATCAAGCTTCCCACTTGTATCCAATTGTCTATTCTATAGCCCACTTGTATCCAATTGTCTATGTAATTGCAAATATTTGAAATTGAATACATTTTGATCACCTTGTTTTAAGACTCTGTTACAAAATCAAATCATTGAAGTAAAATCATTGATGTTTGGAAAAGTTGCATTTCAATAACAAAATAAAGATCCTTTTAGATATTTATTTCAATAAGATCCTTGCAGGTCATGTGATACAAAACAAGATCCTTGCAGGTCATGTGATACAAAATAAGATCCTTGCAGGTCATGTGTTACAAAATTGCCTTAAAGGATGTTCAAGGCACCAAATGTACAATGCCATCCAAGATGTCCTTGCACTGTAGCCTCTTTTCATTCCTTTTTGATACCTACAAAAACAGCCCAAGTTAAATAAAGAACCAATAAGAGAACAAGAGACTTTTAGGGATAACAGTTACCTTTCCACCATTTATTTGAAAGCAGAATGTTGTGGGCAGTTCAATTTCATCATTTTGCAGGTCCAATCTCAATTGATGTAAGCTACACATGCCTCTTATCTTTACAATTGACAGATGCTCATTGTTTACCCATATATCAATGTCTTCTATTGGGCTGTCAATGAAGTCCTCCATGTCTTGATCAAGTGGAGTTAGCTGACCACCAACATAGTGCCATCTTCTGTAATAAAATGACATAATGAAGTTTTGTGTCCCTATCATGTATTTGCAAGCAATTGAGCCAGCTTGCACATTACAAGTGATTCCATTCACTATTTTGGTGTTCCAACCCTCATCCACAAATTCAAGTACATTTGCTGAGTCTAAAGTCTTCACTGAAAACATTGTTCTAGATTTTCTGACTTCAGCATTAGAGAAGAAGTCTACAAAAACTGTAATGGGCATGAATATAGAAATTCTACTCTGTTTGCTTGTTATGTTTGCTTTCAAACACTTTTGAATCTCACAAAACAGTTTGCACCTGTAGCCCTCACTTGTATTTGAGCTAGGGAGTGACCATTCTCCACTTTTGAAATCAGGCAAGTCTAGCTTGGTTGTGGCTCCAAGTTCTCCAGTCCTTCTAGGTGGAACATAATAATGGTCAAAGAAGAATATTCCATTCTCTGCCAATGAATCCTTAGTCCTTCCCTTGTATATTTCTTCACCAATTGATCCATGACACACATCCAGAATATTTATAACACATTCTACTGGCTGCCATTCGATAATGTTTGAAGGATACAAATCTGTACAACAAATAACCTTATACAACACGCATTACAAATAAGAATTTAAGTTAAGAGACTTACAGTTTGGTCTATGTAATGGCAAAGCAGAACTCTCTGAGTCAATATGCCGATCTTTATGCATGTAAACATGCTGCACCAGCACCTCTTTGATTGATTTTTTGTTGTCGCCAAAGCTGAAATCTTTAACAATACCCTTCCATCCCGCCAAGAAAGAGTTTTTGGTGGAAGACTTTATTCTCTTGTTCTGTTGCATCAGTGTCCACGTTCCTTTGTGTATAGTTATTGGAATCCATTCTCCATTTTGATCAGTCGTGTTGTAAGTGACAATGGCTTCAATGGAAGTTCTTGGTAGTTTTGATCGTGATGAAGATTCCATGGTGAAAAAAGAAATGAGCAGAGTTCAAGAGAAGAATAAGCAGAATGTGCAAAAAACGGTTCAAATCTGGAAAAGATCATGAGATAAAATCCAAACGTTGTTTTATGATGACGACGTGCAAAATGAAAACAATATAATATGAGAAGTACGTCTTTCTAAAAGCGACAGCTATTGAATGCCTTTGCACTTTTACTTGTTTACATTGCTATTTACCAGCTCAAAGTTGCGGTAAAGATAGAATATTTTCTTTTTTTGTGAGTTTTCAAAAATAGAGGTTCCGTAACGGAAGCTCTTCAACCATTGGTTGAGACCACTCTCTCTCTACACGCTAAAAGGCACAAAAATGACCTCAAAATTCCCCTAATGGCTCCATTGAAGTTTCTGGGGATTGGGTAGTCAAAAGTTTGGGTTCTTGCACGTGTGTTCAAAGGGGTTCTCAAAGCATTGTAACTTGGGTAGCCATGGCTTTCTCTTATCCGGAGTTTCATGGAAGAAGTGATGAAGATGTGGAAGATTTTTTGGAAAAGATGGAGGTTGCCTGCATTAGCAACCAGATTCATGACCCTGCGCAGACGTTACGTCTTCTCCAAATTTGTTTGAAGAGTGATGCACGAGTCTGGTCCAAAACATTTGAAGAGGAGTTGCGTACAGCGGATCCACCTGAAAGATTGAGTTGGGACAATCTAAGGCATGGGTTGGAAGTGGAGTTTGTGAAGATAGAAGATCCTCACAAAGTGTGGCAAGAAGTACAAGGTTTGGTGCAAAAGGAAGGTGAGCCAGTAGATGCGTACATACGTAATTTCTCATTGGCATGGGAGTAGATGTGCAAGGCCTTAGCACCACAAGTACCCCTGCCTGACATGATGAAGAAGGACAGGTTCTTGGCTGGTCTTTGGGAGAATATACGTTGGAGAGTGGAGCTAAAGAATCCTAGGACATATGAAGATGCACTAGAGGTAGCAAGGAACAAAGAGTGGAAGCTGAGGAAAATGAGCCAGTTAGGGGTGGAGTCTTTGCCCATGAGGTCTGAATTTCAGCCTATGGACTCTTTACAAGGTCGCATGTCAGGGGTTCATCATGAACCAGTGGTTCCTGTTACTACTCATGTTATGCTAGCAGTGGTCACTACATCGGTGCAAGATGATGGGCTAAGGAAAGACATGAGGAAGTGGTAGATTTGATGAAGAATCTTAGCCTAAACATTCTAGGTCAAGTGGGAAATAATCGAGGTCGAGGGAGGTTTGCAAATCAGCCAGGAGGTGAAGAAAGGCCTAGGAATGGTGTTGGACAAAGCAATGGTAGGTTTTGGAGGCAGACGCCCACATGTTACAATTGTGGAGAGTTGGGTCACATCAGCCCGCAATGTGATAAGCCACCAAGGATGGGGGGAGACATGTATCCATTGCCAAGACAGGTGCTAACTAGGTCAAATGATTATGGCATCGAAAATAAGGGAGACGAAGGAACCAGTGGACTGACCCAGGAGGAAAAGGGAAAGACAAAAGTGCTAAGTGTAGTCACCTTGGAGAAGACATCAAAGCTAGAGGATACATTAGTGATGCCTATTGGGAAGAGGACCACAGAGGATAAGGAAGGAAGAAATGCCCCCGGTCCTAGTAAGAAGAAAGGAAAGAGCCATGAAGGCGAGGATGTCAAGGCCAAGAGGAAAAGGAGAGCTCGTCGAAAGTTTCATGTTTCAGATTTTCCACTAGGGGATGGGCAATTAATCTATGACTTGAAGGAGGATCTGACGAGCAGGAAGGCAGATGTTACTTTTGGACAGCTTATAGAGATGGTGCCTAAGCTAAAGTGACAGTGGAAGAGGATGGTTAACCCAATGGAGAAAGAGCGAGAGAGAGGTTCAGTAAAGGTATTGTCAATGGATGAGCTACCAGACATTTGCCCAATAGTAGATGTGTGGCATAAAAGGAAAAATTTGGGACAAGGTTATGTGGATGGTGGAGCCCAAATATGTGTCATTACACACTCATGCGTTGAGAAGATGGGTCTTACAGTGTCTGGGGTGTCAGGTTTCCGGATCAGATTGGCAAACCATCAAAAAGTAAAATGCTTGGGTGCTGTAAAGAGCTTAGAAGTGGAGGCATATGATGCAAAGTCAGTGGTTGATTTTCATGTGATGCCAGTAGGGTTGGGATCATATCCTATTATACTGGGTAGACCATGGTTACGTGTAGTGGGAGCTGTTCAAGATTGGTGACATGGTACGATTAGCCTCTATGGAAAGACAGGTACCAAGAAGCTTTATAATATGGACACAAGGAAACGATTAGAGGAGCTTTATGAAGATGAGAATGAATCTAGTGATGAAGACTCTTCCATGGTGACAGATGAGGACAGTGATAGCACTATCAGCAGTGATGAGGATGCTGATGTTGCATTTCTTTTGATGGACAAAGAAATCCAAGAGTTTGGTTTAGTTGCATTTGCGAATGAGGTTGAAGATGAAAGTGAAGGGCCTTATGAAGTGATTGAAGGGCTGATGCAAACCAAGGTTGAGTTGTCAAAGAAGCAGGAATTGATGACACAAATGATCAGTGGAGACCTCTCAGCTATGGAGAAGGATATATATTTGCACATGCTGGCTAGTTTTCCTGATTTTTTCATTACTTCATATTATGAAGAGATTAGAGGGTTCAAGGGCAAAGAGATGCATATAGAGTTGAAAGAAGGTGTTAAGCCAGTGCGGCAAAGGCTAAGAAGGATGGTTCAAGAGAAAATGGAAGCCTTGCGAGAAGAGGTGGACAAGTTGTTGAAGGCAGGGTTCATAGTCCCTGTGGAGACCACAGAATGGGTGAGTCCAGTTGTAGTTAGTCCAAAGAAGGATGGGAAGTGGAGAATTTGTGTAGATTTTAAACCCTTAAACGCAGCCACTAAGAAGAACCCATATCCTCTTCCATTCATCGATCAGATCTTGGATTCAGTGGCAGGTTATGAGAGGTACAGTGTGTGAGATGGTTTTTCAGGCTATTTTCAATTGAAGATTGCTCTTAAAGACCGCACAAAGACCACTTTTATTACGCCATGGGGCTGCTATTGCTACACAGTATTGCCATTTGGGTTGTCAAATGGACCTTCCTTCTATCAAGAGAGAGCAAATTGGGTGTTGGAACCATTCATTGGTAGTTGTGTTAAAGCTTTTATGGATGACTTCTGTGTTTATAGCAGTAGGGCTGAACACCATGAGATGCTGCAGATGGTATTGGCTCGATATGATGAATGTGGAGGACAACTAAATCCAAAGAAATGTCATCTAGAACAGCCAAGGGTGAAGTTATTGGGCCACATGGTGTTCAGAAAATGGCATTGAGGCTGATCCAGACAAGGTTAAGTCTATTATTCTTCTTCCATCACCTACGAGTATGAAGCAATTGGCAACCTTTATACACAAAGTGAAGTACATGGCAAGGTTTATTCCATTGTCTTCTCAGATTATTTATCCATTACAACAAGTGGCAAAGCATGATCCATTGCAATGGAATGACAAGTGTGAAGAAGTGTTTCAAGAGGTGAAAGAGGTGTTAGGGGGGTTGTCAGCCATGCAGGCTCCTGATTGGGAGAAAGTTTTTTATGTAAATCCCTCAGTAGGGGATGATGCCATTGGATCCATGCTATTGCAAAAGGGGAAGGGCAGCCATTATATGAGGCCAGTGTATTGTGCAAGCCGAGTGAAGTTGGTAGCGGAGAGAAAGTTCTCGAAAGTAGAGCTAGTGATGGCCAGTGTAATATTTTCTTGTCGACGATTTCGTCATTACTTCCTACCATGGCCTTTTGTTTTCTAGACGAGTTATGCCTTTTTTCCACAGTTAATTAATGGTACTAACATGTCAAATGTGGTGAAGAAATGGGTAATTGAGCTGCAGGAGTTTGAGTTCTCTTTTCTAATGGAAGATAGTACAAGGGCTACCCTAGCTGATTTGTTGACCTACAAGGAGAATCCTCTTATTGTTAACGAAGAGGTGGTGAGAAAGGTAGTTGAAGAAGTGCCATAGATCAGCAATGCACATGTGTTGTTCTTTGATGGTTCATACAGAAAGAGCCATGATGCAGCTTCAGGGGGTATAGCACTTTATGACCCAGAGGGGAAGCTAGTATACAAGAGAGGGTTCAAGTTGGATGCTCATAGTAACAATGAGGCTGAATATGCTACTCTGGGAGCGGGATTACACATTTGTTTGAAGCATGGGGTTCGAAGGTTGAGCATAAAAGGTGATGCCTTGTTAGTGGTGAAGCAAGTGCTGGGTGTGTGGAAGAGCAAGAACACCTCATTGAAGGAAATGTGCTTCAAAATTAAAGGCCTGTTAAAAAAGTTCGAAGCATGGATCATCAGACACATTGAACGTGCTCTAAATGGAGAGGCACATGAAGCAGCTCAAGGCATGATTGGGGAGCTATTTGTGTTGAGGACCACTTTACCTCTTTATCATGGCCGAGAAAGTTTGGCTCAAGAAGAGGAGTTTTTGCTAACAGGAATCATTCCAAAGGAGATTCAGAAGTCTAAGAAGTATGGCTTTGTGCGTAGAGCATACATGTACAAATTGATTGGTGATGTCTTATACATGAAAGGGGCTGATCTCGTGTTGAGACGTGTACCTTGGCGGGAGGAGCTTTACAGAGTGTTGGAAGAGAATCATGAAGGTGCATGTGGTGGCCATTTTGCTCTAAAGATCACCTTGCATAAGATTTTGCAAGAGGGGTATGTATGGCCTAGTTTGCACAAGGATGTTCACCATTGGTGTAGGTCTTGCAATAGGTGTCAAGCATTTGGGAAGAGAGTGTTGAAGCCAGAGCTATGAAAAACCATTATGGCGTTTGATGTGTTTGAAAAATGGGGGATTGATGCAATAGGCCCGTTACCTATCACAAGCAGGGGCAAAAGCTATATCTTGACGGCAGTGGACTATCTCTCTAGATGGGCAGAGGCTATAGTAGTAAAACAGATCACTGCAAAGGATGTGGCAAAATTTGTGTATGATGAAATATGTTGCAAGTTTGGGGTGCCATTAGAGCTACTTTCAGATAAGGGGCCAGGATTTAGAGCTAAGCTGCTAGACTTCTTATGCACAAAGATGAAGATTAGGCACCAGCATACCACTCCTTATTACCCGCAGTGTAATGGCTTAAATGAAAGATTCAATGGTGAGTTGGTACAAATTCTTTCTAAAGTGACAGAGCACCAAGGAAAGAATTGGGATTTGGAATTGCCTAGTGCATTATGGGCTTACCGTACTTCGGTGAAGACAGGTACAGGGTTTACTCCATTTCATTTGGTGTATGGAAAGGAAGCACTGTTGCTTGTGGAGGTAGAGTTGCCTACGGTCAAGATGTTAGAGAAGTTGCTTGGGCCACCTAGTGATGCATTCAAAGAGAGGCTCTTGCAGTTACAAGAGGTCCAGTTGGATAGGATGAGCGCATTGGAGCATTATGGGCAGATGCAGGACAAGGCTTTGGCAAAGATAAATGAAAAGGTCAAAATTAAGGGTATCAAGAAGCATGAATTGGTTTTGTGCTACGACAGTAAGCTGGAAAACACCATCCAAAAGAAGTTTCAAATTAAGTGGGAAGGCCCTTTCAAGGTAGTCGATTGTTTTCCGAATGGTACATATCAGTTGGCTAACCTGGATGGGGTTCTACATAAGTCAAGGGTAAATGGATTGCGTCTTAAATTGTATCATGCCAGGTTGATGATGGTGGATCAAGATGAGCTGTCTGTGGATCCGGCAGTGTTGGTGAGGGATGAGGAGACCTGTGATGCGGCGAGTCTCATATCTCTCTTTGCTGTTGCTGATCATCAATGATCTAGCAGGCTAGGGGATGGGCAAATTATGTCAGGAGTTTTTTGGAGCAAGAGATTGTGCATATGTACATATACATGCATGGTGCATCAAATAAATAATTGCCCATTTTTCAGAGCCAGGTGGTTACGTGGGGCCCACATGTGTACAGGTAGGACAGGGTGTACATAGTGCATCGATTTTCACTATTACCAGTACCACTGGGTTTTTTCTACAATAAGGAGGAGTTGGTAGCGCGTAAAACTTCTCAAGAAAGCTATCCGCGTGCCGACGACATGAGGTAAGCAGGTGCGTCAGATGGCATTGAGTGGCGTCAGGAGGTCGAACGGGGTCAATACTTGCACGCGGAGAAGTATGGACACAACGTGGGTGTTTTCTTGTGATACTTATGCAGAAAGGTCATCATGAGGACCACTTTTTGGGGTCACTTCACGTGGTTGCGGGATGCATTATTTGGAAAAACTGAGTGCCAGGTGTGCGGATGATGCAAAAAGGTGACAACTATGCACTGCGAGGTCAGTTTTTGGCCTTTTCGGGGTCCGTTTGAGGTCATCTAAAAGGCCATGGGTGTCCAACTAATAAAGCTAAGTGTGGGAACTGAAAAAACTAAGAGAAGACCAGAAAAAAAGTGGAGAAGAGAGGAGGAACAACCGCAAGTGTGTTTTTACTGTTTTCCGGACGTGATGGCGCTGTCCATTTTGCCAAATTCCTCACAGATTTTCTACTGTTTTTCTGTGTAATCTTCTCCGGTGAGTGAAGTCTCTGCTTAACTTTGTGGTTGTATCTGGTGTATTTCCTCAATACTGTGTAAACTATTTGTGTTGAGAGAGAAGGAGAGAGCACAGAAGTAGAACCCCAAAGTGTGTAGAATACACACATGAGATGATGTATATATAGAGGGGACCTGGGTGCCATATATAGAGAAGCCATATATTGAGTAGCTTCACATATAAGCTCAACACCCCCGCTCAAATAAGGGTCCCTAACTGTGGATGAAAAAACCCTTGGGGGATCAAGGGAAAAACCCACAGCTCTATATACACCCACCGTTATATTATAAAAATCATTAAATATACAAATGTTTACGAGGAGCTACATCACTCCTTTTACAATGAATGTTTTATGAGGAGTTACATTACTCCTATCCTATCAAATACAATAATGAATACAAAGGTTCAATAAAGAGGTATAAAAGCTATCGATTAGCTTGTAATCAAAAGTGTCTCCATGAATCTGCTGTGTAGCTTGTCATCAATATCGCATCACCAAACATGTCTTCATGTTGTCATCAATATGGCATCACCAAACATATCTTCATAAATCTTTTATTGTCACCAAGTTTGTCTTCATAAAATCAATTCTTTGATCAATCCTACATAGATCATAGACTCCAAAAAGAACATGTCATGAAAATTATTAGCATCATTAATGAAATAATTACGTTCACAATGCCATAAGAGATGGTTCGCGACGCCACTCTTTTGACGACATATATACGCATGACAACATATGGTACATAAAGTATAAACGTAAAAGTACAAAATGTGTGATTACGTGATACAAATGATATGTGTATATACTACATAAAACAACATTTATCAATGTAGTGATCAATGAATACCATCAAAGTATTAACAAAATATCATAATTATATCAATAAAAATGACTAAATGACCATGGTATCAACGAAAAGCATCACGATATCATCGAGAATAATCATTGTATCAACGAAACAACATCATGGCATCACCGAGAATAACCATGGTATCAACGAAACATCATCATGGCATCACCGAGAATAACCATGGTATCAACGAAACAACATCATGGTATCACCGAGAATAACCATGGTATCAACAAAACATCATCATGGTATCAACAAAAATCACCATGGAATCAACGAAACAACATCATGGCATCACCGAGAATAACCATGGTATCAATGACATATCATCATGGTATCAACGAAAATCACCATGACCAAAGTATTAACAAAACATCATCATGGTACCATCAAAATCACTATGGTATCAATGAGAAATTATCAATAAAACGACGTAAACTATATCTCTAAAAGAATAATTATACAAGAATCAATGAACGAGTATATCATATAACAAAAGATCATGTACCAACAGTAGCTCGATAGAATTTGGACGATCATCAACGGCTCGACTGAATCGGAACGATGTGTAACTGGCTTCTGCAGCAAAGTTACGTCGGTAACAAATATATGATTGATGAAGAAAAATATAATTGAGAAGTTTTCAATTATGAGAAAAATCAAAAGCAAAAAGTAAAATTTTGATTTTCAAACATATTCGCAGTCCGAGACGATAACCCAAAATCGGTGCAGAATTTAGAGAAACTTCCTTCTGCAAAGTTATAGACCACATCGATTCCGGTCTCCCATAGCGGGTAGTTTCTTCTGCAAAGTTGTAGAACACATCGATTCCGGTCTCTCACGCGGGTAGTTTCTGCAAAATCGTTTTCAATTAGCAAAAAAATCAAAAACAAAAAGCGGAAGTTGCTTTTCAAGTATGTACGCAGTCCGCGAACGATAACTCAAAATCGGTGCAGAATTTGAAAACACTTCCTTCTGCAAAGTTGTAGACCACATGGATTCCAGTCTCTCCGGCGAGTAGTTTCTGCAAAATCGTTTCCAATTAGCAGAAAAATCAAAAACAAAAAGCGGAAGTTTCTTTTTAGGTATGTACGCAGTCCGCGAACGATTACTCAAAATCGGTGCAGAATTTGAAAAAACTTCTTTCTGCAAAGTTGTAGACCACATCGATTCCGGTCTCTTGAGCGGGTAGTTTCTGCAAAATCGTTTCCAATTAGCAGAAAAATCAAAAACAAAACGCGGAAGCTGTTTTTCAGGTATGTACGCAGTCCGTGAACGATAACTCAAAATCGGTGCAGAATTTGAAGAAAGTTCCTTCTGCAAAGTTGTAGACCACATCGATTCCGATCCGTCTCACTAGTAGTTTTTGCAAAATCGATTTTGATCAGGAGAAAAATCAAAAACAAAAACGTACTGCTCTGATACCATGTTGAGAGAGAAGGAGAGAGCACAGAAGTAGAACCCCAAAGTGTGTAGAATACACACATGAGATGATGTATATATAGAGGGGACTTGGGTGCCATATATAGAGAAGCCATATATTGAGTAGCTTCACATATAAGCTCAACAATTTGCCCCATTGGTGTTGGGCTGAGCTTCATTGAGTCTAAAAAGCAACAATTTGCCTCCTTTGAGCTGAATTGAGAGTGTGTGTGTGAGTGTGTATGTGTGAGTATTGAGTGGGAAAGTGGGAAATCTCTCTCTTCTCACTCCGTCTTTGTGTTTCCTATCTCGGCCAGGCTGGTTGTGTAAGCCGAGTGGTGCCCCATAATGTGTGTGTGTGTATCATCCCAAGAGTGTGTGTCGGGTCATTATAGAGGCAATGTGTGTGTTTCCATCCCGCTCACAACGTAAGAAGTTCACAATATTTGTAGATTTTGGCGTCTTCAACCCGTGGCCTAATTTCATCATAACTAGGAATTTACACTTTCAAATAAAAAACTAAGCATAGGCGGGGTATTGGGGCATCATTGCTCAGCATTTAGATGCATTTTGGGTCGCAAACGACTAGGTCAAAAATCCACTGATGTTAATCATCGTGATTTTGGAACTTGACCTGAAGTGGGGCTTGAGACCATAAGCATGTGTTCTTAGGTCTTATAAACATAAAGTTTCGTTAATTTTGGATGTCATTTGATGCTATAACGGATGTGATTTGTTTGCGGATGAGCAATTGGCTTTTGGTGCTTTCAGTCACTTGAGTGTAGCTTGAGTTAGATGTGAGTTGTTAGTTTTTTCCGAGAGATTGACAACCTCTTCTAGCCTCTATGCACTATTCGAGTCAGCTTCATCCCATGGATTGACAATCTAATTGTGGTTCTCGCTAATACTGCAATAAGATAGGATGGTAAGGTTAGACATGCGTCCCACATTTGGCACTGGTGCCAGGGATCAAAGAGACCTAAACTAGGAAAAAACACGAGCATTTTGTGAAGTTATTCTTTAACTTCCTCTAGGATCGCCTAGAGTTCAAAACTTTCTTTTAGAAACCGCATAGCCTAAGATTGTCGTCTTTTGCTGTGTAGAGGTAGCTTGGAAGGAATTGTACTTGCTGAGTGCTTTTAGGACTGTAGGATTGTAGAAATAGATTAGGATTTTGAGGATGATTGGTAGACGAGATAAATCTTGAGGTCAATGCTCAGAAAACCATAAAAGACAAGAAAAACGAGTGTGTGAACACTTCCCACAAACCCATTGCATGAGAATCTAGGAGTAGGGTAAGTAGGATCCGAGGTGGATTTCAAAACATTGCTCTGTCTCAAAGAAGAAATAGCACGAAAAGACTCGAAACCACTCAATCCGACTGGAGAGTAAGCGTAAAAGTTGTTTGAACCAGTTCGTAAGCTCAAGGACACTTCGAGGTAAAAATTTCAAGAGTTGGCCAAAACTCAGATTATTTACTTTTTCTTGACATTTTAGGCTAAATTAAGTTTTGACTTGATTCATAGGCTTAAAATAGCTCATGTAAAGGTTGTGTTTGAAAAAATTACAAAAGTGTGTTTTTTCAAGCCTGAAGTTAATAATTGTGATTATTAACTTTTAGCTCAGATTTGACCAAGGGTCATACCATTGACTCATTGCATGTGTACAAACACTATTTGTAAAGGCCCAAGAGATTAAGATTACCAAACTAGGCCAAAAACTGGGTAAAAACTAAAGTTTGTATTGACTTTTTGAAACTTGAGCGTAAAATTGGGGCAAAATTATCCAAACTTGTTGAAAATTGATTCATAGGGTTATATTGAGGTGATAAACATGTGTACATGCTCAGTTGACCAAAAAGATGCAAAAAGGATGCGCAGGTTCATGCATTGATTGTGTTGTCTGCAAAGTGCACCATTGTTCCTCACATCCCTTCAGCAAAATCTGCAAAATAGGCTTGGGATATTCTAGCAGGTCTTTATGCAAGCCGCAATGAGGCTAAAATTGATTTGCTACGTAAAGAGTTGGAGTCGAAGATTATGCATGAGGAAGATGATATGGACACTTTCCTTGCTAGTGTCAAGGATATCAATGAGCAACTTATTTCTGCAGGTGAAGTCATTTCAGACAGTTCCCTTGTGCAGAATGTTCTTGATGCCTTACCAGATTATTACCAGACTTTTGCTAGTACTTGGAGACTTATGACCCAAGGAAATCCAGAAGTTGTCAAGTTTGATGCATTCTGCACATTTTTGTTGCAAGAGTCACTTTCCAGAAAAAACAAGACTAGGTAGCGTGCAGTTGAACAAGCTTTTATTGCTTCTCAAAGAAAGGGTGGTAATAGCAATGCGGCCACTTCTTATGGTTCTGCTGCGAGTGGAAAAACGTCTGTTCCTAATGCTTCTATTGACAGCACTTTGTCTGACAATTCTGGTGATAAGGGCAAAAGAAGATGCATTGCCATTATTGTAAAGCTAATGATCACTTGATCAAGCAGTGTCCTAAGTTGAAGACCAAAGAGGCTAAGAAGAAAGAGGGTAGGGTGGTTCCACTGAAAATGTTGGTTCCACTACAAATGCAACCATTGTTGAGTCTTCTGTGAAAGGAGACTGTGATGCTGATGTCGATGCAGAATGGGCTTTTAGCGCAGAGTTCACTTACAATCCTGCTATCCATGATGCATGCTTGTCAATTGCTGCAGATTCACATGTGTTGTATTTTGATAGTGGTGCTACAAAGCACATTACCTCCCATAGTGAATTGTTCACCTCTCTCGAGTCTGTCCCTCATGGGAATTCTATTACTTGTGCTGGCAATGCCTCTTATCCGGTTTAGGGAGTTGGAAAGATTGTGCTTACTGCTGCAAATGGCAGTTCCTTCACACTTGTTGATGCACTTTATGTACTTTGGATCAAGAAGAATCTCTTGTCTATATCCACACTTGCTAGACTTGGATGTGTAGTCAAATTTGTGGATGACAGATGTACAATTCATGATCTCAATTTTGGTGATGAAATTGTTGCATCTAGCCTTTCGTGTCGTGGACTATATAAGCTCACTTTGTTTGACAAGTGTGGACAAAATTTCGCAAATGCTGTTGCTAATTCAAGGGCTATTTCAGATGCAAAACTTTGGCATGCACATTTTGGTCATCTGAATTTTGGCAGTTTGCTGCGTTTGCAGAAATCTGATATGGTTGCTTTTTTGCTGCCTCTTGAAGCGCCTGTCAAACATGTATGTGAAGGCTGTATTTTGGGTACGATGCATCGTTCTAAGTTTCCAAAGGATGGTTCAGTTCGGGCCACATGCAGGTTGTAGCTTGTGCATAATGATGTTTGTGGGCCCATGCAAACTCCGTCCTTGGGCAATTACCTTTACTTCGTGAATTTCATTGATGATTACTCCAGGCATGCATGGGTATTTCCGCTTAAAGTAAAGTCCGAAGTTTTTATGTGCTTCAAACAATTTTTGGCTATGGCTGAAAATGTTTCAAAATGTACTATGGGCACCCTCCATTCCGATCGAGGGGGGGGTATATGTCTCATGAATTCAATACATTCCTGGCTAGTCGTGGGATAAAACACTAATGTACAATGCCTTATAAAGCTCAGCAAAATGGTGTTTCTTAGAGGAAAAACAGGTCACTTACGGAAATGGCACGATGTATGGTCAGAAGTCAAGCTTTGCCACATTGTTTTTGGCTTGAGGCCATCATGTGTGCCACTTATGTACTAAACAGGTGTCCTACGAAAGCTTTGCAGTATGTCTATTACTCCATATGAAGCATGGCATGATAGAAAGCCTTCTATTGAGCACATGCGTGTTTTTGGCTATTTGGCATATGCTTTGGTGCCACAAACACAGTCTGGGAAATTGGTGATAAGGCTGTCAAATGTATTTTAGTTGGCTATAGTGTTGAAAGCAAAGCTTATAGGTTGTATCATCTGCAAACAAAACGTATTCTGGTTTTATGGGATGTAGTGTTTGTGGAAGATTCTGTTCAGCCCTTGCTGTCATGTACTAGAGATAGTAATGTAAGCTCACAGGACATTTATGACACTTTGTTGCCTCTTTTCAGTGGTGGAAATACGAGTGTAAGTTCCAATGAGGCAAATGTACAGCCTATGGGGGTTTCTAAAAATGTTAGAGATCAGCCTATTACTGATGTAGATGTACATGATGTACTTGATGAGGAAAGGGCTAAAAATGAGCAGGCTAGAGGTATGCCAAAATGGCTGGTGTACACTTTACGTGACAGTAAATTGGATGCACCTTTGTCTAGTCGTACTCGTTGAGGCTCTCGCCATGCATCAGATTTTTATGCTTTGGCTATGTCTAGCTTACAAGATTTTGAGGAGAATATGTCTTTTGAAAATTGGATGGCTGCCATGCAATCAGAATATGATGCACTGATAGAAAATGACACATGGACTCTATGTGATTTGCCTCCTGGCAAAAAGGCCATTGGTACGAAGTGGGTTTACAAGTTGAAACGCAAGCCGGATGGTGAGATGAATCGCCATAAGGCTAGACTTGCTGCAAAGGGTTATGCACAACAAAAAGGCATAGATTATGAAGAGAATTTTGCTCCCACTTGTCGTATGACTATTGTGCGTTTTCTATGTGCATTGGCAGCTCATTTTGGTTGGGATGTACATCAATCAGACATTGTTACTGCTTTCTTGAATGGTGACATATTTGAGGACAAGAGGACAAAGTGTGCAGATGTAAGAAGGCTTTGTATGGGTTGAAGCAATCTCCTCGTGCTTGGTATGAGAAAGTTGACACTCATTTGGTCAAACGAGGCTTTCGTAATAGTCCAACAGAAATCACATTGTATGTAAAGCGTGAGGGTGATTTACTTCTCATTGTGGTTCTTTATGTCGATGATTTGCCAATCGGTGGACCAAATGAGAGACATATTGCTGAATTTAAGGCTGATTTGAATGCTACTTGAAAATTGAAAGATTTGGGGCTGTTGCATCATTATTGGCTATATAGTTTAAGCAGTGTGATGGTGGTATTTCCTTGTGTCAAAAAAGTTACATAGAGATATTGCTATGTAAGTTTGGACTTGAGGATTGCAAATCTATTGCCACTCCCATGGAAACAGGTTTGAAGTTGAGTCTACATGATGCTGGCAATCCTGCTGATGTCACTCTTTATCAAACTGTTGTTGGCTGCCTCATTTATGTATGCAACAGGAGGTCGGATATTCAGTTTGCAGTCTCACAGGTCAGTAGATTTATGCAGAGCCCAGGGTCTAAGCATTGGCAGGCTGTCAAGAGGATTTTCCGCTACCTTAGTGGCACTTTACATCTTGGCCTGTTTATCCCAAGGGGGGATCATTGCCGCCAGACTTACATGCTTTTTAGGACTCAGATTGGGCTGGTTGTCTTGACACGCGAGTGTCCACAAGTGGTTTTTGTTTCATGCTTGGCAATTCATGTATATCATGGTTGAGCAATAAGCAAACTACTATGGCCACTTCGAGTTGTGAGGCTGAGTACATGGCAATCTTCACAGCTACGGTTGAGTGTGTATGGCTCAGACGCCTTATGGATGATTTGGGTGTTGGACAGGAGATTGCCAATACCATCTGGGTCAAAGCATGGTTTGGTGGTACAAAAATTAGTGTCCTTGACACAACATATGCCTGGTGATTCTTGTGTGTAAAAACCATGGGAATTTTTTTGGAACTGGGGAGGGCAAATAAACTTCTTTTTAAAGTGGACGTTTTTTTAACTTTAGAAGCATGCAATCTTACGAAGTGGTGGGGGTGACGGCGGGGCCGGGGGGTGGGGTTACAGTTGGGAGCTTTCACTTCAGCACCTCTCTCTCTCTCTCTCTCCCTCCCTCCGTCGCACGTCCCTCTCCTTGTGTGTCTCTCTCAGTTTTGAACCTTCTTGCCTTCCTTGCCGCCTCCATAGCCACCGAGCTGCTGTGTTCGAGCTCTCTCTCTCTCTCTCTCTCTCTCTCTCTCTCTCTCTCTCTCTCTCTCTCTCTCTCTCTCTCTCTCTCTCTCTGTGCAAATGGATAGTAGCGCAGGAGATTACTGTCTTGGTGATGCTCAGGACCTTTCTTTCGATGACATAGAAGGTGATGCTCAAGACCTCTCTTTCAACGAGGTAGAAGGTGATGCACAACTCCTCTCTATCGAAGAGATGGAAGGTGACGCACAGTTCCTCTCTTTTGAAGAGGTACAAGGTGGCCCAAGCAATGTTCAGTAGATGCACATCAATTCCATTAGCACTAGTATTCCAGCCGGTAATCACGCTTTTCTTCATGATTATTGGGCTGCAAAGAAACGTGCACAGAGAAGCAAGGAAAGACATCCTACGTTAGCTCTTGGATTATGGGAAGCCAGGTCAAGAAAGAACATTTGTGCAGCGGTGGCTCGATGTTGGCGCAAGCAAACAGTAGGGATTGCAAAGAATGAGCAGAAGGAAATATTTTCGAAACTCCTGGACCACCAAATATTTTCCTTGCTGCAACCATCAAATTTCAGCAAAGTCGAAGACACTGTTGTATCGGGTGTGCGCAACACTTTGACTCAAATCAAGGTCCCTCATTCAGTAAGTGAACTTTTTGTAAAGAGAATCTCTTTGGCAATGATTCTGAACAATAGTACAAAATCACAATCAGTAAACCAATCCAGAATGGCTAGTATCTTGGAGATCCATCGAAGGAATATAGATGCAGCAAGCTCACGGCTAGAGAATAAAGATGAAGATGAAGTGTTGCCATTGAGTGCTTGTGAGAGACAATTGCCACGAGGAACCGTTATTACCAATGAAACAAGAGATTTGGTATATGCCTTTTGGACATCAGAGAGCAGAGTTTCACCCAACAAGAAAGACATATGCAAGATGAGAATTGGAAGGAAAAGTGTCGTCAAACATCTTATGCATCTACTCGACGAATCTAAGGTACCAACAAATTCTAGTAATTGTTCATCTTGTTTGGTGCTACTTAAGGCTTATTTGGTCCAAACAGTACCAAATTTGGTAGTCTGTTGTACGGCAGAGGGTGTTTACAGTACCAAAGAATATCTATAAAGTACCAAATCCTAGCTATCGACTGCCAAAGCCTATCCATAGAGTTTAAAACCCTCTCTATAGAGTACCAAAACCTAATTATCCACTACCAATGCCTATGTATAGAGAACCAAAAGTCTACTTACAGAGTACCAAACTCAACGGATACCACCAAACCCTCTCTGTAGAGTACCAAATCCTATCACTATAGGACCAGGATCTATTTACAGGGTACCCCACATTTCTGATAGTACGAAAGCCTATATGTAGAGCACCAAATCATGTCTATCGAGTACCAAAGGCTATCTATGGAGTACCAAAGCACATCTGTAGAGTACCAAATCCGGTGTATCTAGTACCAAAGCATATGTATGGAGTACCAAAGCAGATCTATAGAGTACCAAATCCGGTATATCGAGTACAAAATCCTAGCTATCCAGTGCTAAAGCCTATCCATAGAGTTTCAAACCCTCTCGATAGAGTACCAATACCTATTTATCCAGTACCAATGCCTATGTATAGAGAACCAAAAACTATTTACAGAGTACCAAACTCATCGGATACCACCAAAGACTATCTGTAGAGTACCAAATCCTATCTATAGAGTACCAAAGCCTATCACTATAGGACGAAAGTCTATTTACAGGGTACCCCACACTTCTGATAGTACCAAAGCCTATATGTAGAGTACCAAATACTGTCTATTGAGTATCAAAGGCTATCTATAAAGTACCACAACACATATGTAGGGTACCAAATCCGGTATATCGATTACCAAAGCCTATCTATGGAGTACCAACTCAGATCTGTAGAGTACCAAACCCGGTATATCGAGTACAAAATCCTAGCGATCGAGTGCCAAAGCCTATCCATAGAGTTTCAAATCCTCTCGACAGAGTACCAAAACCTATTTATCCAGTACCAATGCCTATGTATAGAGAACCAAAGTCTATTTACAGAGTACCAAACTCATCGGATACCACCAAAGACTATCTGTAGAGTACCACATCCGCTCTGAAGAGTACCAGATCCTATCTGTAGAGTACCAAAGCCTACCACTATAGGACAAAAGTCTATTTATAGGGTACCCCACACTTTTGATAGTACCAAACTCATCGGATACCACCAAAGACTATCTGTAGAGTACCAAATCCTCTGTGAAGAGTACCAGATCCTATCTGTAGAGTACCAAAGCCTACCACTATAGGACCAAAGTATATTTACAGGGTACCCCACACTTCTGATAGTACCAAAGCCTATATGTAGAGCACCAAATAATATCTATAGAGTACCAAAGCCTACCGACAGTACCATATTTGGAACTGTTGAACTTGGGTGCACGTCTATCCACTATTATAGTACCATATTTGGAACTGTCAAAAGCTAGTTTTGGCAATACTGCAGTAGTGAAATTTTACCAGTACCATGATGTTCGTTTTTTTCTGAATCGTTTTGTTTTTGTGCCATAGGTTGAGTTGTACCAAAGATTCAAGAAAGCTCACCCAACAGTGGTAGTGTCTCTTAGATGCTTCGAGGCATTGAAGCCATACTTTGTACGGAAGTTGAAGGACAAAAATACTTGCTACTGTGTGGTTCATGTGCAGATGCTCTATTTCAAAGAGGCCCTTAATCAAATGCGGCAGAACAAGTTTGGGCACCACGGGAAAGGTCACCTTTGCACTTGCTCTGTTTGTTGCAGAGGTGATGAAAGAGGAACATGTTTTTCAAACTAAGCAGTGTGTCAGCACATCACCGTTATGTGGGAATCCATCATGTGCCCAAAGCCTCCAAATTGTGAATACCATGCAAAGAAATGCTTGATGGGGGACTGTTCACAATGTGGAGTACGGAGGTTGACATTTGTCCCGATGAGATAGCAAAGGATAGCAAGGAGGTGTCTGTGAAGGTTGGAACAGGACAGGTTGCCTAAAGGTAAGCGGGCACTTCAAAACAAATGGGTGTACAAGCTGAAGGAAGAAGAGGTGGGAAGAAAAGGTACAAGTCTAGGCTTGTGGTAAAAGGGTTTTCTCAAAAGAAAGGTTTTGACTTCAATGAAATATTTTCTCTTGTTGTAAAAATGAACTCAATTAGGCTTGTCTTAAGCCTTGTGGCTGCTCATGATTTAAATCTCGAGCAAATGGATGTAAATACGGCATTCCCTCACGGTGACTTAGAGGAGGAAATGTACATGCTTCAACCAAAGGGGTATGAAGTAAAAGGTAAGGAGAAAATGGTTTGCAGATTAAAGAAGAGCTTGTATGGTTTAAAGCAAGCATCAAGACAATGGTACTTGAAGTTTGATCGATGGATGTTGGATCATGGATTCACAAGATGCAACTCGGATCACTGCGTCTACACGAAGAATTTGGGAGATGGAAAATTCATCATCCTAATGTTGTATGTTGATGACATGTTGATTGCAAGTGCTAACATGCAGGACATCAAAGACCTAAAAGAGGAGCTGTCCAAATCTTTTTCAATGAAAGATTTAGGTGCTGCAAAGAGGATACTTGGTATGAAAATATCAAGGGACAAGACGAAGAAGACAATAAATCTATCTCAAGAAGATTACATCAAGAAGGTACTAGAAAGGTTTGCAATGCAAAATGCAAAACCAGTTTCTATACCTTTGGCTGGTCATTTTAAACTAACGAAGGATATGTGTCCAAAGACACAAGAGGAGATAGCCTATATGTCTAAAGTTCCATATACTGCAGCGATAGGTTCTCTAATGTATGCTATGGTGTGGACAAGGCCAGACATTGCACATGCAGTGGGAGTTGTGAGTAGGTTCATGGACAACCCAGGTAAAGAGCATTGGCAAGCTGTGAAGTGGATACTTAGGTATCTAAAAGGGACAACAACAAATGCTTTGTATTTTGGAGGAACTGATATTTTTCTAGAAGGGTATACTGATGCAGATATGGCAGGTGACAAAGATACTCGAAGGAGCACTACTGGCTATGTGTTCACGGTTGGAGGCACAGCAGTAAGCTGGGCTTCAAAGCTGCAGAAAGTGGTTTCACTTTCTACCACGGAAGCAAAGTATGTAGCAATGACGGAGGCAAGCAAAGAAATTCTGTGGCTTCATAGATTCTTAGAAGAGCTTGGATTAAAACAAGACAATTGTGTCTTGTATAGTGATAGCCAAAGCGCTATCCATCTTGCGAAGAACTCAGCCTTTCATTCAAGGACAAAGCACATTGAGGTGAGATATCACTTCATACTCACTCTTTTGGAAGAGGGACAGCTAAAGCTAGGAAAGGTGCATACAAGTGAAAATCCTGCAGACATGTTTACAAAGGTGGTCAACAAGGAGAAGTTGAGCTTTTGTTCATCTTCAATCCGCATTCAAGGATAAGAAGGCAAAATGGAAAGCAGTCATAGGTTTGGTTTGGAGATCAGTCTCCAAGTGGGAGATTGTTAAGTATGGAGCCTGATTTACCCTTGTAATTTTCTGTGGTAAAAGCGTACATTTGTAAGGCCCCCATTATGAGGAGAAGCCATCGTGCGTGAAGGGAAATCACTCACCGGAAACCAAAAATTTTCACGGACAAGAATCAGGGGCAACTTTAGAGGCCTCGGGGGCGGAGGCCCCCGAGACTTTTTTTTGCGACGGAATATTCCTTTTCGCCGGAATATTATGGCCGGACGGCGGCCGGAAAGTGGTCGGAAAACAACCGGTCAGTTGGCCGGTAGTCAATGGCCGATGGCCGGTGGTCGGAGGTCAATGGCCGGTGGCCGGTGGTCAGAAGTCAATGGCCGGTGGCCGGTGGCCGAATTCAAAAGCGGACTTGTCTTCTCAAGGGCGGCCACACATGGGCGGATTGGAGGGTCCGATTTGGACTTATTCGCACAAGGGCGGCTACACATGGCTGTCTCTCATAAGAGAGGACAACCATTTTGGTCTATAAAAGGAGGCCATTTCTACACACATTTCAGTGTGTGAAGTTGAAGCAACAAGGTGAGTGTGAGGTGGTGAGAGTGAAGCAAGGCGGGAGCTCCATTAAGGGTATAATCCCTTTGTAAACTACTTCTTGTTTTGAAGTACTAAAGCCATTGAGTGGTTGCTTTCCTGTGGACGTAGCCCACATTGGGTGAACCACGTATATCGTGTGTACTCTCTCTCTCTCTCTCTCTACTCTATAATCTCTTGTGTGTGAAATCTATCTCTCTCCATTAAGTAATCTACTCAAAAATCTATTTAGCTACGTCTTATTTCCTAACAACGAGCACATAATGGTTTAGTCTTTGGAGGGATTTGTTTTCTTCCCTGCATTGATATGGTTACTGATTGCTTCCCCTTTCTCATCATGACAACATTTTCTCCCCAATCCTGCTTAACTCTAGCTTGTCTAAACCAGGGTCTTTCCAACAGCATCTTGTAGGAAGAATCTGAATCCTTCATTCTAAGTACCACAAAGTTCACAAAGAAAACCATACCTCCAATTTCAATTGCTTGCTACTTGAGAATGCCTAAAGGCTGGACTCTCCTCTGGTCTGCCATCTTCACTTGAAATGGTGCTGGAGCTAATGCTCCTCCTAGCTTCACTCTTCTATAAACCTCCTCAGGAAGTATATTCACCCCTGATCCTCCATCCAAAAGCACCTCTTCAAATAGCATGCCTTGAAACATCACTGCCACAACATGTACTACAAAATCCACATCTGCTGGATCAATATGCTGCAGCATTACTTCAGGATACTGGTTTGCCAACACTTGATCTTGCTAACCCTGAAGCTTCTTAAACAATTTCTCCTTAAAGGCTAGAACTAGACATAATAATTGATCCAATGACAATTGCAAGGGAGAGTTCACAAGTGCCTCAAACCAATCTTTGTCTTCTTTTGTTGGCATTAAACTTGGCCTGTCAAGCTTATGTTGCTTCTTGGATACCTCCAACTCTTCATTCTTCTCCTCTGCATACTGAACCTGCTCCTTCTGCACTTTTTCATGAACCTTATCCCTCACATCTTTCTGCTCTCTGCAATTAATTGGTCCCTTAGCTTTTGCTCTTGTGACTGCCAATGCTTCAGCTTCTTCCACCTGACCACATTGGTAACAATCACAATACCATCCTTCTTCATGTTCCTTCTGCTTAGTCTGATGTACTATAACTGGCTCTCGTTCCTGCTGCTCTTGAATTTCCACCAAAATAACATTAGCCTGAGCTTGTTGATTATGTTGTGGCCCGCTGATGTGCTCCCTGTTGATCTGACTGACCAGGCCTCACAATGGGCATCCCTCTTTCTCCCTTGTGTCTAACCCATAATTCACAATTGAGACCAACCCAATGGTCTGGTGATCCACAATAGCCACAAGGAATCACTCTGTCTCTTCTTCTCTGATTGTTGTTTTGCTCTCTCCAAGGAGGTCTTGGAGGTCTTGGTAGTCTCTGAAATGGTTGTCTTTCTCTAGATGGAGCTACCTGATTTGTTGCAGTTTCACCTCTACCTCTTCCTGCATTTGGCTGCTCCCTATTCCTGGGGTTAAATCAACACCTAGAGGTGGTATGTCCTTCTTTGTCACATATTTCACAATACAACTTAGCTTTGGGTGGCAACAATGAATAACCAATGCTCTTTAATTTACTCACCAATTCCCCTTCCTGAGTTTCTTTATCCTTTTTGGACTTCTTCTTTGTGCTTTTCTTCTTCCTCTTTGACTTTTCTTCAACATCACTTGACTGATCATCATCATCTGACTCAGCATCTTCATCAGTTTCATGAGCATCAGTAGAGTCTGACTGATCATCACAATCATCATCTCCTTTGGACCTGCTCTTCATTTTGGGTCTGCCAAGTCTTTTCTCCACTCTAACTGCTGCATCAACTAGTGCAGCAAAACTTGGAGCTATATCTACACTTGCCACAACATTCTTTAAATCTTTTCTCAAACCTGTCAAAAAATATCCTGCCAACATCTCATCACTGGGCCTCTCATTGCCCTAAAGCCTCTCAACCAAAACTTTGAACTTTTAAGCAAAATCTTCAACCACCATATCCTTTTCTTCAAAATGTCTGTAGGAGTCTTCTCCTTTCTAAATCTCTGTAAAAAGGCTGCTTTCAAAGAATTATAGGTAGAAAAATGGGCTATACCATATTGGCTAAACCAACTCATGGCTTTGCCTTCTAATGTAGCTGCAAATTGATCCTTCTTTGTTTGCTCATTATGCAAGGTTTGATAACCACTAGCCTGCCACTTTGTTTCAAACTGGGTAGCATGACAGTTTGCATATTCTTTCAACTTTCCTCTAAATTTGGCTGCTTTCACCGTAGGTGCTGGTTGGGCCATGGGAGGATTTCTGGGTGGTCTCCTAGGTCTTTGCCTGGTAGCCCCCTGTAGTGGGTCAAACTGAAGCCTTCTTCTTGTCCCTACAGGTCTTCCTGTCAAGGAAAGTGCTCCAACAAATTGCCTCACATGCCTCCCATATGCTCTCACAGAACCCTCAGCCCCTTGGTTCAATAACTCCTGTTCACTATCACCGAACTCCTCCTCTCCATGAGAGGCAACATCATAATGAAAAGGATCAATATCAGGGTTTCCTGCTCTCGCCTGTGCCCTAGTATAATAAACTATGCCTACTCTCCTCCTTTGTTGTGACATACATGATTCTCCACAGATTCACAACCGCAGGATCTCCAAAGTGTTGGGGTTCATCAATACACACAGAGCTTAGGTGTTGACAACATGTCACACACACACCAAAGACAGAGATAGACAAAGCCAAACACATTCAACTCATCAGCATTTCACCATTTACCAATCTCGACACAGCAGACTGAAGAACAAACATGAATCATAGAGCAAGAGACTACACAGTTTGATTCATCTTGGTCCAAGGATAACTTCCATTTCAGCCAAAATGACATCCTCGCGTGAACCAGCACGACCTTTAAATAGGAACTTCTGGCAGTTATAACAGTTACATCCGATTGACCAAAATCCGACTTATCAAGACTCTGACTCACTAACATCCGACTAATAAGTGTTGATTGATCAAACATAACTACAAGTAATGATCTGGTCCAGGGTCAACAACACACAACAAGTCCATACATGCCCTCTTATATGAGAAAGAAACAACGGAGAGGATAACTACTCAGAAAGTGACATAGAGAGAGAAAGAGATTATGGCTATGGAGTTTAGAGCTTCTTACCATGCTTTAGAATTGATTACGCACCGTTAAGAGGCTTCTTACTTTTTCGTAAGAGAGCGGTGATGAGAGCTATATAGAGGTTTTCACCACAAAGCCGGTGGAGAACGTGCACACCGTGAAAAGAGAAGAGAAGATAGTAAGCAAGTAGAGAGAGAATGTCCTTCTGCTTGTGAATGACAGAAAAGGTCTTATGTAGATGGTGATGGCAACCTTGCACCACTCAATATAATAGACAGATTGGATGGGGGGAAAGGGGAACACACCCGGCACAAAAATTGCAAGCCGCTCTATAGCCAAGATAATCACTGCACCCCAATCACTCAAGTTCACCTTTGAAACTCAACAATTCATCTACAAATCTTGCTCACAATTGTGCACACAAGGCCTTTGCACTAGTAGAGCTTGTTGTCATCTCCCTCACAACACAAACCACTCTCTCTTTCTCTCCCACTCACACCATAGGTCCGAAGAGGCACACACTTCTCAAACCGGCACCACACAGTAGGGACAAAGCAAAGACGAGAAGAGGGAAATAGGGAAAGAGATGACACCAAATTTGGCTATGGATTTTTTCAATTACCAAAAAAGAAAAATGACTACAACTCCCATAATTCCATGTTATCACATGGTTTAGTTTTCCACAATACGACTAGCAACAAGGGGTTTAGAAAATCAGTGATGCCGCCTCAGCATGGTCTCCTCCTTGAGAAAGCAAACAAAAGGGTCTTTGTCCGCTCGGAAAGCTCTCTAGAATTTCTCTACATGACCGTTGGAGGCCTTCTTCGCAAACCCTATGCCCAAAAAAAGGCTTTTCCTTCAGTGCTTGGGGAGCCCTTCCTCTTCTTCTTCCTCCTCCTTCTTCCTTCTCCAAAACCACTCTTGTTTCCTCATGCAAAACGTCAATCCCCTTTCGGTGTGTGTGTCCCCTTTCATTCCTCCTCCTTGTCTATTTTTAGCCCATCCTTTTTTCATGTGAAGCACCACCTCAAGGGACTTCCTTGAGCCCCACGCCTTGTGAGACCCCTCACTTATCCAAGCGGGGCACTGACAGTGCCATCGGTGCTCCCAACTTTGCCCTCAAAAACGATTTTGGCCCCTACGGGCGGGTGAACACACCCCAATAGTGAGTTTGACACATCATCACCACCTTGCATGTTACACAGCCTGCGGCTGCCAATTGCACACCGTCGCTACCCAAAACCGCCCAGGACCGCCCCTGCATGGCACCACACGCCGCCACTACGCCACTACGCAGAGCCGACAGCTCCCTTCCGTATCCACATCTTGTGAGGAGCTCCATGCCACTTGATGCTCACTAGATGTGTGCATACATTATAAGTACCTTGATTTCCAAAGCTGGCCTACGCATGTGGGATGAACCCTCCGCCACGTGGCGGCTCACAAGGCCAAAGTTGCCCATTGTAAAAAACTGTTTTCCCCCCCGGGCTTCATACACTTGCCATCTACTGCTCGATGATCCAACTGGCAAGCAGTAGAATCCCATCGGGAGAAAAATTTCCTAGATTCAACTCTCCTTGCTCTCTCTCCACTTTGGCTATCCGATGGTCTGGAACGAAGCGCATCAAAACTGCCAAGAAACCTTGGATACCATATTGCTAACAATTGGCGGCAACTTCAAACTTTAATATTTGATCCACCTGGGCTCTATTTGACGTGCCGTAACTTTTTGTAGCCTTCCCTTGCCTCATAGAACATATACAATCCTTGGCCGAGCCTCAAAAAACACTAGATGACACATTTCTTTTGCGGTCAAGTGGGCATCAACCTAGCCCCCGCTAAAAATTCATCTGGCAATAACTTGGTATCAGTAGCTCCGATGGAGATCTGAAAATACCAACACGCTCCATAAATCAAGCTCTACGTACCCATGGCTCCAAACTGGCTCGGGCTATCTCACATCACCTGGCCTATTCGTCTCAGATATGCAACCAAATCCAGCTTCAAAGCCCCGCATCTTGCAGCCTATAGCTCAGTTTGATGAGCCATTTGGACCTAATCCTTTAGCACTTCAAGCTCTACAAATTTGACCCAAAAACTTGCACTTTGATCAACCTTCATCTGCCACCCTTCAAGCCCTATCATCTCCGCTGCTGCCACTTGCCCGTACGGGTTCTTCCCATCTTCTCTAGCCCTTTGCCATGCATCTATAAGCATAGACATCACTGTCTGTGCCCTCTGCTAGGGTTGACACACTTTGGTTGCACCAACGTATTGCCATGCGGTAGTGGACGCAACTGTCGGCACTAAAAATTGAGCACTTTATGCCAATTTATAGGTGTTCTATCAAGTCAAAGTGAGCCCCAAGCTACAGGTAGCACTAGCTCCTCTTCTAGAATAGCCCCCAACTTTTTGTAGCTTTGCTAAAAACATGGCCTTTGCTTTTGGCAGAGAATTCTCCAATTTTCCTTCAATTTTTATGATAAAAATTGATTATTTGGAGAGTATCCCAGGAACTAATTTGACCATGACTAGACTATATTGCACTATGATGCCTTGACATAATTATGACTTTCTTGTAGTGCCCCAATGTATTTATGGTGTCACTTGTTATAAAAGAAATGCCCATAAAAATCCCGTTTACTCTTGTTTTTTCTTCAGGTGGTCGTTTTTAAGTCCGACAACTAAAAAAAATATTTTTATATTTAGGTTATCCAAAAAAGCATGTTGATTTTCAAAAACACAAAAAGCTAAAATAGTATCAAAAGTAAAATTTTCTAAAATTGAACCACAGGTTCCCCTCGCTCACCTAAATAAGAAAGAAGACTAGTTTTTCACTAAAAAGCACTAAAAATCATGAAAATATGAAAATAGCACGAAAAGCATTTGAAAAGAATATTTCTAAAAAATCAATTTCCTCGGGACTCGTAGATTACGGATTTGGCCCTGCTTTTTGCAAAAAAGCGCCAAAAAGCATGAAAAAACTAAAAAAAAAGGATTTTTTTCAAACTGAACCCAACATTCGTCTGACCTACCAAAATATGAAATCAGCATTGCTTTTCACTTTAGAACCATACAACACTGCTAAATAAGCATTCTAAACCAAAGACATTAGAACCTATTTTTAAAATTTTTAAAAGTGACCCAAAAATCGGGGATCTTACATCCTCCCACACTTGAAAATTTTGAGGTGTCTTTATCTTGACATGAAATTTGGATAATTTTCTCCATATATCATCGCGTTTCCAAGTAGCATCTTCCTCAAGATATGTTGACCATTTAACAAGGTGTTCAATAATGGTCTGATTACAAAGAGGTTTAGTTCAACTTTGAAGAATTGCTTCAGGGTATACTTCAATATTTCCATCGACAGAAGAGAATCATCAAGAATGTGATCTGGGTCAGATAAATATCTCTTGAGTAAGCTGACGTGGAAAACATCATGTACCTTTATATGAGATGGCAACAAGAGTCTATAAGATTTATCATTGATTCTCTCCATGATTACAAAAGGTCCAAAAATATCTGGCACTGCGCTTCTTACATTTACCCACCATTGATAAAGAGCTACGTTAATGTTTGACTATAAAAAATACCATATCTCCTTCTTCAAAGAGTCAAATAGATAGTTTAGGGTCAGCGTAACTTTTTTGTCTATGTCTTGGCGTATAACATCCTCTGCAATTACATCTCATCCAACATATCTTTGGATTCTTGAACTCTTATTAGAGGGTCTGCCCATTTTAGTGGAGTAAGACACTCTTATCCGTCCAGTCATTGAAAAGGATACATTCCAATTAAGTGCTAGAATAAGGAATTATACGCAAATTTAACCAAATACAAACATTTGATCCATTTACTTTGTTTATGCATACAATAAGCTTTCAATATATCCTCAATAATTTGGTTGGTTTTCTCAATTTGCCAAGAACCAAAATTATTGAGGTTATATTGTCGATCCAAAGTTATATGGCGAGGTAAACCATGATACATGAAGACACCTTTCATGAAAGCTTGAGCTATTTTCTTAGCCGTAAATGTTATCTTGACTAAAAAAAGAAGGGTCATTTTTGTAAGCATATCAACAATCACAAAAATAGAGTCATATCCCAGAGATATAGGAAGTCCTGTAATGAAATCCATGGATAGACATTCCCATTTCATGTGTGGTGCATCAATAGATTGAAGCTTACCAGGGTATTGAACTCGCTTAGCTTTAAAACGTTGACATGTCAAACATCTTGTAACATAGTTCGACACATTGCTTTAATCCTAGCCAAAAAAACTATTTTTGACAATAGCATAGGTTTTAATATAGCCTGGATGTTTTGAAATTGGTATATCTTGAGCTTCTTGTAGTATTTGAAGTTTGATCCCACCATGATTTGGGATACAAAGATAGTTATTAAAATACACATGATTGTCTTCAACATGGAAGCGTTTGATTTTTCTTTTTTGTTTCTTCGTGCAATTATCCAAGTTCATTAAATATGGAATCTTTGTGTAATATGTATCTTGAGGTATAGCTTCACAAATAATGTCAATTAAACAGGTAGTAGAGGTTGTGATAGCTGCTAGTTGAATTCTCCACAAAAATGTTATTCAAGTCGTGAATGTACACATGTTTATAAATATAAGGATGTGTCCATATGATTTATAGATTTAAAAAATAACCACATTTGAGTATATAATCTTCTATTGTATTTATCACATCGGGAAATGTTTGGACTCAAAATTGGGACTTTCAATCCTAGGGAGAGAAAGTAGTTGGATGCATGAGAGGCGAGACACCGTAACAGAGGTTTGAAATTTGTCATTTCTATCTTATCTTCTCCTTTCAAAAAAAAGCACCAAAGGACACCAAAAGTATAAACATTGAGATTACATAAACATTCACTTTGTTGATAGTGAAAGAAAACTACTTTTCTATCTTAAATGTAGCATAGTTTGATATTAATTTACATGTAGCTTCTTTTAAAAGTGTAGCATAGTTTGACTATTTCTTGGATCTTGTGTCTTTCAAAGGCTTATTCTTTATGTCAACAATTACATTTTTTGGCTTGTCTTGCACGAGCTATGGAAAATGCCATTTTGAGGGCTTAAAATGACACTTAAAACATTACAAGGGTCACACTTCTGACATCTATATCAATGAAAATGAGCTTGGCTTTCTCCTTTAGGATGTAAGATCCCTGATTTTTGGATATCTTTTAAAAATACGAAAAATAGGTTCCAATGTCCACTTCTTAAATTTTTGGTTTAGAATGCTCGTTCAGGAGTATTTTGAGGTTTTAAAATGAAAAGTAAGGTCGTTTTCATATTCAAGTAGGCCATGTAGACGCTCATTCTTCTATAGGGTATAAGATCCTTGATTTTTGGATCTCTTTTAAGAATAAGAAAAATAGTTTTGAATGTCTACTTCTTAAATTTTTTTATTTAGAATGCTCGTTCAAGAGCATTATGAGGTTTGAAAATGAAAAGTAAGGTCGTTTTTATATTCTAGTAGGTTAGGCTGACATTTGTTTCAATTTTTGAAGAAATTGTTTTTTTAGCATTTTTTCTTTTTATGCTTTTCGGTACGTTTTTTTAATGAAAAGTAGGATCGAATCAAGTCCCGAGGATATTACGGTCCAATATCTTCGGATAGACTCCTAAGGCTATTATGGTCCAATTTTGTAGAAATTTTCTTTCTAAGTGCTTTTCACACTATTTGTAGCTTGTTTTCATGCTTTTCAATAAAAAGTGAATCTGTTACCTTGCTTGGGTGGACAAGGAGGAACCATGGTTCACTTTTATAAATTTCTACTTTTTTTTTCTTTCTATGCTATTTTTTTCTTTTCATGCATTTTGATGTCATAAAAAAGCAATGTGATTTTTAAAATAACCTTCACGTAAAAATTATGTTTTAGTTCACCGTATGAGTGAAAAAAGGCTATATAATGAAGAGACGGGATTATTTTGTTTATGCATATAATGAGCTCTCAATATATCCTCAATAATTTGGTTGGACCTCTCAATTTGACAAGAACCAAAGCTATTGAGGATATAATGAGAGCTACGTTTATATTTGACTCTAAAAAAATACCATATCTCCTTCTTCAAAGAGTCAAATAGATCGTTTAGGATCAACGTAACTCTTTTTGTCTATTTCTTAGCATAGAAGATCTGTTTGCTTGAACTCTTATTAGAGGGGTTGTCCATTTTAGTGGAGTAAGACACTCTTATTTGTACAATGCTTGGAAAGGAGACATTCCAATTGAATGTTGGAATGAAGAATTATACGCAAATTTAACCAAATACAAATATTTGATCCATTTACTTTGTTTATGCATACAATAAGCTCTCAACATATCCTCAATAATTTGGTTGGTACTAAAGGCTAATTGGGTTCTTGTAGCTGAGAATAAGGTTTTCCAAAAAATTGTGGTAAACTTTGTATCACGATCCAAAATTATACGACGAGGTAAACCATGATACATGAAGACACCTTTCATGAAAACTTGAGCTATTTTCTTAGTTGTAAATGTTATCTTGACTGAAAATAAATGGATCATTTTTGTAAGCATATCAACAATCACAAAAACAGAGTCATATCCAAAGATATAGAAAGTCTTGTAGTGAAATCCATGGATATGCATTTCCATTTCATGTGTGATGAATCCATGGATATGCATTCCCATTTCATGTGTGATGCATCAATGGATTGAAGCTCACCAGGATATTGGACTCGATCAGCTTTAAAACGTTGACATGTCAAACAACTTGTAACATGCTTTAATCCTAGCCAAAAGAAACTCTTTTTGACAATAGCATAGGTTCTAATATAGCCTAGTTGTTTTACAGTTGGTATATCATGAGCTTCTTGTAGTACCTGAAGTTTGATCCCACCATGGTTTGAGATACAAAGACATTTGTTAAGTTAAAATACACATAATTGTCTTCAACATGGAAGCCTTTGATTTTCCTTTTTTGTTTCTCCATGCGATTATCCAAGCTCATTAATTATAGAATCTTTGTGTAATATGGATCTTGAGACATAGCTTCACAAATAATGTCAATTAAAGAGGTAGTAGAGGTTGTGATAGTCGCTAGTTGAATTCTCCACAAAAATCTTATCCGTGAATGTACATGTGTTTATAAATATAAGGATGTATCCATATAATTTATAGATTTAAACATATAACCACATTTGAGTATATAGCCTCCTATTGCATTTATCACATCGGGAAAAGTTTGGACTCAAATTGGGACTTTTAGTCCTTGAGAGAGAAAGTTGTTGGACCCATGATAGGCGAGACTAGGTAACAGAAGTTTGAAATTTGTCATTTCTATCTTATCTTCTTCCTTTCAGAAAAAAAGCACCAAAGGACACCAAAAGTATACACATTGAGATTATATGAATATTCACTTTGTTGATAGTGAAAGAAAACTACTTTTCTATCTTAAATGTAGCATAGTTTGATATTAATGTGCATGTAGCTTCTTTTAAAATTGTAGCATAGTTTGACTATTTCTTGGATCTTGTGTCTTTCAAAGGCTTATTCTTTATTTCAACAATTACATTTTTGGCTTGTCTTGCACGAGCTATGGAAAATGCCATTTTGAGGGCTTAAAATGACCTTTAAAACATTGCAAGGGGTCACACTTGTGACACATGTATCAATGCAAATGAACTTGGCTTTCTCTTTTACGATGTAAGATCCTTGATTTTTGGATCTCTTTTAATAATAAGAAAAATAGGTTCCAATGTCCACTTCTTAAATTTTTGGTTTAGAATGCTCGTTCAGAAGTATTATGAGGTTTTAAAATGAAAAGTATGTCGTTTTCATATTCAAGTAGGCCATGCAGACGGATGTAAGATCCTTGATTTTTGGACTTCTTTTAAGAATAAGAAAAAGAGGTTCCAATGCCTGCTTCTTAAATTTTTGATTTATAATGCTCGTTCAGAGCATTATGAGGTTTTAAAATAAAAAGTAAGGTTGTTTTCATATCCTAGTAGGTCCAACGGATGTTTGTTCCGTTTTTGAAGAAATTTTTTTTTGAACTTTTTTGCTTTTTATGCTTTTCGATACATTTTTTTAATGAAAAGTAGGATCGAATCAAGTCATGAGGATATTATGGTCCAATTTTATAGAGATTTGTTTTTTGAGTGCTTTTCACACTATTTTTAGATTTTCATGCTTTTCAATAAAAAGTGAATTTGTTACCTTGCTTGGGTGAACAAGGAGGAACCATGGTTCACTTTTATAAATTTCTTCTTTTTTTTGCTTTCAATGTTATTTTGAGCTTTTCATGCATTTTGACGTTATCGAAAAGCAATGTGATTTTTAAAAATATTCTTCACCTAAAAATAATAATTTAGTTCACCGTATGGGTGAAAAAAGGCTATATGGTGAAGGGACGGGATTAAACGGAATTTTTACAAAAAATAATTCTTATAAAAAGAGACACCGTAAATATGTCAAGTAGTACGAGAATGTCATAGTTACGTTAGAGTACTCACAATCACATTAAATGTTGGGATATCGTTTGAATTAATCAATTTGCAGCAAAAAATGATGGGAAGAGATGGATTTGACTTTCAAATGTAGTATCTTGTTTTTAGAAAAGATTCCAAAACCTGCAACTAATCTTGGTAAGAGAGGGGGTGCTATCTACTGGCTTGGGGCACACTCCAACCTGACAAAGAGCCTATAAAAGTGTCACTAATACTCAATTTCCTGCATGTGTGGGAATTGAGCTTCTTGGGTCCTTGACTTTATGATGGATCTTGCCTTTGGGTTCCTTTGCAATGTGAGTCCTCTACAGTATATCGAAAACTTTGAAGCATTGTATGAGCTCTTTCTGATTGTTATTGATAGCTCTCTTGCTAAATGTTTCATTGCTTTTTGTTGTAGGCCATTTTTTATGGAGCTTTGTTGTTGTTCTTGAAGATAAGAGTTGCTCTTGACTAGCTTGTGGGGATCTACGGTTGTTTCTTTCTTTGGCGATTGATTTGGGTAGCAATTTATTTATTGTTGATGTAGAAGGAATATATACAAGAGGACGATGATAAGTGTTTCGAGATTATGGTCTAAAATCTGGATGACCAAAGGAAAACCTGGTGGGAAGTGGAGACTTGTTGAAGGTAAACTTGACTTGCAAGGTTGATCGGCTTCAGTGTTTGCTTTAGATTTACCATTTTTTGCTATGGCTGGTTGGTTATTCTTTGCATGGGCTTGAGATGCTTCTGGTATTATTTCTCATATTGTTATTAAAGCTTTTTTATTGTTGACAAAAGAAGATGCTCATCCATTTTTTGGTCAAAACTAGACTCTCCTTGATGTGAAGGGAGTCAATTACGTATAAGGTGTCCATGAACTCGCTAGAACTCAACTTGAATATGGCTTTTGCCACTCCAAAGCTGGGAATTGAAATTTATAAATTTGTGTACACTATTTATTCTAGCTCTTTGATTTCTGGCTTTCCCATCATTAATCAGGTGCCATAAGACATCAGATTCTTGTCGGATTTTTGAAAAAAAATTTGTTGATTCTTTAGGTATGTCAATGATGACATATTATTGTGGTTTCTCCTCCTCCTTTGTTTGTACTTTTGCATCACGATCCATTGATGTCATAGCTATTTGTCTTGTTGGGGTCATCCCAACTTGGGCGGCCAAATCCATGTGAATGAGATGTAAACTTTATACAAGGCCTAAGAAACCTAATGAGTAAAATCTCTTTCATTTTTGTGGCATTCATGCATTCTTATCCACTCTCTCTTTCTCACTCACGCTTCTTCTTTGCACTCTCTTCCTCTCCATAGAAACGAGTATTAGAGATTGCATTCGCTTTTGCCACATGCTCAACAAGTGGTATCAGAGCAAATGACTTTTCTTGGGATTGTAACATTTGAGGAGGTTGAGAAGAAAGTAGAGAAGGAGAAGGAGCATCTAGAGTACTACATGCAAGAGAAGGCTTGGCTGGGAGCTCAAAAAAAGAATGCAGCAAAAGTTAGTTTAGCGAAGGTGGGAGATCAAATGGCCAAGGCAATGTTGGCAAGGAAGAAGTCCCAAAAGGGTGGTACATGAGGCAACAAAGATTTGGTTCCATCCCAGATCTTGCTTCAGAAAGAAGAGAGACATTAAGGATCTGGATGAAGCCTGGGAGCATGCGGTGGTAGAGGTGGCTTGTGTTGGGCAAGACCCAAAAATCATGAGGTTTCTCACTCTTGATGGGTATGTCAAGTGTTCACAGAGCTCAAGGGGTTCACCTCTTAGACATGTAAGTTATCATATGAGTTCAAATGAATGGGGTTTTTAATTGTCAAAATTGCAAAGTTTTAACAGGATTTTATTAACAGAAGGGGGTTTTTAATCAATTTTAGAGAAAAACCCATAAGTTTTTGAAGAAAAAGGGGTCATTTTATTACCTTAAGCATGGAAGTAAAGGGGGTTTCTTAATACCCTTTGAACACACGTTATATGAATAGTTTCATAAAGGTGCATCCCCCGAGTCACCGAGCCATCTACTTGCCCTTGCTTTGCTTGAACAATACCCATAGCTTCAGGTGTTTTCAATTGCAAATGTTGGGCTCACATCATTTGCAGACCCCCCCCCTCAAACACCTCGAATTCCTTAAACTCAGTGATAACTGCATATAGGGGCATCTAATCTTAAGCACACAGTGAGCCAATAAAATAAAGAGACTAAGGGGGTAGCCGCAAGCATTGCAAGCCAGTCCCAAGCTAAAGTGCCCCAAGGTAGGAAGCTCATGGCAACTAAGAGCCAACACACCACCTAGCAACATTGATTGCTATTGGCGACACCATCGGCTGCACCATGTTATGCATGCATCAACAGCAAGGCAAGACGACAAGGGTGGCATGGGTGGAGACAAAGTGACACACATATGCATCAATACCTCAGTGATGACATTGCTGCAAAAGATTTTTTATTAAATTCTCATTCAAATTATTTATTATAATCATTTAGTCAAGAGGTTGTTCACATTGTTGTTAATCAAATTCGATTTGATGATGGGTGTCCTTGAGGTGTGTATGCTAAATGAGACTTGGCCTCACAATTATCTACTTTGATAATGTCTTTGTAATGAAATTAAACAATGTCTTGGTATGGGAATGATTCAAGGAAAGACCTTCTCTTTGATTATGATATGATGCCCGAGTTTGCTAGATGTATCCAATTAAACAAGGGTGATGAATCCAATAGAGAACATCCATGATGAATCCAATAGAGAACATCCGTGATGTATCATGTCAACCTAGACAGAAGTTCTGTTGTATCCAATCAAACCAGGTGATGAATTTGATGGGAACCACCTGATGAATCAAGTGGTCCTAGCCTAGGCATATGACATAACGTTTAGGGGGTGTTTGTTGGGATCAACCAAACTTGGGTGGCCAAATACATGTGAGAAATTTGTAAACTTTATATAAGTCCTAAAAACCTAATGGATAAACTCTCTTTCGTTTTTGTGGAATTTGTGTGTTCTTATCTGCTCTCTCTTTCTCACTCACTCTTCTTCTATGCACTCTCTTCTTCTCCTTTATCAATGAGCATTAGAGCTTGCATTCGCTTTAGCATGTGCTTAACATGTCACACCTATTTTGCTTTCATACTCACAAATTTATTTAGCTTCCTTCAATACCTTTATTTAAAGCAGGGACTTATGTCACAATCATGCTCATTGCAAAACTTCATAGGCATTATTCCATTTATGAACACATCTAGAGTAGCCAGTGCCTGTTTCCAGCCGAAAGGTTCAAATAATTATTCAAGAAATGGCTCTTTGACATAGTATTTATCCTCCACTGATTGCTCTAGGATACAATCTTCCATTCTCAAGCTTCCACTTCAAATGATCTGCACATCCAAACATGCACTTGTTTCATCAACCAAGCATGAATTATGTTGTGGATTTTGTAGTTACATAAAACTCTTGCATTGGTTTTGATTTATGTTTGTATAAGCATGGTCCTTGCTGACCTTGTTGTTACATCCGTGTGTCTCAATTAGAGATGGTCATAGATCCAATCTTGAACTATTTGGAATTGACGCATGAATGGTAATCCCAAAATAACGTTAAAATTGTTGCTTTTTCCATAGTCTACCACCATAAAAAATTTCTCATACTCAATTCCACAAGAAGATATATTTATTTGTTCAAGCATCCCCATGGGTCTCTCTACAAATCCATCTGCTAGTTGCAACTTCGTTTTTTTTTTAGGGTTGGTTTGCCCCATTTCTCCCAGATTTCCTTTGTAGCAATGGCTACCCCTACCCCACTATCAAGTATGGCTATCATTTTCACTCCCTTCTACTTGAGTAGTAAGGTGGTGTTTCCTTCTTCACCTTCACAATAGTCACCCACCTTATTCACTGGTACCAGGCTTGCCTTTGGTTTCTCGAATAGAATTGTATCCATGTTCTCACTTTTGAGTTTGTCATGTGAAGGCAGTTTCAACCCCATATTTTTCAATTTTTTGTTCATTTGTCTCAAAATATGCAGTGTGATATTCAAAAGTTCTACAAGAGTAATGGTGCATCTTATAGGGGATGACATCAATTCGTGCATACTTTTTGTGTCCGTCATCTATGGAATTGGATTCCATTGAGATGGTACAATTCTCACCTCATATTTTGTCTTGTGTTCCCCTACAAAAGAACTTAAAGTCCTTAAGGTCTCCAGCTTACTCGCTGCGGATACTTATATCCTAGCATCTCCATACGATGACTGTATATCCCCAAGATAAATCTCATGGTCTATGTTTATCTCTGGCATGGGTGTTGACTACAACATGACACTACGTCTTTTTGGTGTTTGATCATCTTCCATAAGGATTGTGGTCACATCTCTTCCAATTCTAGAATTGGCTATATCCATTGAGACCCGGCCTTATCCGTTGAGTTTGCAACCACCCTTGTATCCAATGGAGTTTTAGTCCCCGATTGAATTGGTTTGCCCATTTTGTCTTCTTTTAGTGTGCGTGCGCTCTTCGTTTATGGCACAAACACTACTTGCTCAAGGATTTTTTATATTTATGGCTACATTAGAGCTTGAGCTGTATCTATGAGCCTTTCACACATTTCTATTTGTTTGATTTTAGTTTCAGAATGTGGATAGGTCAACAATCTCTGTTCTTGTGTTTGGCTATTTTTTAGCCTCACCTCATAGGATTGCAACATAGCATCTAAGTGCTCATTCACTTTCTCAACCGATATTGAACCTCTCAATGATATTTTGGATGATTTTTCTTTCTCCATTCATTCTCTGTTTTTCTTTTCTTCTTTCAATTGCTCCTTGATTTGTTGTAGTTCAGTTTCTAGGGCGTTTTTCTCTTTTAGCCTTTTTGCTTCATTTTGTCTCGTCTAGCTTTCCACAATTTTCTTCCATTCCTTATTGATATGTTCTTGATCTTTGTCTGAATTGACAATTTTTGTTCCCTCTCAACAACAAGTGCGTTTTTTTACAGCTTCTTGAGATTGAGCTTCCGTCATTATATTTATAGGAACCACGGGTTCTATCTCAGATCCACTTGAAGATGGTAACACTCCTACAATGTTCATTGTTGCTTTCACCTTGTTGTTTGAATTTTTTGGAAAATTAGGAATGAGATGTGTAGCACCACATTCTAAACAATATCCAATATCTCTATGTTTTTTTGGTTGATGAGGACAATTCCTTGGCCAATGGTTGCCTCCATACTCTTAGCATGGTCCCATTTGTTGTGTAGATGGCGGTGCAGCTAATGGTTGTTCCTTCCTATTAAGAATGGTCTTCAAAACCATACTCTTGATTGGCTATGAGCAGCAAGGTGTTCTTCTCCATGGAATAATAATTATTTGTGTAAATATGGGACATATCATGCTGGTTGAGTGTGGTTGACTACCCCACTATCATTGTTCAAAAGAGGTGGTTGTTGCCCTAGTATAGATTGTGACTTTGGCTGAGTGCTATATCATGGGATGAGACGATCCCTTCCACAAGTATCACATCTCCTCAATTGTGGTTGTCGTACATCTGATTCTGTATGTAAACTTGGTTCATTCTCCTTACCACTAGATCAATGATCGCTATAACAGGAGTTTGAACATCCCGCATTGTTGTGGATTCACTCTTTCAAGAAGAGGCACTACTAGTCACATTGTCTTTATATTCCATTGCTCTCTATAGGCCTTGCAATTGTCAACTACATATAGAGTATCTCTAGTGACCTTCTCAAACATCATACATTCTTTCAAATGCAAGTTCTTTTTGAGGGTCTCATTCTTCAAGTCCTCAATGAAGAGAATTGATAACCTCTAGGTATACCCCATGTGTGCAAGAATGGTGGGTGTGTAAGAGATGTGTAAGAGTGGTCAAAGGATACACTTTTCCCCCAAAAAACGAGGTGGACAATTTTACGATTTTCCGCCTTCCATAACTCCCACATATGATGCCGATTTGAGCGGAGATCATAGATCCACAATCTACACGTTGAGCTCTTTTCATAGACATGCTACATGATATGGTTTTACCGGCTAGATTTTAAATTCCTTTTTGGGGGGAACTTTGAATTCAAATAAACTAGTCGTTCTTCCTGTTTGAATTCAAAAGTTGTCCTTTGATTACTTTCTTAATACTGAAGGTTTGACTTTCTTAAACTGCCAAATAAAGAGGCCCTCCTAGACCCCATTCTCTTCCCAATGACGACAAGCCATGTGCAAAGCAACAAGTAAAAATGCAAGTGCACCAACCGTTTCTAAATTCCATTTTCTTTTTAGAGAAAAAAACACAAATAGATTTCAAAAACGGCTTGCACATTTTAATTTGTGTTCACTATTTCATATATGCCTTTCCCACTTGCCTATTGTTGGTTTGGGCAAGCTCTAAGCATTATTGCTAACACAAACGAGAAGAGGGCAAGCCATTCTTGGAGTTTGTTTGTATTTTTTCTCTTAAAAATACAAACGAACTCCAAAAACGGTTTTCTCTCTTACCATTTGTGCTTAACAAGCATACGACTAGCCCTAACCATCAATAGGAAAATGGAAAAGCTTTATGCAACGTGGCTAGTCCATATGGCAAGCATTGTGAAAAATGACAAGGCATGTGCAAAGTGGCAAGTAGAAATGGCAAGTGCACAAGCCATTTTTGAAGTCCATTTGTATTTTTTAGAGAAAAAATGGAAACGAACTTCAAAAAGGGCATTGCACTTTTCATTTGAAATTGCTTCTTTGTATATGGCTTGCCCACTTGCTTATTGTTGGTTGTTTGTTTGAGCAATTTGTAAGCATTCTTGTTAGAAGAAATGGTAATCCTTTCTAGAGCCCATTTGCATTTTTTCTCTTAAAAATTTAATCAAACTTATGAAATGGCTTGCTCTCTTGTTTTTTGTGCTTACTTCTTTGGTCACAACTTGTCGAAACGGGGATTTTACATTTGCAAGATTTTGGTTTTTTACGTTTTGGAATTGAAACATTATTTTTGGGCTTTTGGAACTGAAACATTATTTTTGAGGATTTTGAACACTTGCATTACACTAATGATATTGTCAAATATAAGTTGGCATGATAAAAGTCTATATTAGATTGTGAAGTCCTTCAATCACCAAACGATCAAATGTAACATGCATGCATGTCTTTGCTTGTGGAAATGGATGTTCATGTGCATCTTTTATTAACCTGAAATGTAACTTTTAAAAAAGCACCATTTCTAAATAGTTTTGATTAAACATCATATTTTGAAGTATAGCAAACAACGTACTTACCATAGTCTCAAAGTAACCTAGCAAATCAACTCAAGAAACCTCAAAATTAAACTAGATTCAAAGAAGCAATATGATATGCATTTGTTTAAAACACTCAAGAGCTTGTTAGCCTTGCCCGTTCATCTTGCACAAAGGTTATTATAATGTTTCTTTGGCTAGCCTTTGCCAATTGAATCCACAACTCAAGTCCATGATAAAGAGGATGATGATTATATGAAAATAAGAAGGAATACAAGAAAATGGAGATTGATGAGAATGAGTCCTTGCAGGTATTCTGAGTGAATATCATTGAGTGAATATGATGCTTTAAGTTGCATTTATACGCCTGTATATTAAAAATTGTACGTATATTACGTAGTTATACGCTGTATATCCGTATTATACGCGTTTATTCAAATAAAATGTACTTTGATCGAAATATATTTTGATTGAATAATATTTCGATCAAAATATATTTTGATTGAAATATTGTTGGACTTATATAAAAAAGTGTCATAGCAGTTCGAACGAACTGTCGTGATAGTGATTGTTAGAGAGAGGTATAGATAGTTTTTAGAGAGAGAGGGTAGTAGAGAGAGAGCAGGTATAGAGCAAGCAGCACAGACCCACATCGAGATAGACAGAGCAGGTAATTTTTTTTTGTACTGTTTTTTTTTATTTTTTATTTTACAATTTCTTTGCTAACACTGTTGTTGTGGAGCTTTTCTCGCACTTCACTGTTAGTCTGCGTTTTGTTTTTTACTAGCGTTGTTGTTGTGGAGCATTGCTCACACCTCATAGTTAGTCTACAATTTTAGACACACGTCCTTGACTGTGTTGATCCATGTGACACATTGCAAGGGGGGTTAGACTTTAAACGCTTTGTCTTGACTATTGCCGACCTCCGTGTCGCACTACAGGGAGTAGCTTAGGTTGTTCAATTAGACTTTCTATCCCTGGTTGTTGCTGACCACAGAGTCGCATTGCAAGGAGGAGTAAGCTAACTTACATATTTTCTTCCTAGTTGTTGCTGACCATTGCGTCACACTATTGGAAGATCGAATTTATAAAAAAATAGATTCCTCATCTCTGGTTATTGTTGAACACCGTGTCGCACTGCAGGGAGGGGTTTAGGGTTGTTAAATCCATCTTCTTTCGTTGTTGATGACCACCGTGTCGCACTGCAAGGAGATTTAATTAAATAGATTTGTCATCTCTGGTTGTTGTTGACCATCGTGTCGCACTGTAGGGAGAGGTTTCTTCTGTGGAGCATGTGGCTAACTTCATTAGCTTGTGCATAAGTCGCATGTTACAAAATTCATAAACCAAATATGCATCTCGTTCAGGACTTAATCAATTTCTTTTTTAGTATGCAAAAAAGCAAATGAAGAACAATTTCTTTCACAGCTACCACTCGAAGTGACAATAGACAATACTCTCACAGCCACATGTTGAAGTTCCACTTTTTATTCACCGTACTCTTTCCACCAAACTGGTGCGCTCATCGTCTTGATAGCATCTATATGCCAAGGATCCCCAAACATTCCTTCTCTGCTAGTATATATGCCGTCTTCTGTGTGTATGCCACCTATCCATCCACATTGCCTAGTAGTTGAGCACACACTTTCTTGAAATCACTGATCACTTCATTGTTTGAAGATTGCTCGTGCATCTGGAGCTTAGGATCTAAAACAAAACCTGCTCCATGCAAAGGAGTATGCAACTGCTCCCATCATTTTTTGACAAACAACATCATCATGGCTTTCTCTTTTCCTGCATAAGATGTACAATCTTTTAACTTGCAGGTGGCTTCATGCATGTACCAATAAACCCATCCAAAGATAGAGGCTTCTTTGTCCACTAATCGTATCAGATGAGTGAAGGGTTCTGTGACAGTAACAATCTTGTCTACATTTATCCAACCAAAAAACAGGAGAGTTTACAAGATGATAGCATTTGGCTACAGGTAGCAGGTTCATATTTGGGATACTTATCAAGCCAAATGTCCCATCTTGTATCTGCCTGTTTCAACAAGGGCCGCTTTAACCTGCTGCAGTGTTGACAGAACGTAATATGCTGTTGCAAAATGGGTCACACAAAAAATCTATAAATTTTTGGTGGGGGACTTTGTTCTGAACAAAGCATAAGAAGATGAATGCTCTCTTATAAACTTCACGAAGTGGTTTGCATCTAGAAGAGTTTGTTTAATAGAAGGAACTTTCCCAAAGTCCTTTAAGAGCAGCTTCAAAGTGTGAGCAGCACATGGAACCCATGTTATCTCTTGATACTTTTCTTCAATTGCTTTTCCAGTTGCTTTGTAGCTAGATGCATTATCTGTGATAATGGCTGTTACATTTTTAGGTCCTCTGCCCTTCTGATCAAACACTCATACACACCAGCAAGATATTCACTAGTTTTCTCTTTCAAGGATGTATCAATCGCCTCAAGACAGATGGAACCTCTTGGACAAATCAACATCACATTAATCAATGTTTTCTTCTGACAAATTGTCCAACCATCTAGAGAAATTGTGCATCCATACTGTGGCACATAATCAAGAGTTGTGTGCTTTAAACTATTTTTGATGTAGTTTTCACTTTATCTAGGTATTCTGTACGCATCTTATTATAATCAGGTACCACAAAACCCTTCTTCCCCGTGCTCATTAAAGCATCTTTGAAGATAGGATTTTGAATGACATTAAAAGGAATTCCACATGCAACAAATGCTTGCGTCCACTTAAGATGGAGTTCAAGCAGCCATTGTTTACCAAATGCCTGAGGCAAAGTAGGACCACTTGATGCAGGTTCTTCTCCAGTCCATGCTTCACTTCAGCTTATGTTAGAAGAGCTTCTGGTAGGATTAGAGCCACAATCCCCATCAAAGGATGAATGACATCCTCCTTCACATGAAGCAGGGGTAGAGGGAGGGTTTCGATCATTCTCAAGTGTCATCTCGATGTCGCTAGCCATAGATGGAGCCATCATTTTGGGACCTCTCTTCTTTTTGCCTTCAAGAAGTGCTCTCTTTGCCTTGAGCGCCCACTCTGGAAATTTTTCTTCAATACCTTTTGGGGGATTTTTGCAAGCTAAAATGTTTCCAATAATTTTGAACACATGTTCTTTTATCCTTTGCACATTTCTGCTAAAATTATGGCCGCAGGTCTTACACTTCAACTTTGATGTAGTCTTTCTATTGACCAATTCGTCTACGTAGTTCCACTCATAGTCTTTCACCATCTTCTTAAGATTTGCAACCTCAAAGAGAACTAATTACTAAATACACATCTAAAATCAAACTTTAATACCATTTACATTACTTTATTTATCAACTTTTTCAACCTCTTTAATTAATAAACACCAAAAAAATATTTTTTTGCAAGTGTGAGCTCTCACTTTACATTTGAATCATGATAAACAAATCAATTAATCTATCTCAATAACTTTCAAGTGTGAGTAAACTCTACACATAGCAAGTTATTTTTTAAAAACCTATCTAAATTACCTCCAAGTGTGAGTGTAACTCTATAAATGGCAAGCAATCAAAATTCACTACTTCTATAAATCTCTTCTAGGTGTGAGAATACCTCTACACAAAGAGAGAGATTATTATTTAATTTACTAGATTGTCTGTAGTGTGAGTACTACTCTACACATGGCAAACAATCATTAGATAAATCTAGCCTAAGTTACTTCTAGGTGTGAATATAGTTCAACACACAACAAGTAACTCCTCACTGTAACTATCTGACTTAGGTTACTTCTAAGTGTGAACATAGTTCAACACAAAGGAAATAACTACTAACTTTACTTTAATTGAATCACTTCCAAGTGTGAGCTTCCTCTACACAATGCAAGTAATCATTAACTACCTTACTTAATTTACCTCTCAGTGTAAGATAAACTTCACACAGAACAGGTAAAGACTAAAATCAACTCCAAAACATAAAAACACGGTTTGTTTAAAGCTCTAAATTTCTATTAAAAATTTCAATAACATTAAAACTGATTTTTTTATATGTATCTTTTTGTTGAGGATTATCTATAGATGAGAAGAGGAGAAGAGAGCTCAATGAAATGAGCAACACAATTTGTTTTCACGGTATATAAAGAAACGTATTTTGATTGAATAATATTTTGATCCAAATATTATTCGATCAAAATGCTAATAAATTATACGATACAGTGGTTTTGCTCATGTGGCACCATATAACACGGCCGGAAAAAAAAGGTGTCGTATAATACCTCCGTTTAAAGCGTATTATACGTACATTGTATAACGTACAACGCAACTTAGATGATGCTTAGTATGTTTTTCAAAAAGAAGGAATGCCAACGAACTGAGAGTTTGAAGTCATAGGAGAAGGGAGGTCAAGAACAAAGAGGGAGGAGAGAGCTAGAACATGGTCGAGGTCTGAGGGCCAAGAGGGCACTATGCAGAGAATCCTTGGCTTAGGGTTATTCATGTATGTATGGTAAAGATCAATACTGAATGTTTTTGTGAGATACAAGGTGTAAAATTCACATAAAATGTTCCAAAGGGTTAGTATGAATGCATGGAAACGTTTCAAGGAAAAGCTACTAGCTATAGCATTTGGAAGTTTCACATAAATCATTTCTCTTGTGTGGTTTTGTGAAAGATGAATGTCATGAGAAACATGTTTTGGAAATGGCCATATGGTATGGCAAGGGGTTGTTATTTATGTATGGAGGAAAAAGGGGTTGTCGCCTACAAAGATTGTTGGCCTTACATGCCCTAGCAATTAAGGGGGATCAAAAGGAAAAACAATATTCACCTCTTTAGAAGCAACATGTCCATAGCTTGTGAACTAAGGTAAACTAGGGAGGGTAGTGAACTAAGATTATGTGAGAAACCCACTCCTCCCCTAATGGCATTATGGATGTGATAGTGTGATGGTAAGCCTCTTGCCCTGCAACATGGGGGTCATGATTTGGTGTATATCATCCCCACATCACTTTGGTAATAAGAGCCATAGATCCCCTCTAAAAGAGCCTGTTTGAGATAGTGACAAGGATAGCCCACTAGTTCCCGTATTTTTTTACAAGATTCAAAGATCCCTCTTGAAAGATCTTGTGTGAGACAATGATGAGGATGGCCCACTAGCTCCCATATATCTTTCATATGAACTTATGGTTGATTTATACAATGTAAAGGGTAAAATCCCCATTTTTAGAGAGAGAGAGAGAGAGAGAGAGAGAGAGAGATACCATCGCCATAAAAAGACCATGATGAAAGAGTGAGTAAATCTATGACAAGATGAGCTCAAATTTTACTAAATGTTAATGCCATGAGAGAGGCACTACCCTGCATTGCTTTACTCCGTAATGACATTGCAAAATACAAGTTCACTTTCATCCTAAATTGGAGCACGATTAGAGCATCGAGTAATGGGGAATTTTATTTATTATAGCTAGTATTAGATAGATAGCAATCATGATCTTGTTGGTGCTCTCAGCTGAAGTGATTATTGGCCTTAAAGATTACCTTCAGTTTTGAGATGATTTTGTGATCACAATGGATCAACACTTTGATATTGCTTGCAATTGGATATGGCCCATTGAATGGTAGTATGGAGGTCATGTAGTGACTTGGGGGGGGGCATGTTGAAAATAGAAAGCACTCCACTATGATGGGGTGATGATCGCATGGAAGCCAGACAGCTTGCTACAAAGCTGACATTGATATACTTTGAAGAAGGGGTGTTGTAGAACTCAAGAGTGTTGGATACAATGTTTGACCTTTTTACTTGTGCGTGTTGGAGAGATTCCTAGGGAGGGGTATTTTGATCATCATTGCCAGCTTTTGCATGCATTCCATGTGATGATTCCAAGCCTAACTTTCTCTTTCCTTGGCCTCCCCCCATAGCTTCCTTCATAGTATCTATATCCCTTATATCCCCCATTGCCCATAGAGTACCTATGCCCTCCATAGTCTTCATTTGCATGTGTCTTTCCCCTCTTGATTGTGGGTACCTTTCAATTAGTATGTCTCAACAATGACACATGTTGTCTTGATGCAAGCATAGGTGATTACAGCTGAAGAGACATCCTTGCTTGTCACCTACTAAAAATAGCCAAGATCTTCTTCGCACACATCCCACAATCAATGCATTCCAAGGGATATGAACATGCTCGTGCACACCACATTTGACATACATGTCAACGCAGGAAGAACCAAGCATGCCATTTCTTTGTTGCATGTAGACCCAGATTTCTTTTCAACAGCCCCTAATTAACTATGTCATCCTAAATTCCAATGCCCACATCAACATCTTGCCTTATCCCACATGCCGCCAAGATGCAAGCATAGGTGATTGCAATTGGAGAGATTCCTTTGGTTTACATCCATTTTAAACAGCCTGTAGCTTCTCCAATCAATCCAAGTGATGCCACCCTGAACATGAAATTTTCATCTCAAGATTGAAATTAAAGAGAAACAAAGAGCTTCTTGGGATGTCAACAGGTGAAGCTTGTACAAGTGAGGGATGAGTAGGGTGAGGCCAAAGGTGGGTGCCAAATGGAAGAGGGACCTATGGTACTACTTGATACTGGGCACGGACACCATCCTATTGGAGCTCCTCAATACCTTTATTGGCCTTCATGTGTTAGAGCTCAATAGTGGTCGTAGCCTATTTTCCTTTAACGTTGCATGCAAAAATGAGGAGGTGGAAACAATAAGTAACACTAGAGAAAAGGGCGGGAACTATAAGAAGAAAGGAAAAAAAATAAGGGGGGTTGGAGCCTTGTATCATTTGCATATGCCAATGATAGCCCCCCCCCCTTATTTTCTAGATTGTAGGCCAGTGTCACACGAGGGTGGAAGAAATGTAGTTTCACTCACATGGAAAGGAGCCCAATACAAAGACAGTCACACCATTTGATTAGACATGCTCTCAGTTGTGGGAGACCCTTATCAAGCCGGGAAACCCTCTCATATGGAGACATGGATACTGCTAATCAATTATCAAAAAAAAAAAAATCACTTTTTCCTATAGGTGGCATCCTTATTGTGTGACATAGAGTTAGCGAAATTAGTTTTCAAGTCGTAGAAGTCTCCGTCCAAGTGAAGCCACATCATATATGGCTGCCGGTCATGTGTGAAAAGGGCCTAATTGGCATTGCCTAAAATGAAGGTTGCAGACTCTGAGGAAGAGCTCAAGGAGGATTTTTGTGAGTTCAACAATGATCAAGATGGATTTATTCTAGTTGTTGTGCTATGCCATGTTTATATGACCAACCTTTGGGAGAAGCCAAGTGATGATGAGGTCAACAAGATGATTAGAGAGGTTGATGTGGATTGGGATGGTCAGATCAAATTTGGTACTCCTCTAGAAACACCTTTATAAGGCATGTACCACATGGCACAAGAGCTTGATTTTCATAGTATGGAATAACCAATGGTAGGTTGAATGGGCATTGAAGTCCACCAGAGAGTGCTCCTCCTGATGGGAACCTGCATTGTTATGAACGAGGACTTCTAACATGCTTAAAGATCATAATAGCCACTATTGTACTTTTCTTACTTAAAGCATTGGCCACTAAATTTTCCTTCCCTAGTATATAACTAATCAAAAAGTCATATTTGCATAATAATTCCATCCATCTTCATTGTTGCACATTAAGATCAAGTTGAGTGTAAATCTACTTGAGGCTCTTATGATCTATGCATTATTTAATAATTCCATCCATCTTCATTGTTTCACATTAAGATCAAGTTGAGTGTAAATCTACTTGAGGCTCTTATGATCTATGCATTATTTAAATCATCTTCCATGAAGATAATGCCACCATACTTTAGAGCATGTAGAATAGATAACAATTCCAAATGATGGTCAAGGTAATTTAGCTCATGAATTTGTAACTTACAAGATTCATAAGCAACCAGTCTCCCTTCTTGAATAGAATGCCACCGATCGCCGGTCCACTTGCATCAGTGAGGATAGGGAATGTCTTTGTGAAGTGTGAAAGTCATAAGGTTAGAGCATTCACCAAAGCTTCTTTGAGTTTTTCAAAAATAGATTGAACACAATCATTCCAAGCAAACACTTAAGTCTTTTTAAGGGTATTAGTCAATGGAGAAGCTATCTTGGCACATAACCAGTAACTTTCAATAAAAGAATGATATTGTCTTTTTAATCCAGGAAAGTCACATACTTCTTTGATAGATTTAGGGGTAGGCCAATCTATAACAACTTCAATCTTACGTAGTTCAGTAGATACACCATCCTTGGATACAATGAGTCCCAAGTATACCACTTTTTTGCGAGCAAAAAAAAGTACACTTGCTACGCTTAGCATAGATCTAGTTTTCACATAGAAGTTCAAGTACTTGTCGCACACATTGTTCATGTTCTTCCTTCTTTGAGTAAACCAAGGTATCATTCTAGAAGAAAAGAGAAAAATCATCAAGGTATTCTCTAAACATGTCGATCATAAGGCGATTAACAGTTTCTACAACATTTGTAAGTCCAAAAGGAATATCTTCCTCCTTGATTCAAATTTGATAATAGCCAGACTTAAGATCATTTTTTGTGAAAATAGAAGCTCCATCTAATTGATGAAGCAGCTCGTCAATCTTTGGTATTGCATACTTATTCTTGATTGTTACTTGATTTAATCCTTCTTTTGATTAAAAAGAACAAGAGTAATCCATGGAGAATCAGTAGGTCAAATAAAGCCTTGGTTAAGAAGTTGAGTAAGTTGCTTTGTTCCACAGACTCAGGTACTGACATCTTGTATGGTCTACAAGCAATTGGTTGAGATCCTAGAATAAGCTCTATTGATTATCAACTTCATCCTTGGGTGGTAGCTCTAAAAGCTCTTCAGGAAACACATCATCAAACTTGGTTATCCAATAAGATTCAGGTGTTTTTTACCTCTTCTTGTTGGGTTAAAACTAAATTGATAATAGAATACTTTTATGTCCTCTTGACTCATCAATTTTCCAAAATTATTGCATGATACTCCAAGGAAATTTTAAAATATCCTATAAGTACAAAGCTGGCTTATAACCTGAAAAAACTTGGAATTTTTTTGGGCTACTCATTCCACCTTTAGAGTTTGATTTGAATAAAACTTTTGAACCTAACTCAACCAAAAAACATGTGTTGCTTTTGGTCAATTTTCACAAATTTAGCATTAGATCACCGTAAAACAAATCTTAGTGACCTCTAAGTGCTCCATAGCTAGCATAGATACCCAGTTTTTAAAAATTCTATATTCCGAAATTTTCCTAAAATTCACATTTTGATGAATATTTTGGAGGTGCTTTTATCATCAAAAGGTAACTTTGAGAAGGTTTATGGATTTCTCAATATGTAACTCTTCTTTCTTGAGTTTTTTGGCACCTAATACATCAAATAGAAAACAACCCAAAGGCAGGAGTGATTTTCCAATTTACTAGATTGAGACTCAGAGCTTCCACCACAACAACCATTATGATAACATGGAGGCTTAGCAGGGACATTAACAAGCTTTCTTTGTGCAAAAAATTATTTCCTAACAAGGAGCATCCCCACCAGAGATAGTTTTATGTAATAGGTTACAATGAATACACTATGTCATGGAATGGATGCAATAACTATGACTACACTGTCCCTTACATAGTCTTCATGACCATATCTTGATCAAGATTAATAAGAATAAATTTGGACTCTATTGTTTTTATTGTTGTTGAGTTTGTCAGTAACCTAAATTAGATTTATAACATTTTAAGTGTAAAGTGCTTCTTGCTTTGGCTATTCTGTACATAAAAAGGTATAATAGAGTAGAGTCCAATCTCTAAATAATATCTACGGAATAAATCTTGGCAGAATTCCTACCATGCACTTGTGCCATCCAAAACTTAGCATATATTGATATAACTATGTTGCTTGATTACAAATCAAAGAGAATGTCCTTGTGTTAAAGAAGAATTTCCCTGTGTTAGTACTTGATTCCTTGTTAGAGAGAAAGAGGGAGAGATCTACAAGCTGGTCTATATATTGTAGTCTCTTACAAGTTGGTGGACTGTAACACACTTGAGATTTGGCACATACGCACATAAAATGACTTAGAAGCTTTAATGAACTACTCTTGTCAAAAGTAACCTTGAGGTGAAGCTCTACCCAATTATGTACTCTTTGAAAACAAGAAAGCAAAAACTTGTGCTATGATAAGGTAAGTTTCAATATCTTGATAAGTAATCCCTAAATTTATCATTCTTGGGTGTTTCCAAAGACCTTAGGGGTGACTTGAAGTATCCTAATCTTGTATAAGTTTCATTATCAAGCTCTTCTAGCATAGACTTGTTGAGGTATGATTTTTAAATGGTCTTCATAAGAACAAATATCTCTTCAAGTGCTTAGTGATTTTTTCCATGAATTCTAGAAAAAAAAAAGGACCCTAGGGCCATGCTAAGTCCTTGGGGACACTCAAAAAGAGGGTCCACAAGGGAGCGCCATTTGGACAAATAGGGGTTCCTATTTGGCAGTTTTGTGCACCCTTGTGGCCACTCTAGTTGAGGGTCCCTAGGGCCCCTAGCATGGTCTTAGGGCCCTTTTTTTAAAAGCCCAAAACTTGGCTCCCATATCTATCATGAATTTATTGTCGAAAAGGAGATTTTGTTTTTGCTGCTATAGTGTAATCTCTTACAAGTTGGTGAATGGCTCGTGAATGGTTCTTGGATTGATTCATGGTGGGGTTAAAAAACAATTTTTTGTCGTGAAGAAGAAAAAATGGACCCTAGGACCATGATAGGACCTTAGGGACCCTCAAAAAGAGTGGCCACAAGGGCACGTGAAACTGGCAAACAAGGGTTCTTGTTTGACACTTTTGCACACCCTTGTGGCCACTCCTTTCGAGGGTCCATCGAGCCTAGCATGGTCCTAGGACCCTTTTTTTAAATCCATGGAATCGGCTCCCATATCTATCATGAATTTGTTGTGTAAAAGAAGAATTGTTTTTTATTACTATATTACAATCTCTTACAAGTTTGTAAATGGTTCTTGAATGGATCCATGGTGGTTACATAATATTTCTTTGTGCTAAAGAAGAAAGCTATGTTCATGGAGAAATCTTGCTAAAGTAGAGTGCTTCATTTTTACCACATACATAGTGTTGTCAATCGCTCATACAAAAGTGAGTGTCAAGACACTCCTAATAACATGGTGAATATCATCAAATTTAGACTAAAAATACATACAAAATTGAATCCCAAAATGCATCTATTTTTGGCCTTCAAGGGCACTACTCCTGACCCCTCCCCCCACCCCCCCCCCCCCCAAAAAAAAAAAAAAACCCCATTGGCGATAGTAGTCAAGAGATGGGATCCAGGGTAAAAATGTGATAGATAAGGGACTATGCTCCATCTCCTACCATAATGGTATATTTTGCCCATCTCCTAGCATAATGGTATAGTTTGTTATACCCAACTATTGAGTACTACTGAACTTAGTGGAGATATTAGTATTAAGTAAAACTATCCAAGATAGTGCTGATGATTGTAATGTCTCTTATTTGGCTACCAAAAGTCCGTTGTTGAAATTTGAAGCTAGGAAGCATTTTTTATTTGAAAGAACCTACACAAATAGTGCGCATATCTTGTTACAAACCAAAAAAAATGTCAAACATAGAATTGATCTTCACAATAAATACAAGGCGGGCTTAGAAATAAAAAATCGAGTATAGTGTCACATATTTTACATAGAATCATCATGAACATGATGTAAAATTTTCAATTAAAGAGGCTGGGGGACATTAGGAATAACAAGGCATTCTTAGAGGCATGCGATACTTGGTTTTGATAGCAAGGTAAGGATAGTTATACAAGGAAATGATGTTTTGTTCATCCTCCACCTTGAAAATTGAAGCACCAAGGTGCTCTTGTGGTAGACACTCATTATCTGCACCTTTACTATTGTGGCATTGAGGGTACTACAATGTTGATGGAAGAAGGGGATGTAGCTGCTTGGTATTGCAATGGAGGGATTGTAAGGTCCCTCACAAACCAAGAATAGAGCGTTTTCCATCTTTGCACAGGTTGCTTGCATCTCTCCCCTCAAAACAAGTTTACTCTGTAGTAAACAACAATTTTTGTGAGCACAAAGGGACAAAGTATAAAATGATATCATTCTAATAGTCTATACAAAGAAGAAACTAGAAGGACAATCTTGGACAAGTTTGCATACATAATGAGTCTTACTCACACTGTAAGACTCATTTGCATGCTATGCAACACTAGATGGTGCACCAAAGCCACCAAAAAAATATCACACCCTAATGGTATGAGGAACTTCGCTTACTTTTGTTGATAGAGGTGTGGACCCCTCAGTGTTTAAAGCCATAAAGAGGTTGTTTGTCTCTAGCATGATAAAGTTAGAGATAGAGATGCTCTCAAGATTTGAATGTAAGCTACAAGGACAGTTTCATTACCATCATATACTTATGTTGGAGGTGAACCCTTGCAGCGCCCACTCCCACTTAGACCTCCTATTGTTGTGGTGTACAGGTCCTTTGAGCCCATCCTTTTGCTGCCTTCAAGAGTAGAGGTGTGCATGTAGTGTGAGTGAGTAAAAGTAGGAGGAGGATATTGTTTCATGTTTCAATGGAGGTGAGATAAGAGGGACCAGCTAGCTTGGTGTGAAAATATGTGGTGTGGACAGAGCAAAGAGAAGGGGGACGAGCTTGCTTGGTGCTACAATGGAGGTGGAAGAAAGCTAGTAGAGAGAGAATCGGTGCATGTGGTTGTTGCAACAATGGAGAGCTTGGGAACAGATTTATAGAGATAGAAAATCACTTTTAAGCTATAGGATAGGTTTGGGGAGAATTTGGAGGGTGGAAGGTGATATTTTGAATTGTTCCATTTTGTTTTTTTGGGGTTTAAAGTATACTTTTTATTTTTAACACTAGGTTGGTAACCTAACAGGACATAAAAGTGTCCTTTCAGGGTTTTGAAAACAACCTCCAAAACCATTGTAGATCCACTCATTTTGTAAAATCCTTTCATGAGGTTATAGTTCAAGGCCTACTACACATGTAAAAAATAAGAAACTTGTAAAATTTCTCATCTTTTGGTCACACCAAGCCTCCAAAGTTGATGGACCAGTACATTTTCATCAAAACAGTCATTTCTTATGTTTTGTAGCATAAAAATAAGATTAGGGATTTTTGTAGGACTTGAGATAAATTCCCTAGTTAACTTCAATGGGTTGGTGATAAGAACATATGATTGCTTCTCACTCACTATTTTTTGTTTTCCCAAAAGAAATAGGTACAAAAAAGTTGAATTTTTACCATTCTGCAAACCTATCATCAAAGTTTCTATAGCCACGCTCAATACAAATAATATATGCATGTTTTCTTAGTTCCCTATTGTCCTTTAGGTTCATAAGGATCCATGGAGCATGTCAAAAGAATATTATATCTCTTACCAAGGGGAATCTTGGGGACAAAGATGAAGTGCTAAATACAGCAAACATGAAAAATCTGGGTTCAACATTATGAGTTGTAGAATCCCATAGAAACTATTCAATATCTACCCAAAAGTGATCCTTATGACTAGATATGGTTACAGCTACCTACAAATGCATGTAGTTGTCACAAGAAACTAACAATATTGAAAAAGCTATACTTGATATACTAGAATGTTTCGTTTTCTTCTATAATTGAAAAAATCAACCATCGTTGTCCACTATGCAAAATAGGGTATTAGGTGCCCCAAAACTCAAGAAATATTAGCTTTATGTTACAATATGCGACATAGAAAATCAAAACTGCATTTGGATATCATGAAAGCCACCAAAAAAATCATAGAAGAGCTAAAATTGGCTCAAAAACAGGATTTGACAATTTTTGTAATTTGGTCATAACTTACAACTTTAACATTTATTTCTCCCTAGAAGCATCAGGACATGTTGAGGACTACTAAATATAGTTCTCTAGCATTATAGACCTCACAAACATGAATTCTAGAGTGGTATAGTTGCAAAAAGTTGAAAAAAGCAAAAAACAGGACCCGTTTTTTCACACAGTTTAGGTTGTGAAATGTTGTGCAAGGACAAGGTTAAAGATGGAATTGATATTCCACAAAAATGTCGAGTTTTTTTCAGCTCATGAGACAAATTTCTAGATAGATAGCACCTCAAAATCCATTTTGAAACTCTTGACATAATTCAAGGAAAATGGTCACTTAACAGGACATAAAAGTGTCCCAGGACATAAAAGTGTCCCATTACCAACCTAGTGTTAAAAGTCAAAAAATGCTTTTTTGACCATAACATAGGTTTGGGAGGCTTTTAAGGAGGGATAATATGAGTTTTTATTTTTATTTTTAATTTCAAATTCTTAGTTATTTTTGAATTCGGTCTAAAAAGTGAGGGAAAAGAGGTCAAAATTGTCCCCCCCCCCCCCCCCCCCCCCCAAACCCCCTTTCCCCTAGCCATCTCCCTTACCTTCTCACTAGGTAAGAGGCCATCAAGAGGTGTAGGGGTACCTTGTCCCCGTACTTTTTTGAGGGTATAGAGTATGTCCACCACCCTCTTTCTATTGGCTGGCCTCTAATTAACATTATTCCCAAAGGGACCCTAGAGGGTTCATATTTTCCTAATGAAGTGAAAATTACTTTACTTTGGTACTTAATTGTATGCACAAAAGAAAAAATTGGGCCTACCATGGCCTGTTCAAGAACTCATTAATGTTTACTAGTAAAATAAGGTTGTTCTCTAGAGATTTTTGTACATTGTGTAAAATGGGGTTCACCTAACAAATATGTTGTGTTTGGTCTTATTGATCACTCCTTAGGTTTTGAGAGACCATCATGACCATACAATCAAGAGTTGAGAGCGTTTCTTATTTCTCTCTCATAAAGTGTGGTGTTAGCTCTGAGTTGAATTAAGTAATTCTATAAATACATACATATGATAGGCATATTTGATTGTTTTTTCCAAAACCTTGAAAGGACACTTTTATGTCTTGTAGGTTACCGAGCTAGTATGAAGCCTTATTTTATAAACCATCTCATTTTTTCTGTAGATTTTTATTAGTTTAGTGAAGTTCACAAGTTGAAGTTTAAGTTGTCTCTAATTCTCGATAATGGTAACCCTAGAGTTATTTACAAAAGTTAATACAACATTCTTTAATGTAAGTGAGCATCATTATCTTTAAGCCAATCCATCCCTAAATTTTTGTCATAAAATTCTATGGTTAGGACTCTAAAATGAGTGTTGAGGGAGCGAATCACACCACCTATACAGTGCATGCATCACTACCTAGATCAACATAATTTCATCAAGGACACAGATGACACGATAGGCGCACAAAGGCAATCTCTATATCTTGTGAGGTTGAGACCAACCCACACATACAACACTCTGAAAGGAAACCTAAACCACAATCAGGAATCTCATTGCTCTCAACTACACCACCCAACCCATATACACACAAACGGAAGGAAGCTCACCAAATTGTACTAGAATCATACAAAACTTAAGGAACACTCTCTTCTCACTAGGATACACCTGTCCCAAAGCCTCTACACTCAAAAGCCTCACTCTAGACCCATATGGGCAAAACACGTATGAAGACAAAGCAAAATATTGGAAGTGCGTGAAACTAAAATTTGTGAGCATCTACACGTAGTTTATGTTACCATCATTCCAATGACTACTTTCACGCAGAAAAAAGATATCATTTGATATACTTACGGCCACTAATAGCTCATAGATGTGTAAGCATGTGTACTCTACTCCACGTGGAATGCTTGGCATTGATGTGTAGCTCTCTTCGAGCATATCACAATGGTGTTGTCGATTCTCCAGTGTGATGAGCAAGCGGGGAGTTGCGTCAGAATGAAGCTCACACTCTCTCTCTTTCTCTCTCACACACAGTCTACGACAGCTTAAAACCTGATTTTGATAATTTAAAGTTCTCTTTAGAAAATGACCTAGGTACCTTATATACTAAGGCTACCATAGGTTAAACCTAAAACAAAGTTTCATGGGTCAAATGGCTTTGTATGTACAGCCTCCAAGTGCCATTGCACCCCGGCTTTTGCAACTAGACTAACTACTCATTACAAATGATGTTTATAACCATAATCCGTAGCATTTTATAACTCTTAGAAAATAAGGCTTTGTTGAGGTATGTCGTACTGTTGACCCACGGGTCAACACTCCCCCCTCCGAATTTATGTCATCCCTGACATGTCCTGGTTGTCAATGTCGGTGCGGTCTTTGTTGTCATGTTTCTTTCTTGTGCTCCATTGCTTGCACATTGTGTTTTGGATGCCTTTGTAGATTCCTTGCTAGAATCTCTTTTGATGTACGGCCTTACTATAACTTCAAGAGGCCTTACTATAACTTCAGGAATGACTTAAGGCTTTGAGTCTTCAATTGTCTACCTTTTGTGTTAGCTTTTCTTCATTGGGGACTTCTTTGTTCTTGCATCAAGGTGATCAAAGTCGCATCTTCCACAGTTAGCTTTTGTGTGTTGTGTAGATCATTATATTGCTTCTACTTAATACATGACTTAATTACTGGACAAACCCCATTCATTCCCCAATTAGTAACTTGCTTCAAAAGGGCCTTATCCGACATAATTCATGATAGATGACCATATATGAGCTATCATTGTTCATTTGTCCCCAAAACTTGCATACATGATGTATAAGGTATATAGATGGCTGTCATGGCTTTAGATTTGACAAAAATTCATCTTTGGCTAGGAGTTAGATTTTTTATTTTTATCTTTTTAAAACCCTTAGCTTGTATTATCTATTCATAGCCTCCTAACAAATTTTGGCTTGATTTGGACTTGTATTTGGCTCTTTTTGGATTTCAGTCTCGAAAATGACTGATGGGCATCTTTGGCACCTTCAAGCTTCCAAACACCTGTAGAACCAATGATGATGACCAAAATTTTTCTTGACCCCTGGTTGCTCCTGCAGACATCTATCGTGATAGATGACTGAATTCTCATTTCTATCCCCCCCTATTTTTGTCAGTACTTTTAGTCCCTTTTTTTGTTAGGCTTCATTAAGTCACATAGAAGATAGAATATTTTTAGTATAAAGATCTACAAACTATATACGACCTTGTAGGTGCAATGTGTCTGATAGGAAACTTTACACTTGATGGGTGCTTTTGTCTAGTTGCATCACCAACTTTCTTTGTCCTTGTAGGCTATCCCGAAGTTTTATGACCATTCTCAGTCATTTTTTGGCCTCATATTGTTGTTGAACACTGACCAACATTCTTTTCTTACCTCTGACTTTATAGACTTGTGCATATGGATTTTGAGACATACCTCATGAAGTTTTGTCATTTTCCTGTACCTTCTTCTCTTTGGATTGTTTTGTTACCATATACATGTGGTAGTGATGTGTGTGAACACACTAGGACCGCCGGGGCATTTTTTCCCTCTTTAGGAGGTTTTTTCCCCCGTGCATTGTATATACGCCCATCACTCTAGGGCTATCTATCTTTCCATTGCACACTAAGTAACACACTCTCTATTGTGTGCCTTGAGCTTCCTTCGTCTTCTCCAAGCTGTGTGTGTTTCTCTGCAACCCTAATTCCAACAATTGGTATCAGAGCAGGTCACGTCCTCCCGGGCTTAGTCGCCAGCTGCTCCAGCACACGCCTGCTCACTTTTTCCGATTTCAGTGAGCTTTGGCAAGCGTTCGCAGGTCGACAAATATTTTGGGAGTGCTCGAAGAGCTCGGTCTGCTCAGAATTTTGATTTGGGCTCATTTCGGCCTCCGTTTCCACTACGGGCAGTATTGCACAGGCTATTTCGTCATTTTGTGCAGATTTTCTGTCAGTGCCGTTTTCTGCATAACAGGTGCCTTATAGTCTTCTACGGTTTGTGCTATATAGCACAAGTTGTTCCCGCTCCATTTCTCCTATTTTCGGGCAGTTTTCACATCAGGTGCAGCATTTACCATGGCTGACAACAACAACACAGATGTGTTCAAGATGTTTGCTGCTGAGGACAGGTTGGATGGGGACAACTACCCTATGTGGGCTTATATGATGCAACATGTTCTTGTGTCAAAAGGTGTCTGGAACATTGTGCAGGGCATTGATGTACGTCCTGGTTCTGAAGATGTAGGCGATGTTGAGGATGTTGCAGGTCTTGCTGCAAGGATTGCAGCTGTTAGAGTTGTTTTGCCTACAGCAGAACAAGCTCGTTGGGATGTTAAGGATGCGCAGGCTCATGCATTGATTGCATTGTCTGTGAAGCGCACCATTATTCCTCACATCCGTTCAGCAAAATCTGCAAAACAGGCTTGGGATATTCTAGCAGGTCTTTATGCAAGCCGCAATGAGGCTAAAATTGCTTTGCTGCGTAAAGAGCTAGAGTCGAAGATTATGCATGAGGAAGATGATATGGACACTTTCCTTGCTAGTGTCAAGGATATCAATGAGCAACTCATTTCTGCAGGTGAAGTCATTTCTGACAGTTCCCTTGTGCAGACTGTTCTTGATGCCTTACCAGATTCCTACCAGACTTTTGCTAGTACTTGGAGACTGATGACCCAAGGAAATCCTGAAGTTGTCAAGTTTGATGCATTATGCACATTGCTGTTGCAAGAGTCACTTTCTAGAAAAAACAGGACTAGGCAGCGTGCAGTTGAACAGGCTTTTATTGCTTCTCAAAGAAAGGGTGGTAACAGTAATGCAGCCACTTCTTATGGTTCTGCTGCGAGTGGCAAAATTTCTGTTCCTAATGCTTCTGCTGGCAGCACTTCGTCTGGCAATTCTGGTGATAAGGGCAAAAAGAAAATGCGTTGCCATTATTGTAAAGCCAATGATCACTTGATCAAGTCGTGTCCTAAGTTGAAGGCCAAAGAGGCTAAGAAGAAAGAGGGTGGTTCCACTGCAAATGCTGGTTCCAATACAAATGCAGCCATTGTTGAGTCTTCTGTGAAAGGAGATTGTGATGCTGATGTTGATGCAGAATGGGCTTTTAGCGCAGAGTGCACTTACAATCCTGCTGTCCATGATGCATGCTTGTCAGTTGCTGCAGATTCACATGTGTGGTATTTCGACAGTGGTGCTACAAAAGCACATTACCTCACATCGTGAATTGTTTACCTCTCTCGAGTCTGTCCCTCAATGGGAATTCAGTCACTTGTGCCAACAACGCCTCTTATCCAGTTCAGGGAGTTGGAAAGATTGTGCTCACTGCTGCTAATGGCAGTTCCTTCACACTTGTTGATGCACTTTATGTACCTGGGATCAAGAAGAATCTATTGTCTGTATCCGCACTTGCTAGACTTGGACTTGTAGTCAAATTTGTGGATGATAGATGTACAGTTCATGATCTCAGTTTTGGTGATGAAATTGTTGCATCTGGGCTTTTGTGCCGTGGGCTGTATAAGCTCACTTTGTATGACAAGTGTGGACAAAATTTTGCAAATGCTGTTGCCGATTCAAGGGCTATTTCAGATGCAAAACTTTGGCATGCACGTTTTGGTCATCTGAATTTTGCCAGTTTGCTGCGTTTGCAGAAATCTGATATGGTTGCTTCTTTGCCGCCTCTTGAAGCACCTATCAAACATGTTTGTGAAGGCTGTATTCTGGGTAAAATGCAGCGTTCTAAGTTTCCAAAGGATGGTTCAGTTAGGGCCACATGCAGGTTGCAGCTTGTGCATAGTGACGTTTGTGGGCCCATGCAAACTCCGTCCTTGGGCAATTACCTGTACTTCGTGACTTTCATTGATGATTACTCCAGGCATGCGTGGGTATTTCCGCTTAAAGCGAAGTCCGAAGTTTTTATGTGCTTCAAACAATTTTTGGCTATGGCTGAAAATGTCTCAAAATGTACTATGGGGACCCTCCGTTCCGATCGAGGGGGGGAGTATATGTCTCATGAATTTAATGCATTTCTGGCTAGTCGTGGGATAAAACACCAATGTACAGTGCCTTATACACCTCAGCAAAATGGTGTTGCTGAGAGGAAAAACAGGTCACTAACGGAAATGGCACGATGTATGGTCAAAAGTCAAGCTTTGCCGCATTCTTTTTGGCTTGAGGCCATCATGTGTGCCACTTATGTACTTAACAGGTGTCCTACGAAAGCTTTGCAGTCTCTTACTCCATATGAAGCATGGCATGATAGAAAACCTTCTATTGAGCACATGCGTGTTTTTGGCTGTTTGGCATATGCTTTGGTGCCACAAGTGCAGCGCAGAAAATTGGATGATAAGGCTGTCAAATGTATTTTTGTTGGTTATAGTGCTGAAAGCAAAGGTTACAGGTTGTATCATCCGCAAACAAAACGTATTTTGGTTTCACGGGATGTAGTGTTTGTGGAAGATTCTGTTCAACCCTTGCTGTCATGTACTAGAGACAGTAATGTAAGCTCACAGGACATTTATGACACTTTGTTGCCTCTTTTCAGTGGTGGAAATACGAATGTAAGTTCCAATGAGGCAAATGTACAGCCTATGGGGGTTTCTGAAAATGTTTTAGAACAGCCTATTACTGATGCAGATGTACATGATGTACTTGATGAGGAAAGGGCTGAAAATGAGCAGGCTAGAGGTATGCCAAAATGGCTGGTGCACACTTTGCGTGACAGTAAATTGGATGCACCTTTATCTAGTCGTACTCGTTCAGGCTCTCGCCATGCATCTTATGCATCAGATTGTTATGCTTTGGCTGTGTCTAGTTTACATGATGTTGAGGAGCCTCTGTCTTTTGATGAAGCACAGAATTCAGAAAATTGGATTGCTGCCATGAAATCAGAATATGATGCACTTATAGAGAATGACACATGGACTTTATGTGATTTGCCTCCTGGCAAAAAGGCCATTGGTACGAAGTGGGTTTACAAGTTGAAACGCAAGCCGGATGGTGAGATCGATCGCCATAAGGCTCGACTTGTTGCAAAGGGTTATGCACAACAAAAAGGCATAGATTATGAAGAGACTTTTGCTCCCACTTGTCGTATGACTACTGTGCGTTTTCTATGTGCATTGGCAGCTCATTTTGGTTGGGATGTACATCAATCAGACATTGTTACTGCTTTCTTGAATGGTGACATATTTGAGGAAGTTTATGTAACGCAGCCTCGCGGTTTTGTCATAAAAGGACAAGAGGACAAAGTGTGCAAATGTAAGAAGGCTTTGTATGGGTTGAAGCAATCTCCTCGTGCTTGGTATGAGAAAGCTGACACTCATTTGGTTAAACGAGGCTTTCGTAACAGTCCAACAGAAAGCACATTGTATGTAAAGCGTGAGGATGATGTATTTCTCATTGTGGTTCTTTATGTTGATGATTTGCTGATCACTGGACCAAATGAGAGACATATTGCTGAATTTAAGGCTGATTTGAATGCTACTTTCAAGATGAAAGATTTGGGGCTGTTGCATCATTACTTGGGTATACAGTTTAAGCAGTGTGATGGTGGTATTGCCTTGTGTCAGAAAAGTTACATAGAGACATTGCTATGTAAGTTTGGACTTGAGGATTGCAAACCTATTGCCACTCCCATGGAAACAGGTTTGAAGTTGAGTCTACATGATGCTGGCGATCCTGCTGATGTCACTCTTTACCAAACTGCTGTTGGCTGCCTCATTTATGTATGCAACACGAGGCCAGATATTCAGTTTGCAGTCTCGCAGGTCAGCAGATTTATGCATAGCCCAGGGTCTAAGCATTGGCAGGCTGTCAAGAGGATTTTCCGCTACCTTAGTGGCACTTTACATCTTGGCTTGTTTTATCCCAAGGGGGGATCATTGCCGCCAGACTTACATGCTTTTTCGGACTCAGATTGGGCTGGTTGTTTTGACACGCGAGTGTCCACAAGTGGTTTTTGTTTCATGCTTGGCAGTTCATGTATATCATGGTTGAGCAAGAAGCAACCTACTGTGGCCACTTCGAGTTGTGAGGCTGAGTACAGGGCAGTCTTCACAGCTACGGTTGAGTGTGTATGGCTCAGACGCCTTATGGCTGACTTGGGTGTTGGACAGGACACTGCCAACACTATCTACACTGACAGTCAGAGCGCATTGGCAGTTGCGAGGAACCCAGTTTTTCATGCTCGCACAAAGCACATTGAGGTGCATTACCACTATGTCAGGGAGAGGCTCTCAGCAAGAGAGATCAGCTTGGCTTATGTGCCAACACAGGACAACCTTGCAGATCTTTTCACAAAGGCATTGTCTCGTGAGAAGCTTGAAGCTTTCCGCAAAGCTTTGGGCTTACTCCCCTTTGTGGACTGATCCTGTCCTCAGGGCATGGCACTTCCCTTTACTCATGTGCCAGCTCTCGTTCACCGCATCACTCCAGGGGGGATTTGTTACCATATACATGTGGTAGTGATGTGTGTGAACACACTAGGACCGCCGGGGCATTTTTTCCCTCTTTAGGAGGTTTTTTCCCCCGTGCATTGTATATACGCCCATCACTCTAGGGCTATCTATCTTTCCATTGCACACTAAGTAACACACTCTCTATTGTGTGCCTTGAGCTTCCTTCGTCTTCTCCAAGCTGTGTGTGTTTCTCTGCAACCCTAATTCCAACATGTTTGAGCGTCTCTTTAGTCTTTTTCTCACCTGGATTATGATTTTTTTCATGTTTTTTTTTAAATTTCAAAAAAAAAACTAAACAAATCAAAAAATACCTCAATGAAAAGAAAAATATTCAACTAGAATTCTAAATGCTATGTACACTGTACACATGTCCCTAGGGGCTCATATATGGCTTTTGTCCCCGTACTCTTCTTGTAATGCTATTATGAGGGCATATATACTTTCTAGTGAGGGTGATGACTTGAGTTCCTAGTAGGGCTGTCATAAGAATCATCACTGCCGCCACTATCATCAACAAGGTTGATGTCTGGCACTTTTCCTTGGTGGTTTGGCTAGATATGGAAAGTTACTATCTGTTTGCTCTTAGATTGTTGTTTTTGTAATGAGTTTCCTAGCCAATTGATTAGTGTGTTGTTAGCATGTTGAAACGGTTGTCTTCTTCTTGGTTGAGTCTTTTCTTCCTGTATAGGAGCCATGTATGAAGATACTTCTCGCATTTGCATTTTCATCGAAGATTTTGGAATCCACTTCTGATGCACTTGATTCTTGTAATGGTGACATTGGTTCTTGGGTCTTTGATCTAGACAATCATAAAACTGTGCATTAGTTAAAGTGTCATCCATGTCACCTCTGCTGGGTTTTTTGGATTTCCATTGTTGGCATCGTCTTGAAGCTCCAGGTGTTCTATGGAGTCATATAACTCATCTTTTCCTTTGTCTTGATTCGTGATAGTTCTTTGTTTGCTTTTTATCTCAAGAACTTGTTGATGCCGGGTTCTCTTTGTTTTCCTAGATCACACTCACTGCAAAGTAAGGAACGACATCATAGCCATCTTTATCACAAAACTTCGTTGTTGGACCGTCTTGAATAACACACACACTAGAGTAGCCAAGATGTGTTCCCATTTTAGTGGCTCTAAAGCTTCTTCAAGAAATGTTCTGGGATATAATCCTTATCTTCAATTTCCCTTTCTAGGATGCAGTCCTCTTGCTTTAAGCTTTCACATTGTAAAGCTCCACACATCCACAATTATTTAGGCTTATCCAACCACTTTGGAAGTTCTAATCCTACTATTGTAGCGGAATCAAACTCCTCCACAGGGGTTCTCATCATATCCTTGTAACTATGGTCCTTTAGATTTATTATTGTTGTGGTTTCCATGTGTCTCAGGTAGATATGGTCATAACCCCAATCCTGGACCATTTTCAATTGCCTCATGAATGGTCTTTCTAGAATGATATCATAGATGTTCTTCTTGCCAAGTCAACAATAGCAAAGGTATGCTCATACTCGATGCCATAAGAAGTAACAACTACTTTTTCTAGCAAGGGCCTTTCTGTGTGTCCATCTGCAAGCTACAGTTTCATCTTGGTATCCCTCACCATTTGTTTTCCAAATTTTTCTAGATCTCTTTTGTTGTGATGGAAACACTAGCTCCACTATGAAGGATTTCTATGGTTTTTACACCTTGGAATTCCATAGGAAGAGTGGTGTTCCCATCTTACCCCTCACCTTGTTTAATGGCACTGGACTAGTGATTAGCTGAGGCATTTCAAGCTCTTTGATCCCTTCTTTTATCTGAGTTGTTGGGTGTTTAAGAATGATTTTTTAATGCATTTTCCACAGTAGTCCACATGTTTGTTCTTATTCTAAGCAACTCAGCTAACGTTATTGTACAGGTGACTGGTATCGACAAATGTTTATCTACCATTTTGAATCAAAGACCTTGTTGGAAGACAATCTCTGTGATGGGACTGCAATAACATCTGACTTGGCCTCGTTCTCTCCGTATAGGACAATAGTTTTCTTAGCAAATGGGATTGACTATCCATAGACTATACATATTCTTTATCTCCCCAATGTGATTACAATTCTAGATTCATTTGAGATCCAATCTCAATATCCTTTATTGGAGGAAGAAACACTCCTCTCCTATCATCGGTCCAGTTTAGTCATCTGCTTAGCTCACTAGCTTCATTGGCCTCTCGAACTTGTTTTCACAGTTTGTCAAGACCATCTATTTTCTTACAACTCTTAGGTTATCTATGCTAGATCCCTTGGAAGAGTTGGTCGTGATATTCAACACTATCCTTGGTTCTAATGCTGGTTTGTTGAGCTTTGGTACCTGTGTTCGTGCCTAGAATCTAGCTCTTTTCATTCCTGGTTTGGTGGGATTAATGGTGTAGGTGGGACAAGGATCACATCCTGAGGTTTTGCAATTGGTGGTTCTAGTAAAGCTTGGGCTATTTTTGAATGATTTTCTTGCACATTTCAAGCCTTTGATTTTCTAGTTCCGCCTATGGATATGTCATCCACCTCTACTATTAGGTTTGGTTATTTTTTAGCCACACTTCATAGGATTTGAAGAGGGTATCTAATGGCTCAATTACCTTCTTGACCAACACCAATCCTCATAAACAAGCACTTCTTGATCTCTCCTCTGTGGATGGTTCTTCTGGAGGTTGAGACATCCACGTAAGAGAAGATGCAACCCTTTCCTCATGTTGTTGTATCTTTTCTTTAGCTTGGGTCAGTTCCTCAACTAGGGAATTTTGCTCTCGTTTCCTACATGATTTCATCCTAGCCTTTCTAGCTTTCCAAGTTTTTTGTTTGCTCTTGGTTTTTTGACTAGGTGCATCAATCTTTGTTTCACCCATCTCTGGACTCGTGTCGATTTCCATCTTCTCTGTCTTTGGGTTCTCCTCAGCTTCCTTTCAATCTTGTACTCTTGTAACTACTTGAACTGGTAGAACGTTTTTGTTTTCCGAGCTACTAGGTAACTAAATGACTCTTGAAACATTCATTGTGATCTTTTTGACTTGGTTTGGGTTTTTTGGACAATCAGCAATCAAGTGAATGATACCACAGTCAAGAAAATAGGCATTTTGAGTGATCTCCATCCGAGGACATTGTTTGACCAAGTGGTTGTCACAACTTTTGTGACAATCTGTCTTTAATTGAGGAGCTTCTTCATGCATTTACTTTTTGTTGTAAATAGGTTTTGACCTAGCTAAGCCTCTACTCACAATGAAATGAAATGTCCTTTCATCCATCTCATGCCTTCTTTCTTTAGGTCTAAATGCAAGAGGTGGAGGTTGTACTAGCCTCACCACTCCATGTGTTTCCCTCATCTTCTGTCGCTTCAAAGGGTAGTACCTACTGTTAGGAGTTTTTGGAGCAAGGGATTGCGCATATGTATCTACACATGCATGGTGCATCAAATAAAGAATTGCCCATTTATCAGAGCCAAGTGGTTATGTGGGGCCCACATGTGTACAGATAGGACAACATGTACATACTGCATCGATTTTCATCGTCATCAGTATCAGTCTATTTTTCTATAATAATGACGAGTTGGTAGCACGTAAAAATTCTCGAGAAAGATATCTACGGGTTGACGACATGAGGTAAGCAGGTGCCTCAGATGGCATCCACTGGCGTCAGGAGGTCGAATGGGGTCAATACTTGCACGTGGATAAGTATGGACACAACGTGGGTGTTTTCTTATGATAATTATGCAAAACATTCATCATGAGGACTATAGTTGGGGGCCACTTTACATGGTTTCAGGATGCATTATTGGAAAAAGTTCAGTGCTAGGTGTGCGGATGGATGCAGGAGGGTGACAACTATGCACTGCGAGGCCACTTTTTGGCGTGTTTGGGGTCCGTTTGAGGTCAACTAAAAGGCCAAAGGTGCCCAAGTAATAAAGCTAAGTGTGGGAGCTGGAAAAACTGAGAGAAGACCAGAAAAAACATGGAGAGAAGAGGAACAACCACAACTAAGTTTTTGCTTTTTTTTGGAGCCTGTTTTGGCCATAAACTGCTCATCCGAGGTCGGATTTGAGCACTTTGACATTGTAGACAAGGGTTTTGGGCCGTTCTGGACACGATGAAAATGTCCATTTTGCCAAATTCCTCATTGTTTTTTTTTTTGTTTTGGTTGTGTAAGTTTCTCCTGTGAGTGAAGCCTCTGCTCCAATTTGTGATTGTATCTGGCATATTTTACCCATATTGTGTGAGTTATTTTCCCCATGGCCCAAGCTCAATTGTATCTAAACATAAAAAATTCTCCTCATTTGAGCTGAGTTTTTTGGGTGTGTGTGTGTGTGTGTGTCTCTGTGTGGAGTGGGCAAATGGATAGTCTCTCTCCTCTTACTCCATCGGTGCGTTGCCTGTCTCGGCCAGGTGGGTTGTGTAAGCCGAGTGGTGCTTCATAGTGTACGTGTGTATCATCCCAAGAGTGTGTGTCGGGTCATTATAGAGACATTGTGTGTGTGTTTCCATCCTGCTCACATTCTTTTGGCACCCCCACGGAGGATCTTATTCGAGTACCTTCAGCTTCTGGATTCAGGATTATAGGTTGCAGATTACAGGTTACAGGTTACAGGTTACAGGTACAGGTACAGGTGTTTCACACAGGTACAGGTAGCTAGAGTAGAGTGATATACTAGCAAGTAGAAGTCCCTTGCATTTGCTGTGGGTATGCATCATTTGGTGCTTGTTTGAGCGCATTGTCTGTGGTATTGTACGTTACTTGTGGAAACTGCCATTGTACGCCTTTGTGGAGCCATACTTGGTTTTATTTGGCAGTCCCAGCCATTTCTGAGACTTGGTTTGGAAGATAGTTATTTCTGAGACTTGACTATACGAGATTTGCATAAGCTTTTGTGAGAGGGTCGATAGCGTGAGGTTTTATTGAGCTGGGGGGTTCTCAAATGTGAGATCCTTTGGGTGATACAGGAGGCTGGAGCACCCTTTTTGTGACCTCGCCAAAGGCTATGTACTAGTGATTCCTACTTGATGCTTGGGTTCTATTGTTGGCAGGTTATGCATACATATACAGTCTATATTCTGGGTTCTTACTGCTCTACTTCTAGGGAAACTCTGCCAAAATTTTTCCAGGTTGTGATGGCTGGTTTTTTGGTCTTTTGAGCCATTTATGCTGTTATGCTGCTGAAATTCTGGTAAAATCATAGGATAAGTCAGATGTGCCTTCTTGGGAGTTGCATGGTTGGCTTTAATGGATGATCAAAATGGATCTCAATTCACTCGTTTTCACCCAAAGAATCCAGATAAATGTTCATGTGTTCAGGTAGATTTTTTCCCAGTAGCACATAGTCTTTATGTTCGGGCCAAGAAGATTACGAGAGATACTGGAATGCCCTTTACTTGTTGTAATACCGATGATTAACTATGAAAATTGATGTGCATGTGTTTGTCCTTATCTAAAGACAAGCTCCATTGAAGTTTCTAGGGATTGAGTCAGTCAAAAGTTTTGGGTTCTTGCATGTGTGTTCCAAGGGGTTCTCAAAGCATCGTAACTTGAGTAGCCATGGTTTTCTCTTATCCGGAATTTCATGGAAGAAGTGATGAAGATGTGGAAGACTTTTTGGAAAAGATGGAGGTTGCTTGCATTAGCAACCAGATTCATGACCCGGCATAGATGTTACGTCTTCTCTAGATTTGTTTGAAGAGTGATGCACGAGTTTGGTCCAAAGCATTTGTGTGTGGTTGATCCACCTATAAGATTGAGTTGGGACAATCTAAGGCATCGATTGGAAGTGGAGTTTGTGAAGACAGAAGATCTTGACAAAGTGTGGCAAGAAGTACAAGGTTTGGTGCAAAATAAAGGTGAGGCAGTAGATGCATACATACGTAAGTTTTCAATGGCATGGGAGAGGATGTGCAAGGCCTTAGCACCACAAGTACCCCCACCTGACATGATGAAGAAGGACATATTATTGGCTGGTCTTTGGGAGAATATACGTTGGAAAGTGGAGCTAAAGAAGCCTAGAACATATGAAGATGCATTGGAGGTGGCAAGGAACAAAGAGTGGAAGCTAAGGAAAATGAGCCAACTAGGGGTGGAGTCTTCGCCCAGAAGGTCTGAGCTTCAGCCTATGGATTCTTTACAAGGTCGCATGCCAGGGGCTCATCATGAACCAGTGGTTTCTGTTACTCCTCAGGTTATGCCGGCAGTGGTCACGACAACAGTGCAAGATGATGGGCTAAGGCAAGACATGAGGCAAGCGGTAGATTTAATGAAGAATCTCAGCCTAAACATGCTAGGTAATGTGGGAAATAATCGAGGTCGGGGGACGTTTGCAAATCAGCCAGGAGGTGAAGAAAAATCCAGGAATGGTGTTGGACAAGGCAATGGTAGGTTTTGGAGGCAGACGCCCACATGTTATAACTGTGGAGAGTTGGGACACATCAGCCCGCAATGTGATAAGCCACCAAGGATGGGGGGAGACATATATCCATTGCCAACATAGGTGCTAACTAGGTCAAATGATTATGGCATTGAAATCAAGGGAGAAGAAGGAACCAATGGATTAACCCAAGGGGAAAAGGGAAAGACAAAAGTGATAAGTGTAGTCACCTTGGAAAAGGCATCAAAGCTAGAGGATGCATTAGTGATGCCTATTGGGAAGAGGACCACACAGGATAAGGAAGGAAGAAGTGCCCAAGGTCCTATCAAGAAGAAGGGAAAGAGCCATGAAGAAGAGGATGTCAAGGCCAAAAGAAAAAGAAGGGCTCGTCGCAAGTTTCATGTTTCAGATTTTCCACTAGGGGATGGGCAATTAAGTGATGACTTGAAGGAGTATCTAACGAGCAGGAAAGCCGATATTACTTTTTCGCAGCTTATAGAGATGGTGCCTAAGATAAAGCGACAATGGAAGAGGATGGTGAACCCAATGGAGAAAGAGCTACCAGAAATTTTCCCAATAGTAGATGTGTGGCACAAAAGAAAAAATCTAGGACAAGGTTATGTTGATGGTGGAGCCAAAATATGTGTCATAACACACTCATGCGTTGAGAAGATGGGTCTTACAGGGACTAGGGTGTCAGGCTTCCGGACTAGATTGGCAAACCATCAGAAAGTAAAATATTTGGGTGTTGTAAAGAACTTAGAAGTGGAGGCGTATGATGCAAAGGCAGTGGTTGATTTTCATGTGATGCCAGCGGGGTTGGGAGCATATCCTATTATACTGGGCATACCATGGTTACGTGTAGTGGGAGCTGTTCAAGATTGGAGACATGGTACGATTAGCCTCTATGGAAAGACAGGTGCCAAGAAGCTATATAATATAGACACAAGTATTGGAGGGGCCTTATGAAGATGAGGATGAGTCTAGTGATGAAGATTATTCCATAGTGATTGATGAGGACAGTGATAGTACTACCAACAGTGATGAGGATGTTGATGTTGCATTTCTTTTGATGGACAAAGAAATCCAGGAGTCTGGTTTAGTTACATTTGCAAATGAGATTGAAGATGAAAGTGAAGGGCCTTATGAATTGAATGAAGGGCTAATTCAAACCAAGTTTGATTTGTCAAAGAAGCAAGAATTGATGACACAAATGATCAGTGGAGACCTCTCAGCTATGGAGAAGGAGATATATTTGTACATGCTGGCTAGTTTTCTTGATTTTTTCATTATTTCATATGAAGAGATCAGAGGGTTCAAGGGCAAAGAGATGCATATAGAGCTAAAAGAAGGTGCTAAGCCAGTGCAACAAAGTCGAAGAAGGATGGGTTGAGAGCAAATGGAAGCCTTGCGGGAAGAGGTGGACCAGTTATTGAAGGCAGGGTTAATAGTCTTAGTGGAAACCACAGAATGGGTGAGTCCAGTAGTAGTCAGCCCAAAGAAGGATGGAAAGTGGAGGATTTGTGTAGATTTTAAACCCTTAAATGCAGCCACTAAGAAAAACCCATATCGTCTTCTAGTCATTGATTAGATCTTGGATTCAGTGACTGGCTATGAGAGGTACAGTGTGTGTGATGGTTTTTCAGGCTATTTTCAATTGAAGATTGATCTTAAAGACCGAACAAAGACAACTTTCATTATGACGTGGGGTTGTTATTGCTACACGGTATTGCCATTTGGGTTGTAAAATGGACCATCTTCCTATCAAGAGAGAGAAAATTGGGTATTGGAACCATTCATTGGTAGTTGTGTTAAAGATTTTATGGACGACTTATGTGTCTACAGCAGTAGGGTTGAACACCATGAGAAGCTGCAGATGGTATTGGCTCGATATGATGAATGTGGAGGACAACTAAATCCAAAGAAATGTCATCTAGCATAGCCAAGGGTGAAGTTATTGGGCCATATGTGTCAAAAAATGGCATTGAGGCTAATCCAGACAAGGTTAATTCTATTATTCTTCTTCCATCACCTACGAGTACGAAGCAATTAGCAACCTTTATACACAAAGTGAAGTACATGGAGCGGTTTATTCCATTATCTTCACAGACCCTTTATCCATTACAACAAGTGGAAAAGCATGATCCATTGCAATGGGATGACAAGTGTGAAGAAGTGTTTCAAGAGGTGGAAGAGGTGTTAGAGGGGTTGTCAGCCATGCAGGCTCCTGATTGGGAGCAAGTGTTTTATGTAAATCCATCAGTAGGGGATGATGCCATTGGATCCATGCTATTTCAAAAGGGGAAGGGCAGCCATTATATGAGGCCAGTGTATTGTGCAAGCCGAGTGAAGCTAGTAGCAGAGAGAAAATTCTCGGAAGTAGAGCTAGTGATGGCGTGTAATATTTGCTTGTCGACGATTTCATCATTACTTGCTACCACGGCCTTTTTTTTTCTTGACGAGTTATGCCTTTTTGCCACAGTTAATTAATGGCACTAACATGTCAAATGTGGTCAAGAAATGGGTAATCGAGATGCAAGATTTTGAGTTCTCTTTTTTAGTGGAGAACAGTACAAGAGCTACCCTAGCTGATTTGTTGACTTACAAGGAGAATCCCCTTCTTGTTTAGGAAGAGGTGGTGAGAAAGGTAGTTGAAGAAGTGCCACAGATCAGAAATGCACATGTGTTGTTCTTTGATGGATCATACAGAAAGAGCCATGATGCAGCTTCAGGGGGTATAGCACTTTATGATCCAGAGGGGAAGCTAGTATGCAAGAGAGGGTTCAAATTGGATGCCAATAGTAACAATGAGGCTGAATATGCTACGTTGGAAGCCGGATTACACATTTGTTTGAAGCATGGGTTAGAAGGTTGAGCATAAAAGGTGATGCCTTGTTAGTTATGAAGCAAGTGTTGGGTGTGTGGAAGAGCAAGAACACCTCATTGACGAAAATGTGTTTCAGAATTAAAGGCCTGTTAAAAAAGTTTGAATCAAGGAGCATCAGACACATTGAACATGCTCTAAATGGAGAGGCACATGAAGCGGTTCAAAGCATGATTGTGGAGCTATTTGTGTTAAGGACTAACTTACCTCTTTATCATGGCCTGGAAAGTTTGGCTCAAGAAGAGGAGTTTTTGCTAACAAGAATCATTCCAAAGGACATTCAGAAGTCTAAGAAGTATGGTTTTCTGCATAGAGCATCCAGGTACAAATTGATTGGTGACTTCTTGTACATGAAAGGGTCTGATCTCATGTTGAGACGTGTACCTTGGCGGGAGGAGCTTTATAGAGTATTGGAAGAGAATCATGAAAGTGCATGTGGCAGACATTTTTCTCTAAAGATCACCTTGCATAAGATCTTGCAAGAGGGGTATGTATGGCCTAGTTTGCACAAGGATGTTCACCATTGGTGTAGGTCTTGCAATAGGTGTCAAGCATTTGGGAAGAGAGTGTCAAAGCCAGAGCTACAAAAAACCATTATGGCGTTTGATGTGTTTGAAAAGTGGGGGATTGATGCAATAGGACCGTTACCTATCACAAGCAGGGGCAACTATATTTTGACTGTAGTGGACTATCTCTCTAGATGGGCAGAGGCTATAGTAGTAAAACAAATCACTGCAAAGGATATGGAAAAATTTGCGTATGATGAAATATGTTGCAAGTTTGGGGTGCCATTGGAGCTACTTTCAAATAAGGAGCCATGATTTAGAGCTAAACTACTAGACTTCTTATGCGCAAAGATGAAAATTAGGCACCCGCATACCACTCCTTATTACCCACAATGTAATGGATTAAATGAAAGATTCAATGGTGAGTTGGTATAAATCCTTTCGAAAGTGACAGAGCACCAAGGAAAGAATTGGGATTTGGAGTTGCCTAGTGCATTATGGGCTTACGGTACTTCGGTAAAGACATGTACTGGGTTTACTCCATTTCATTTGGTATATGGAAAGGAAACACTATTGCATGTGGAAGTAGAGTTTCCTGTGGTCAAGATGTTAGAGAAGTTGCTTGGACATTCCAATGATGCATTCAAAGAGAGGCTCTTACAGTTACAAGAGGTTCAGCTGGATAGGATGAGTGCATTGGAACATTATGGGAAGATGCAAGATAAAGCTTTGGCAAAGATAAATGAAAAGGTCAAAAGTAAGGGTATCAAGAAGCATGACTTGGTTTTGCGGTACAATAATAAGCTCGACAACACCTTCCAAAAGAAGTTTCAAATTAAGTGGGAAGGTCCTTTCAAGGTAGTGGAGCATTTTCCGAATGGTACTTATCAGTTGGCTAACGTGGATGGGATTCTACATAAGTCAAGGGTAAATGGATTGCATCTTAAATTATATCATTACAAGTTAATGATGGTGGAGCAAGATGAGCCGTCTATAAAACAAGTAATGTATGTGAGGGATGAGGAGACCTATGATGCGGCGAGTCTCATATCTCTTTTTTCTACTACTGATCATGAATGATCTAGCAGGCTAGGGTATGGGCAAACTATGTTAGGAGTTTTTTGGAGAAAGGGATTGCGCATATGTATACCACATGCATGGTGCATCAAATAAAGAATTGCCCATTTTTCAGAGCCAGGTGGTTACGTGGGGCCCACATGTGTACAGATAGGACAACATGTACATAGTGCATCGATTTTCATCGTCACTAGTATCAGTGTTTTTTTTCTATAATAATGAGGATTTGATAGTGTGTAAAACTTCTCGAGGAAGCTATCCACGAGTCGACGACATGAGGTAAGCAGCTGCCTCAGATGGCATCCAGTGGCGTCAGGAGGTCAAATGGGGTCAATAATTGCACGTGGATAAGTACGGACACAACGTGGGTGTTTTCTTGTGATAATTATGCAAAAATTTCATCATGAGGACTATATTTGGGGTTCATTTCACGTGGTTGCAGGATGCATTATTGGAAAAAGTTGAGTGTCAGGTGTGCGGATGGATGCAGCAGGGTGACAACTATGCACTACGAGGCTACTTTTTGGCATGTTCAGGGTCCGTTTGAGATCAACTAAAAGGCCAAAGGTGCCCAAGTAATAAAGCTAAGTGTGGGAACTGAAAAACCTGAGAGAAGACCAAAAAAAACGTGGAGAGAAGAGGAGGAACAGCTGCAACTGAGTTTTTGTTTTTTTTGGAGCCTGTTTTGGCCATAAACTGCTCATCCGAGGTCGGATTTGAGAACTTTGATATTGTAGACTGGGGTTTTGGGCCATTCCAAATGCGATGGCGCTGTCCATTTTTCCGAATTCCTCATTGTTTTTTTGTTGTTTTGGCTGTGTAAGTTTCTCCTATGAGTGAAGCCTCTGCTCCAATTTGTGATTGTATATGGCATATTTTACCCATATTGTGTGAGCTATTTGCCCCATTGGTGTTGGCCCAAGCTCAATTGTATTTAAACATCAGAAATTATCCTCTTTTGAGCTGATTTTTATTTGTGTGTGTGTGTGTGTGTGTATGTGTGTCTCTGTGTGGAGTGGGCAAATGGATAGTCTCTCTCCTCTCACTCCATCGGTGCGTTCCCTGTCTCAACTAGGTGGGTTGTGTAAGCCGAGTGGTGCCCCATAGTGTGTGTGTGTATCATCCCAAGAGTATGTGTGTCGGGTCATTATAGAGGCATTCTGTGTGTTTCCATCCAGCTCACACCGCTTTGGATGTTATAACACACTATAGTTGGTACTAGTGCTTGTTTATTAGATGCTTTCATCATTAGTGTGTATCTCATGTCTATAGACATTCTAGCACCTGGCAAGAAAGGTTGTATCCTAAGACAAGATGTGGCCTTGTAAATCTTATTGGCCCTGGTGCCTTCCCTGTAACATATCTAGGTGGAGTAGGTGCTACTGGGATAGGTTGTGCATACCTCTCCCTAGCATATTCCATGCTATAGTAACACTCTTCCCTTACAAGTATGGTTTGCCTATTTCCTCTCAATTTTTCACCACTTAGGCTCTTTCAAATTAGACTTTACAAGAGGAGTTAACCTCTTGACCATTTTTTCAATAACTTTTCTTGCTTCCTAATGGACTCACTCATTTGTGAATCACTGTGCTGAGAGGATGTGTTGTCCTCTTGACTTGTACAATTATTTTCTTTATATTCCTCACAGTTATCCACCAGATAAAGAGCTTCTTTGATCAATTTTTTTAGCGTCACTCTCCTCATCATATGCAGATAAAGATGAGCATCAATCGTGCCTTCGTAGGTAGTTCCACTCTCGAATAGAACTTGATGTATCTCTTGAGTCGTTATGCCGCTTTTTGTATTGATTCACCCTCTTTCTGTTTGAATGTGTGAAATTGTGAGACTCTATTGTGAGCTATGCCTTTCTGTAAGAAAATTTCTTTGATGAATTCTTCAAACAGCTCATCTAGAGTCTCAAAATCTTGTTTTTCCACTGAGTCAAACCATATAGCAACTTCATCTTGTAGAGTCAATCTAAATCTCGCAAACTATGTCACAAAATCCAAAACTTCCACTCATCTAATTACTCTTCAAAAAGCCGCTACGTGATCTCTTGGATCTTTATCTACGGAGTATTTCCTATTTACCCATTTTTGGATCTGGGATGGTCTAACCTGCCGATTGTTTACAAGTCTAATCATAGACTCTCCCAATCCTTCTCTTGCTTCAGGCCTTCTACTATGGCTAGGTTCTTCTTCAAAGGGACTGGTCATTCTCTTGGAGATTGATCCATTAGGAAGATTCACTTGAGGAGGTATGTCTTGCATCTCTGTGATCATTTCATAACTCGTTTTTTCTCTAGAAGGGGATCCAGGTGGCTCCCTCTTTGGAATTCTTGTAGATATTTGTGTGTTTGGTTGGGGTATCTGTGGTCCTTCATTGACAAAATATCCACCTATTTCTAATGTAGTCTGTGGATTTGTGCTTTTTATAGCTCTGTATTCTCATCCATACTTGTCAACAACTATAGATTTCCATTGAAAGTTGAGTCTGTATGTATTGATATATAAGAGCTTGTGATCCGTCAGCTCTTCTAGGTATGGCTCTGAGCACCTATAAAGGTTTCCTTCACTATCATCAATGTATCTATACAATTTTTCACTCTCATGATCTTTCATCTAAACTCTCACAACACGATTGTTCTTTATCAATTGCAAGTTTGGAAGATCCATTATGGGCAGATACTCCTCTATCGCTGGGGTTCGAAAGCTTGTATAAGCTGAGTTTGAATCTAAAGAGGACATGATCTCTAGGCTTTACAGCTCTAGCTTGATGTAAGAAGACTTATTCCAATGTTTTCAAGTGCTTTGGATAAGGAAAAGTAGAAATTATGAGCATGATCATTTCCTCACAATTCTCTCAATTTATCACTTCTAGACACCCCTAACTTCTAGACAAATTTTGAGGCATTGAACAACATTTTTTCAGACGCTGAGACCAACACTAGATCTTGTAGCCACTAAGTCTTGTAGAGCTACTCTGGAGTTTCATTTTGATAAAAAAACGTTTTTGAATCCGATATCAAGAGCTCACGTTATGGCCAAAATAGTTTTCTGTCGAATTCAATTTTTCTATAGGTGAACTCTGAAAATTTTAGAGTGTCATCACTAGATGTGATTTGTTCCACTTCATTAAAATAAATATGAACCCTCTAGGGGCCCTTTGGGATTAAGGTTAATTAGAGGCCAACCAATAGGAAGAGGGTGGTGGACACACTCGATACCCTCAAAAACATAGGGAGACAAGGTAGCCTTACACCTCTTAATGGCCTCTTACCTAGTGAGAAGGTAAGGGAGGTGGATAGGGGAAAGGGATGGGGACCACTTTGACCTTTTTTTCCCCACTTTTTGGTCCGGATTTAAAAATACACTAAAGAATTCAAATTTTCAAAAAAAATCAAAATTTCAAGTTTTCCCTCCTTAAAAGGTCCCCAAACTTATTTCATGGTCAAAAAAGTATTTTTGACCTCCAAAAGTAAAAAACGTGCACTAAAAAATCCAAAAACTTGATTTTTTTCAAAAAAGTTCGAAACATCATTTTCCTTCCTCCAAAGTCTTTCCAAAACTATTCTATAGCTAAAAAAGTGATTTTCTCTCTCTACAAACTCTTTTCTAAGCTCTCCATTGTTGCAACAACCACAGGCACCCCCTATAGTCTAGCACTATCTCTCTGCTAACTTTCTCCCACCTCCATTGTAGCACCAAGCAAGCTCCTCCCCCATCTCCTCCCCTTGCCCATCACATAGTTGCATACCAAGATAGCTCCTCTTCCTTCTCTCACCTCCATTACACCACGATTCACGATTCTACTCCTTCTAATTTTATTCACTCACACTACATGGAAACCTCTACTCCTGAAGATAGCAAAAGTATGAGCTCACATGACTTGCATACCACAACAATAGGAGGTGTGAAGAGTGTGTGGGCATTGCAAGGGTTCATCTCCAACATAAAGATAAAATGGTAAGAAAACTATCCTTGTAGCTTACATTCAGAGCTTAGCATCATCTCCATCTTTAAGTTTATCATGCTGGAGAGTATAAACCTCTTTATGAATTTCAATGTTTAGGCTTCATACCTCATAACACCGGGTGGTGCTATTTTGTTGATGGCTTTGGCGCACCATCTATAGTTGTGTAGCATGTGATTGAGTCTCACAATGCAAGTAAGTTGTGTTATCTATGGAGAGTCATCAAAGATTTTTCTTATAATTCATTCTTTGTATAGTTGTCATTAGATTATCATTTTGTACTTTATAACTTTGTGCTCACATAATCTGTTGTTCACTTACAGAGTCAACTTCTTTTCAGAGGACACGAGCAAGCAATCATGTGCAGAGATAGAAATCACTCTATTTTTGTTCCATGAGGAATCTTTCACTACAATGTTAAAGGATTTTGATAAGAATAGTAGAATTTTTGTAAATCTTAAACCAATAGGTACTCTCTAGGAGCTCTTAGAAAAGCCATCCATATAGTACTACTATCTTCCTTAGTGTCATAGACACACAAATACTCAAGTGTATATGAATCTCTAGATGAGGAAGACAAATAATTGTAAGAGAAGCCTAATAACAACAACATTGTCTCCGTTTGTAATTATTTTCATGAGGCTAGATTCCTCTATAAATGCAATATAAATGTGTTTCTTTGTTAAATGGTGTCGCATTGAGTGAGAGTATTTAGTTTAGATTACTGGAGTTTCATACAGATTTGAGAATTATTGTTGAACTTATGGATATTTTGATTTTCCTGTAAGATGTTTCAAGTCTCAAGTCTTAATCATAAATTCAAGCAATATTTTGATTTCAGTTTAATCATTAATGGTTATTCTTATTAAAGTGGATCATAACCAATAATTTTACAAATTTTTGCCATGTAAAGGCCCCGAGGGCTCTCAACAAAAGTGGCCACAAGGGCGCGCAAAATGTCCATCCAAAAGTCCCGGATGGGCATTTCGCGCGCCCTTGCGGTCACTTTTTTTATAAAAAAAACTTTTTTAGTGTTAAACTTTTAGACCGTGATGCAAAAAAAATTATATCTTGCTCCAATTCTCCCAAAATAAATGTACAAGTTGGTAATTTCTTTTAAAATGATATAAAACAAACATTTATGACTTTTTCCTTAATCTACGGGCTCCAAAGAGCATTAAAATCATGGAATCTGAAAATACTCAAAGAACTAATGTTTTTTACTGTGTTAAGGATTGTATTTCCTACATACAAAACTTTCCCAAAATCTTGCCCTAACACCTTCAAAGGCCCCAGGGGGTGAGCTCTTGCTCTTTGTACATCTAACTTACAACTTTATCTCATACTTATACACAATAATTTTGCAGATTTTTGCCATGTAAAGGCCTCCAGGGCCCTCAACAAGAGTGGCCACAAGGGCGCGCAAAATGGCCATCCAAAAGTCCCGGATGGGCACTTCGCGCACCCTTGTGGCACTTTTGTTTATTTTTTAGTGTTGAACTTTTAGACTGTGATGCAAAAAAAATCTGCGGGCTCCAACGAGCATTAAAACCATGGAATCTGAAAATACTCAAAGAACCAATGTTTTTATTGTGTTAAGGACTGTATTTCCTACATACAAAACTTTCCCAAAATCGTGCCCTAACACCTTCAAAAGTGGCTTCCAAGGAGTGCCCTCGGTCAAAATTGGAAATTGAAGGAAAATAATCAGAACGAACTCCTAAACTATGTACAAACTTTAAAATAGCCAAAATTTCTTTCAAAAAAAAGTTATTGCTAAAAATTTGAAAATAAACTTCCCTTGGACTTCCCACGACGATAGAAATCAAAAGGTTCAAGGAGAGGTGTGGCATCGAGGCTTCTTCCGTCAAGATCTCTTGTACTTTATCATGTCTTCTCATGTACAATCTTACCAAACAAAAACAAATTTACACTTTAAATGACTACAAATCTTATTTAACTTATCAAACAATCTAAAATATGGTAGACCTAGAGTGCTCTTACACATCAACAATTAAAAGAGTCCAAATTTCTTCTCATTAACTTTGATAAAAATACATTTGTGAACAACTTCCAAGGAGTAGTGCGGTCATAGTTCTTACATCCATTCCATGACATGGCATGGTATGGGGTGACCTATCACATAAAAATATCTTTGGTAGGAGTGCCCCCATGTTAGGAAAGGGTGTGTTGTTGCTGATGAAAATATGTTGCATTGTCCTACTAAGGATCTCTCCATGTTAGCATAATGATTTTTGGTGTAGTGGGAGCCACATTGCCGCTGAGGAGAGCTTTGTGCCACCGTAAAAGCTTCACGTTATGCCAGTTCCTTGAGCCATTCTTGCAAACAAGGCCACTCAACTAGCATAGTAAGAGGTGAACTTGTAACAAAAACATATATGAATTCAACATTTGCAAGCTGTATAATAAAGACACTTGTTAAGTATATGTTGTACAAATTTGCAAGTATTTCCATTCAACTAGGAATAAACAATCCTAAAATATACATTAGGATGAGCTTACCCACCTCTAATAAGCATGAATTTGAAGCACCTACCTGCAAGATGTAACAAAGAAGACTATTTTAGAGGAAAAGTGGTAACACTTGGCCTCTCTAACCTGTAGCCTTTCACTATTTGTGCAGAAAAGCAACCTTTGTGCCAAGCACTACAAAACAAGTAGAGGCAACACCTTATACTTCAAAGTCTATGATAAGAAGAACACAACTAAAAGTAAGAAGTATATTGTTACCTTGCACAAAGGGGTGTTTTATTCAAATATGTGATGGTATTGGCAAGATATTGAAGAACCATCAACATTCGTCTCACCAACGGTACGACATTCTCGGGATGACCTCTGCTCACCCTCATGTGCGGCCTTCAGTGCAAACGCCACGGACAAGAAAATATGTATGCATACAATTTGTGATGTCCGTGAACACCATGGAAGCTATTGCATGAGGAAGCAAAAGATGAAAAGAGAGAGGGGGGAGGGAGAGGGAAGAACATGAGAGGAGAGAAGGGGGCAGTGGGGGAGAGGGAGAGAGAGGGTAGGAGGAGGAGGAGGAGAGAAGGGGACAGGGAGGGAGAGTGAGGAACATGGGAGGAGAGAAGGGGGCAGTGGGGGAAAGGGAGGGAGAGAGGGGAGGAGGAGGAGAGAAGGGAGCAGGGAGAGAGAGGAAAGGGAGAAAGAAGGGAGGAGGAAGAGAGAACAAAGGTTTTTCTTTTGGACTTTTAGTGCTTGTAGGTTTTAAAAAAGGTCAAAATATGATCTTTTGATATGTATATATGTTGGGGGGAAGTTTTAAGTCAAAAAGAAATAAAATAACTTGTTTGAAAAAAAGTCAAATTTTGGCTCTTAGTGACCCACGTTTTTGCTGATGTGGCCACACCTCTTTACTCCCTTCACTTTCAAAAAGCTAGAGAGAGAAGGTGACCTCATAGGTCTACATCCTACATGTGTCTAAAATAAAGGCTAGAAAGGACTACTAAAAACTAGCTTCTTGAATGCCCTTGTCCACTTAACCCTACACAATATTAGTTTTAATCCCTAAAAATTAGGATTCCTTACAAGGTCCATGCAAGGTCCATATTTCTCCTAATGTACAGGTGTCCAAACTTGGTTTTACAATGATATCTGGGATTCTAGGGTCAAAAGGAAGTCGTTTGATTGGTCAAAGTTCCTGTTTGGCCTCAACCTGTTCTTGGAGACTTTATACGCGTATGATGTCTCCTGACTTAGAATTTTCCCAAAGTTGAACTATAAACTCTCCTTGATGTACTCTAACCACTCCAAGTCTCAGTTTGTGATTTTGACACTTTCAGGCAGGTTTATCACTCCTTTTCTTGTCTACTTGCTTGCAACTTCTTGGGGAGGTTAGATAAGCCAAAAGTGATCCAAATTGGATGAAACTTGGTCTCTAGGCCTATCTTGTGATGGCAAACGCTTTTGTAAGCTCATATGCCAGCTTTGGCTTCAAATTTGGGGCTTGAGACATCATACATGTATGATGTCTTTTGTGCCAGAATGAAGTGAGTTTTATCCTCAAGACTCTTTATCACTCAAGTAACTCTCAACAACTTTCAGAATTCAATTTGAACACTTTTTGTGTAAGTTATGATCAATGCAAGCATGAATCTTGCCCAATTTCTGTCTTTTGGAACTTTTTAGCCCAAATGAGCTCCAAATGCAAAGAAATTTTGTCTAAGGACTTCTTTTATGCTCTAGGACACCAATGTATACTCAAATGTCTAATTTGACCCAGATTTGGCCTCTAAGACATCATACGCGTATGAGGTCTTTTGACTCAGATTTCACTTATATTTCTAATATTTCTACCCAAGGAACTCCTTGATGCATACAACAAAAATATGTGATCACATCAAATTTTGGATGTCAAAAATGCTCAAATTCACCACTTTTCACATATCACCTTCTTGAAGCTTTTCCTTAACCCAAAGCTGTGGATGGCCATATATTTAAGATGTACTTGTGTTTGGTGTTTTAGATTGGTCATCAACATACAATACCCAAGCTATCATATAGCTATGCTATGGACGTCCAAATGTGGCAACCTCCTAAAATTGGTGACGCTATCATGGAATGATCCTTAGATAGTGAGTGGCCTAGTGCGTATTTAGAGCGTTCTTTTTCAAAGATTTGTCTTTCCATTCCATATACACTTTAGCATTGAAGCAGGTAGACATGGGGTTTAGTGATTGATAAAGTCTAGAAGTTAGGGACTTGCTAGATCTAATCTTGAGAGGTAAAGAGGACTTGCTAGATCTAATCTCAAGAGGTAAAGAGGATTGTGAGTGAGATATCCAAAAGCATTTCATTCTTCCATTTTCTCATTACTTTTAGAGTGTCATGTCGTTTTTTGTTATGACTTTTGTTTTTGTTATCTTGTTTTTTTTTTCCCTAGTTTCTGTTTAGTACATAGCAGTAGGGTAAGTAGAAACTACAACCATCAGATTTGGGCCGAAAGATTAGGGTAAAAATTATTGAAAACCATATTTTGGCCAGAACGACCATAACTTTGAAAAACTAAAAATTTGATGGTAGAGACCTAAAAACTGATAAAACTCAAAAACTTATTGATCAAGGGTCTTAGAATACTTAAAAGAAGCAATCTGGCAAGTTTTAGCAGAATATGTGGAGGAACATGGATCGCGATCCATATACCTCAGAGACCATTTTTGCAGAAAATTGATTAGTGAGATTGTGCATCAATAGTACATTGCTCTAATAAAGTTTTTTTGAAAGAAAAATTCAAAAATCACATCAAAATTGACTGATAGGGAAAAAAAAACAAAAAAAGGGATTTTAGACACAAAATTGGGCAAATCTTAAAATTTTGAGATCCAAATTATTTAAAAAAAGTTGGGCATTAGCAACTATAGGGCATAGTCAACCAGCTAGCCAAGTTCCATGTAAAAATTTTGTCAAACATGGATCGTGATCCATGTACCTCATCATGGTTTTTGGCTGAGATTTGACCAGTAGGTAGCTGATACCATTTGGATCAACTTTCTTGAAAGGAACAATAGCAACAAATTTCAAAAAGTTGGTTAAATTAGCCAAACATCATAATCTAGTCAAAAACTGCAGGGCAGACACAAAAATGTACTTTTGATTGATAAGAAGTTGTTCAAATCCAAAAAATAATTGTGGAGTAGACTACTAGCACTACAAGTAATTAGCATGTCAATTTTGGGGTCCAAATCTGATGGAACATTGTTCGCGATCCATGTACCTCATCATGATTTCTGGTTGAGATTTGAGCAGTATATCCCTGAAACTATCTGAAACACTTTTCTAAAAAGAAGCATTAGCAAATTTTTTGAGAAAAGCGGTCAAAACAGCTAGAAGCAAAAAAAATAATTGAAGATTATCACAACAGACTCAAGATTTTAATTTTGGTTGGCAAAAACTGATCCAAATTAAAAAAGATTTTGGGGATAGGCTACAAACATCATAGTCTATCCGATCACCAAATTTCAAGTCCAAAAGTCAACAAACATGGATTACGATTCATGTACCAGTTGAGTTTTGGCATAAAAACTATACTTGCGTATAGCGGAGACCATTTTGAGCAAAACTTCCCAAAAAAGGTAGCCGAAAGAGTTCAAAAAGTCGGTCAAAAGTGCCAAAAATAGTCCAAAGTGAAAACCAGCTAAAGCAGACCTAGGGTTTTACTTTTGACTCGTCTAATCAAGTCTAAACCACACAAAAACCATATAGCTAGCATCAAGTAACCAAGGGCAAGTTGTGTGTCAAGTTCCATTGTCTTTTGCACAAAGATACATGGATTGTGATCCATGCTTCTTTGTCATAGACTATGATCAAATTTGCACCATAGCTAGAGCACGTCACAAGGAGTCTAGTGGCTTTTCAAAAAATGATTTTGGACATCAAAACCCAAGACAAAATCCCAAAAACTACCAAATACTCTCAGGAAGTACAAGAATTAAGCTAATTTCCAATCCAGAGCTCCAAACCCAAAATGTTTGATGTCATAGAATCTACTAGTCGTGTTGATCCTAATGGTACCAAGAAAAATGAATTTGGCCTCCAAACATGGATTGCAATCCATGTACCCATAGTGACATGTTGACCTGAAACTTTCTAGATCAATAATGCACACATAAGGAAAATATCCCCAAGTCTAGTTTTGGAAAAAATTGAGAAAATTTGGGTCAAAAGACATTAAAATAGGTGACATACTAAAAATCATAGAGGTGGCCTAGTGCTGGGTATTTGACCTATCAAAACAACTCCAAATACAAAAAAGTATGAGATTTAGCTTGTGGACATAGAGTGTAACAAGCTGTGTGGTTGAACATGAATCAAAATCCATGTACCTCCAACTCAGAATTTGCTAAAAATTGATACAGAGCTTGTGCATAACCTTGTCTAGCTACTGTCAAAATATGAAGTGAAAATTTGACAAAAGAATATGGATCGTGATCCATATACCTCTTCATAGTGGGGGTATCTGACTTGATGATCTTGAAGATATACTTGAGTACATCTCAATCTCAAGTTTGAGCTAAAAGTACCTTTTGGAGACAAAGATACAAGCCAAAGTTCCTGTGTCCTGGTATTGAGACTATTTTGACTGTTGCTTCAAGTGTAGTTCGCCAAAATTGCTCTCACTTTTGATAAACAACTCCAATCATGTCAAGTAAAGCAAGCTTGCAAGCAATATGACACAATTTAAGGTTTTGGTTTTGAAGATGAATTTTTCCAAGTTTTCTAGCTTCAAACTTTTAGGGTTCCCAAGATCAGTTTCCATAGACCTAAGGGTGACAAAGACCCAACTAATGAGAGACCTGACCAAGGAAAAAAGTGGTATGTTTCACCCGACCAACTCTCAATGGCCAAAAAATAAGCAACTATCCCTAAGCAAACTAAAATGGCCAAACCAATGTAGTGCTAAACCAGTTTAGAGAGGCCAATCCAAAGCTACTTTACATGGTTATCCCTAAGAGGTTTTACACAAAAAACTCAAAGCAGCTAACCATGAGACACTAACCATGAACAACTGTCCCTAGGCAGATTGAAATGGCCAAACTAACATGGGCCTAAGCAAGTTTAGAGTGGCCAATCCTAAGCGGACTTACATAGCCAATTCTATGTGACTTTACACGACTAAATCCTAGTGGCTAAACCTTAAGGCGCTAACCCTAATTAGTTATCCCTAAGAAGAGTAAAACAACCAAACCAATGTGGCCCAAATCAATTTTAGAGTAGTCGATCCTAAGCGGCTTTACATGGACAACCCTAATAGGGCCAACTCAAAGTGGCCAAACCATAAGCCGCTAACCCTCAGATGTGTTACCATATACATGTGGTAGTGATGTGTGTGAACACACTAGGACCATCGGGGCATTTTTTCCCTCTTTAGGAGGTTTTCCCCCCCATGCATTGTATATACGCCCATCACTCTAGGGCTATCTATCTTTCCATTTCATTGTGTGCCTTGAGCTTTCTTCGTCTTCTCCAAGCTGTGTGCGTGTCTCTGCAACCCTAATTCCAACAATTGATATCAGAGCAGGTTACATCCTTCTGGGCTTAGTCACGAGCTGCTCCAGCACACGCCTGCTCACTTTCTTTGATTACAGTGAGGTTTGGTAAGCATTTGCAGGTTGACAAATATTTCGGGAGTGATCGTAGATCTTATTCTGCTTAGATTTCTGATTTGGACTCATTTCGGCCTCCGTTTCGACTACAGGCAGGTCTGCATAGGCAATTTTGTCATTTTGTGCAAATTTTTTGTCAGTGCCGTTTTTTGCATAATAGGTGCCTTACAGTCTTCTATGGTTTGTGCTATATAGCACGTGTTGTTCCCGCTTTGTTTCTCCTATTTTTGGGCAATTTTCATATCACATGTAGCATTTACCATGGCTGACAACAACACAAATGTCTTCAAGATGTTTGTTGCTAAGGACAGGTTGGATGGGCACAATTACCCTACATTGTGGGCTTATATGATGCAACACGTTCTTGTGTCAAAGGGCGTCTCGAATATTGTGCAGGGCATTGATGTACGTCCTGGTTCTAAGGATGTAGGCGATGTTGAGGATGTTGCAAGTCTTGCTGCAAGGATTGCTTCTATTAGAGTTGTTTTGCCTACGGTAGAACAAGCTCGTTGGGATGTAAAGGATGCGTAGGCTCATGCATTGGTTACTTTGTCTGTGAAGTGCACCATTGTTCCTCACACCCGTTCAGCAAAATCTGCAAAACAAGTTTGGGATATTCTAGCAGGTCTTTATGCAAGCCACAATGAGCCTAAAATTTCTTTGCTGCGTTAAGAGCTAGAGTCGAAGATTATGCATGAGGAAGATGATATGGACACTTTTCTTGTTGGTATCAAGGATATCAATGAGCAACTTATTTTTGCAGGTGAAGTCATTCAAAGAGTTCCCTTGCAGACTATTCTTGATGCCTTACCAGATTCTTACTAGACTTTTGCTAGTACTTGGGGACTTATGACCCAAGGAAATCTAGAAGTTTTCAAGTTTGATGCATTATGCACATTGCTATTGCAAGAGTCACTTTCCAAAAAAAATAGGACTAGACAGCGTGCAGTTGAACAGGCTTTTATTGCCACCTTTTATGGTTCTTCTGCGAGTGGAAAAACTTCTGTTCCTAATGCCTCTGCTGGCGGCAATTCGTCTAGAAATTCTAGTGATAAGGGCAAAAAGAAGATGCATTGCCATTATTGTAAAGCTAATGATCACTTGATCAAGTAGTGTCCTAAGTTGAAGGCCAAAGAGGCTAAGAAGAAAGAGGGTGGTTCCATTGCAAATGCTGGCTCCCCTACAAATGCAACCATAGTTGAGTCTTCTATGAAAGGAGACTGTGTTGCTGATGTTGATGCAGAATGGGCTTTTAGTGCAGAGTGCACTTACAATCCTCTTGTCCATGATGCATGCTTGTTAGTTGCTACAAATTCACAATGTGTGGTATTTTGACAGTGGTGCTACAAAGCACATTACCTCACATCGTGAATTGTTCACCTCTCTCGAGTCTGTCCCTCATGGGAATTTAGTCACTTGTGCCAACAATACCTCTTATCCGGTTCATGGAGTTGGAAAGATTGTGCTTACTATTGCTAATGGAAGTTTTTTAGACTTGTTGATGCACTTTATGTACCTGGGATCAAGAAGAATATTTTGTCTGTATCGGCACTTGCTAGACTTGGACAGATGTACAATTCATGATCTCAGTTTTGGTGATGAAATCGTTGCATCTGGGCTTTTGTGCCATGGGCTGTATAAGCTCACTTTGTATGGCAAGTGTGAAATTTTTTTTGCAAATGCAGTTGCAGATTCAAGGTCTATTTCAGATGCAAAACTTTGGCATGCACATTTTGGTCATCTAAATTTTTTCAGTTTGTTGCATTTGCAAAAATATGATATTTTGGTTGCTTCTTTCCCGCCTCTTGAAGCACCTGTCAAACATGTTTGTGAAGGCTGTATTTTGGGTAAGATGCAGTGTTCTAAGTTTCCAAAGGATGGTTCAGTTTGGGCTACATGTAGGTTGCAGCTTGTGCATAGTGATGTTTGTGGACCCATGCAAACTCCTTCCTTGGGCAATTACCTTTACTTCGTGACTTTCATTGATGATTACTCCAGGCATGCATGGGTATTTCCACTTAAAGCGAAGTCCGAAGTTTTTATGTGCTTCAAACATTTTTTAGCTATGGCTGAAAATGTCTCGAAATGTACTATGGGCACCCTCCGTTCCGATCGAGGGGGGGAGTATATGTCTCATGAATTCAATGCATTTATGGCTATTCATTGGATAAAACACCAATGTAAAGTGCCTTATACACCTCAATAAAATGGTGTTCTTGAGAGGAAAAATAGGTCACTTACAGAACTGGCACGATGTATGGTCAAAAGTCAAGCTTTGCCGCATTATTTTTGTTTTGAGGCCATCATGTGTGCCACTTATGTACTAAATAGGTGTCCTACAAAAGCTTTGCAATCTATTACTCCATATGAACCATGGCATGATATAAAGCCTTCTATTGAGCACATGCGTGTTTTTGGCTATTTGACATATGCTTTGGTGCCACAAACACAGCGCAAAAAATTGGATGATAAGGCTGTCAAATGTATTTTTGTTGGTTATAGTACTGGAAGAAAAGGTTATAGGTTGTATCGTCTGCAAACAAAACGTAGTCTAATTTCATGGGATGTAGTGTTTGCGGAAGATTCTGTTCAGCCCTTGCTGTCATGTACTAGAGACAGTAATGTAAGCTCACAGGACATTTATGACACTTTGTTGCCTCTTTTTAGTGGTGGAAATACGAATGTAAGTTCCAATGAGGCAAATATACAGCCTATGGGGGTTTCTGAAAATGTTATAGATCAGCCTATTACTGATGCAGATGTACATGATGTACTTGATGAGGAAAGGGCTGAAAATGAGCAGGCTAGAGGTATTCCAAAATGGTTGGTGCACACTTTGCGTGACAGTAAATTGGATTCACCTTTGTCTAGGCGTACTCGTTCAGGCTCTTGCCATGCATCTTATGCATCATACTGTTATGCTTTGGCTGTGTCTAGCTTACATGATGTTGAGGAACCTCTGTCTTTTGATGAAGCACAAAATTTAGAAAATTGGATGGCTGCCATGCAATCAGAATATGATGCACTTATAGAAAATGACACATGGACTTTATGTGATTTGCCTCCTGGCAAAAAGGCCATTGGTATGAAGTGGGTTTACAAGTTGAGATGCAAGCCGGATCATGAGATCGATTGTCGTAAGGCTTGACTTGTTGCAAAGGGTTATGCACAACAAAAAGGCATAGATTATGAAGAGACTTTTGCTCCCACTTGTCGTATGACTACTGTGTGTTTTCTATGTGCATTGGCAGCTCATTTTGCTTGGGATGTACATCAATCAAACATTGTTACTGCTTTCTTGAATGGCAACATATGTGACGAAGTTTATGTAACGTAGCCTCGCGGTTTTGTCAAGAAAGAACAAGAGGACAAAGTGTGCAAATGTAACAAGGCTTTGTATGGGTTGAAGCAATCTCCTCATTCTTGGTATGAGAAAACTGACACTCATTTGGTCAAACCAGGCTTTTGTAACAGTCCAACAGAAAGCACATTGTATGTAAAGCGTGAGGGTGATGTACTTCTCATTGTGGTTCTTTATGTAGATGATTTGCTGATCATTGGACCAAATGAGAGACATATTGCTAAATTTAAGGCTGATTTGAAGGCTACTTTCAAGATAAAAGATTTGGGGTTGTTGCATCATTATTTGGGCATACAGTTTCAGCATTGTGATGGTGGTACTGCCTTGTGTCAGAAAAGTTACATAGAGATATTTCTATGTAAGTTTGAGGATTGCAAACCTATAGCCACTCCCATGGAAACAGGTTTGAAGTTGCGTCTACATGATGCTGATGATCCTGCTAATGTCACTCTTTACCAAACTGTTGTTGGCTGCCTCATTTATGTATGCAACATGAGTCCAGATATTTAGTTTGCAGTCTCACATGTCAGCATATTTATGCATAGCCTAGGGTCTAAGCATTGGCAAGCTGTCAAGAGGATTTCTCCTACCTTAGTGGCACTTTACATCTTGGCTTGTTTTATCCCAAGGGGGGATCATTGCCGCCAGATTTACATGCTTTTTTGGACTCAAATTGGGCTGGTTTTTTTGACACGCGAGTGTCCACAAGTGGTTTTTGTTTCGTGCTTGGTAGTTTATGTATATCATGATTGAGCAAGAAGCAACCTACTATGGCCACTTCTAGTTGTGAGGCTGAGTATAGGGCAGTCTTCAATGCTACGGTTGAGTGTGTATGGCTCAGATGCCTTATGGGTGGCTGATTTGGGTGTTGGACAAGACACTATCTACACTGACAGTCAGAGCGCATTGGCAGTTGCGAGGAACCCAGTTTTTCATGCTCACACAAAGCACATTGAGGTGCATTACCACTATGTCAGGGAGAGGCTCTTAGCAGGAGAGGTCAGCTTGGCTTATGTGCCAACACAAGACAACCTTGCAAATCTTTTCACAAAGGCATTGTCTCGTGAGAAGCTCAAAGTTTTTTGCAAATCTCTAGGCTTACTCTCCTTTGTGGACTGATCATGTCCTCAGGGCATGGCTCTTCCCTTTACTCATGTGCCAGCTCTCGTTCATCGCATCACTCCAAGGGGGGGCTTTGTTACCATATACATGTGGTAGTGATGTGTGTGAACACAGTAGGACCGTCGGGGCTTTTTTTACCTCTTTAGGAGGTTTTTTCCCCCGTGCATTGTATATACTCCCATCACTCTAGGGCTATCTATCTTTCCATTGCACACTAAGTAACACACTCTCTATTGTATGCCTTGAGCTTGCTTCGTCTTCTCCAAGCTGTGTGCGTTTCTCTGCAACCCTAATTCCAACAAGATGCTAGTCCTAAGTGGACTAAAACACCCAAACCAATGTGTTCCTAATCTGATTTAGAGAGGCCAATTTAAGTGGATTTACATAGACAACCTTAAGTGGCTTTACATGGACAAGTCCTAGTGGCCAAACCATAAGCTACTAGCCCTAAGAGGAATGAAACGGCCAGATTAACAAGGTCCTAGGCCTATTTAGAGCATCCAATCCTAAGCAGCTCTAAGTGGCCAAACTTAAGAGGCTTTACATGCTCAAATCCTTGCAGCTTTGTAGTTAGCTTTAAGCATGTTGTTTGGAGTGGCTTGCTCTAAATAGACTCCTTAGAGTGGATAGCTCTAAGCGGTCAAACCATAAACCGTAAACTCTATGTAGCTAATCCTAAGAAGACGTAAGCAATCAAACTAACTCAAAACCTAAATCTAACCAAAATGCTACTCTTAAACTAAGCTTAAATATAACTAGATTTAGCACAACAGTACAAAGTCTCAAGCACAGTTAAAATGGAGACTAATGCCAAAGCAAATCTTATTGAACATGATTCATCTCCATCATTTAGAACTTCAAAAGAGCTTAAAGAAAATTAGGCAATAGCAAGTGAAGATCAAACAGAACAAAAAGCACCCACTATAGCTATTCAGCAAAGAATGCCACCGGAGCCAAAAGTTAAGAAGAATGAGGTTTCAAACAACCAGGAAGAAATAGGAAGAATAAAGATCAATCAGACAGTGCCAGTTGAATCAGCTGATGCAAGTCAGATTGGAACACAAAGTCTCAAGCTACTCTCCATAGAGACACAATCAGATCAAGATGAGACCATGGAAAAAGCAAAACAAATACAAAGATCTTGAATAGAACCAATAATGAGAATAGCTATAGTTCTCAGCAGTACAAAAGGAGCAAGTGTCAGATGCAATGCTCTATTGGACATAGAAGCAAAGTGTAATATGGTTCCAGACAACATCCAGAGAATTCTAGAGATTACTCCATGCAAACATAATAGAAAAACAATGCTAGATTTTCATACAAGTCAAGAAGAAATGGTTGCTACCCTTAGCTTCCAACATCATGAAGAGCAGGTAAAGTTTCAGGTGAAGCCTTCAAAAGAAATGCTTGCAAATGTCATCCTTGGACATCAGTGATTAGACCAACACAAGGCCTACAAAGAAGATAAAATGCTAATACTCTCTTCTCCAAGAGGTAGCCAACAACAATTAGAGGTAGCGTTAATGCTAGATTCAGAGTTGCAGGAGTCAGTAGAATCAAAGACAAATCGTGCAGACAAAGGTAAAGCTAAAGTGGAACTTCCACTGATTAGCAAAGAAGGTGTGAAAGCATATGCCTCTACATCAAAGAACCCCCATGGATCAGCTTCTTCAAGAAATCCAGGCTTTCAAAACTTCAAGGCAAGTGGTAACCCAACGGAAACCCTCCAAGGAGACACCCAGAAAAGCAAAGATATTTCAGCCAAAGTACTCAAGAAAGCAAAGGAAATTCAAGCAAGTGTTTGTTCAAAACAATTTAATCAAAGTCAATGATCCGGTTTGGAATAAAGACAGGGAGTCAACACAGAAATACAACCACATGGGATGGATAGGATCACAATGGAGCTTAAAGTAACAGGAGTACTATGGAGGTAACAGACAGATATGGGTGCCAAAACCGAAGGTTAGGGCATATGAAGTAACTTCAAGTCCCGCCCAGGAAAGAAGGCCTACAATGTATCAACCTCGACAATATCCTAGAATACCTAAGAAGCAAGTATACAACAGAACAATATCAAAAGATGCTAAAGTCAACCACAACTCTCAAGAGGATACAAAACAAAGACGGATCTCAAAGGATCTTCCTCTCAAACAAGGATTCTACACAGGTTATACAAAGATTTGGCTACCAGTCAATTGCAAGCCAATTGCACTACACCAGACTTGCATGAAGATCTAAAAAACTCAACAAAACCTAGAGCAAGGCAAAGTCAACAAAGGAGTTACAAATGTCATCAAGAGATTTGGATTCCTAAGTCTTCCAATGCTCCTAGTCAAAACCCAAATGCCGACAGTGAACAAAGGCCTACAACAACATCAAAGACTCCTATCAACCGGCCTATTTGTAAAATCAAACAGATAATGGAGTCTTCACAATCAAAGAAGGATGACCCAACCAATGCGAATGCAGATTCAAAGATGATAAAATAGGTATGGCAAAAGAAACCTTCAATGCCAACTTGATCCTTCACTAATCCTCTTTTTGAGGATTCAAGCTTACTTTTACCTGAAGAAATGTTTGTAGTAAGCTCAAGAATGTAAAAGATCAAGTCGCCAGGGTGAAAAAAACACTCTTTGGCATAGTCAGAGTAAGGCTGCTGAGCCATAAAATGAGCAAAGCATTAGTCCCAAAGCTTCAAGTCATATTAAACTTTGTGCTAAGAGTCGTAGTTATTAGGTTTACACTCAAGATGGAAGAGTTGAGCATATCTAAAGTTGTGTTGCTCATGCTGGATGAGATGAGCATAAGAGTCAAAGTCTATCCAACACTCACGCACAGTGCACAGTAAGATGAGAGCACATATCCTCATCAACGAAAACCATTCTTCAAGGGGTGCCAGCTTGCAAATCCATGTCATATGCTTTTATAGCTACACCATCTTTTTGAATAACCCCTCAAAATCCTTCTTGCACAGCATATTGTTTCCCATGCATTTTTGTGTATGCATAAATAGGATGTCCCATTATTGGACATATACATTAGACACTCTTTTTTGCTTCCACCTATGCACGTTCAGTGGACTACAACAAGAAAACCCATGTTCCATCATGCTAACCTTTCATAATTGCTGCCTTTTTTAATTCCATCTCTATCAGCATAATCCCTTGAGTACATTATTAATATTTCCAATGCTAATAAGTACCCCAATTATGCAAGTATACCAAAGGCACTTTTTTCCCACTGGGTTTTCTCCCTTTGGTCATCCAGGTATTAGACCCTAATTTAGATCCTCGTCATTTTACTTCACTTGTACATACGTTTCAAAAATAAACAGCAGTCTCATCATTATGCTATTACAACGGACAAATGCAACATCATCTCTCACATGATACATATTCAAACCAATAAAGATGCTGCAACAGATTGAACCTCATCAACAAATTCTTCGATATTTAATGAAGACGATCAGCCCATCAACAACCAATAAATACCTTCCATACCCTCCACGGACACTTTTCAACAGTGCCCGAGGACGGGCACTAAAATCGAAAGGGGGGAATGTTAACTGAGTCAACGTCAGTGGAACAGAAGCTTCTAAAGACCAAATATCAAAGACGTACAAATTCACATCGAGGATGAATACAAAGAAGCAGTGATGATTGGAGTTACACACTTTTCACAGTTTTCCAAAATGGCCATGTATTGTAATTTCCCAAATTATTTAGCCATTGTGATAATTGTAACGTGTTACGGGCTCAATACGAGTTCCAACATGTAAAGCATAGGTCACTAAGTGTACATGGGTTGTAGATATAATAAGAGTGGAGCCTCAAAGGTCTTGGGCGCCGGACATTACACATTTTATACCTTGGTGATTTCAGTCACTTGAGTGTAGCCTGAGTTAGATGTGAGTTGTTACTTGTTTTCTGAGAGATTGACAACCTCTTGTAGCCTCTATGCACTAGTCGAGTGTTAGCTGAAGACGGGCGGCCACACTTAACTGAAGACTGACAAAATGATAAAAGAAGGAAATCCTATGTAGTCATTCCCTTATTAAGAAAACCCGTAATTTCACTTGTAAATACTTGGGTCTTGCAGAAGTTTCCAATTTTGTATATTATTTTTGCCATTAGACTAAGTAGGATTTCACTTGGAACGTGAGGTTTCGTATTTGCAAGGTATATATACCAAATTCTAGCCTTAATAAGAAAAGACCCCCCCCCCCCCCCCCCCCCTTTGTTGATTCTATGAAGTGTCTATGAGAAGCTTATTATGTGTATGAGAGAGAGTGAGAGCTTATCTTGATGCTACGTGCACACTGGTGGTCGGAATCGAGTACGAAGAACTGCAGCGTGTTGCCCCCGGAGAGAGCTACGTGCCAATACCCACACTGTGCGTGTACGGCCCGGCTTCACGAGATTGATCCACGAGCTATTTCTAGGGATTCGGTAAGCAAACGGTGTCTATTTTTGCATTTTCGCATATCCACGCATTCATATTGAGTAGAGCTACACATTATGCACCTTAGTTTTCAGAAATGTTGACCTAAAAAAACTTGTCAAACATCCTATGTGATTCTGCACTAGGTGTTTATGGGTAGGGTTTTGGGTCACGGACCTTAGGGAAAGTGGCCTATTGGTGTTAATAGAATATCCCTCAAGTTTCGTAGCATTTTGAGAACGTCTAATGGGTATTTGGCTCATGGAAGTGTCATAGGAAATCTCCTCTTGTGCACAATAGTACGTTATAACTTAGACATTGGGTAGAGACCTCTATAGGAAGTAGTCAATAGTCGGTCGAGTGTAGGTTGACACCCTATGTTTGCTTCCACGCGCCTGCGGGTCGAGCTTCGTCCTTAGCTGACAATTCTTGTGTTAGGTGAGTTCTCGTTGTGCTGACGTCCATCGCGGCGTATCTGCCAACATTGGCACCGCTGCTGGGGACGAAAACTTTAGGTAGGTGACCGAGACTAGTCCTTGAGAATAGGGATTCTCTGGCTTGCCAGAGTCTTATTTTACATTTAGATAGGATCAGAGGGTGGTGGACTCTCTAGGTCTTAGGAGGAGTCCAGGGAGCGTATGGCTGGCCTGAATCGTCCATCTTAGGTAGTGTTAGATAGGAGTTAGGTTGTGGTGTGGAGAGTAGGAGGTGGAGTGGTAGATGCGATGAGAAGATAGCTTGAGAGTCCGTGCGAGGCCAGAAAGCAACCGAGGCACCAAAATCACCATCTCACATGATGAGTAGGAGTAGGGTAAGTAGGACATCATGATTTATGATTTAAAGCAATTCATGCATGTTATATTTGATGTTAGGCTCATCGAAAAAATAGAAAAGACGGTAAATTGTGTTTAGAACCTGAATTGAAGTCTAAAAGTTTTTGTGATTATTGCTGAGAGGTCTACAAAGCATAGGGAAGTTCACTGGCAGAAAAAAATTAAATTCTAAGACAAAAGACTACAGGGTGATCTGGCAAGAATTTTGAGAATCTAAGTTTATTCGAGTGTTTAGAAGGTAGATTTTACCTTTTTCACCTGGAAAGTGGAAGATTGACCATATCTTGACAGATTATGGCCAAAAGATAGGAATTGTCAGACATCCTACCCAACTTGTGCCAAGGCATAATTTTGAGACCAAAACCATAGGATGTCTTCATGTGCATGATCTACATGATTTATTGAGTGCATGTGAAAGGTTTCATCTCAATTGGGTGAGAAAATTGGGGTTTAAGCAAATTTTAGTGTTTTTTTTTAACGAAAAAAAGGCAAGAATAGCTAAGTTTGGGGTCTTTTGACATTCAAACACAAATCTAAACACACCAGGGTGATCAACACATCAAGGAAAAGCTGTGGGCCAAGTTGGGTTAAATTCTGATGCAAAAGAAATCCTACGTGTAGGATGTCTACTGCATGATTAAATCGCCAAAATTATATTTAAGACATACCAGGCTCTCATATAGCCTTAGAAAAACCTCCTAGTCAAGTTTGGTCCAATTTGGAGTTGATTTGACTGGTGAATTCATCAGAACGGACATTAGGCTTCTGGAACAGATTTCTGATCAGTTGACCAGCTTATAGGTGTCCAAACCAAAAAGTGAGAACAATTGTGAGCTCAACACATCAAGGGAAAGCTACAGTGCAAATTTTATCTGAAACAGAGCAACTAGACATCCTACGCGTAGCACGTCTACTGAATCATTTTTAGGACAATATTATACTGTGCACATACAAGGAGGTTCTAGTTGACTTAAGGGTTCCATAACTTCTTTCCGAAGTGAAATTGGACTTTGTTTGACCTATTTACGGAGCAAAGACGAGAATTAAAACGTTACCTCTAGACTGACAAACACGTAGGTGGTGTACAGTTCAAGATTAGTGGACCTAATCAAGAACCCCGGGGAGGTCACCTAATAAAAATGTAACCTATCACGTGAGCTCAACAGAAGGGTATTTAAAGTTCTTGAAACTTATAGAAATATATATACAGAAGGGCATTATTTTTTCAAATTTGAAACAACTTTACAGATTTTAAAAGAAAAGGGTACATCATATTCTTAACAAAATTCACAAATAAGGGGTTTTACAAACATGTCTTGAATGCACGTGATATGGTAGTTTTACACATAGTGAACCCCCCAGGTCAAGAACATCAGAAGTGTATAGAGTACAATAGTGGTTGGGATTAACCCTCCGGTTATACCAATCATTACTAAGACCACCTCTAGCGTTTAAATTCTTTGATTCGATTGCCAAAATTAAACGCTTGTGTACAAGTATATTCAGCAGCAAAGCAAGAAGTTGTGCAAGAACTGATCCCTTGCCAAGTGAGTGGTTGGATTTGTGATAAATTGCATTGCTAAGTTTGATGAATTCAAGATGAGGAAGACACATTCCAAGAGACCAAAAAGTGGCATGTGATCAAGATAGCTTAGTATCCACTGAGGAGAGTGTAACTCAGGCAAGGCTAGATCCATTAGCCCCAATCATTGAGGAAGGTGGTGATATTGACACTTCATCAGACAAGTCCTTCTTCATGATGGCTAGTCAACAGCTAGGAGGCTTCTCCGGTGAAGGACCAATGCTAGGAGGAAGTACCTCTCAAACCCTTTGAACAAGGCCAAGCTCACTATAATCTTCTTAGAAGGAACAAACTCTCGGGGAGCCCTAGTTTATTCTGACCATCGGGGATGCAAGTGTATTTGTATAGAGGAACGGCCTTCTCAGAGACTGGAGATAATTCAAGTCTATGATGATGGAGATAGATTTCAAGATGAAAGAGGGAACCACTATCTTATAGTCTGGAAAACTAAGGATTACAACAGGTATGGAGATAATGTGGCAAAAGGAAAAATGGTCTCAAAAACACAAGAGCCGCCTCCTAAAATTGATCAACCTAGAGCTCTTTTTAGGTATGATAAAAAAACAACCAGAGTCTCTACCTATAATGAGAATGTAGGAATTTACAAGCATGAGAGCAAGGGAGTAGTCTCTTATTTTCGATGCAAAGAACCCTACCCAAATGAATTAAGCGGTGACAAGGTTCTTTACTTGTTCTCTTATTAAATTGCTATTGGGAAGGATATCATTTTTGTTGACAGGTATAGGCGAGAATACAAACGAATTCTGCCAGAGGAGGTAGATAAGGCAGCAGTACTAGAAACATCAAGATATGCCCCCGAAGAAGTACCAAGGTCCACCTATACCCCTAGCAAGTCTACAAATCCATTTTTAGAAGAGTACGATGCAACATCACATTCTAACCGAAAGCAGACTTTCAACTATCAAAACGAGCAGGCAACCCAACGATCATTGCAAGCATGGCTTCAACAAAATGCAACATCCGAACAAGACCTAAACAGAGGTTGTTATCCAGCCGCACGAGGGCTAAGAGATTTACAAGAACCACCACTCCATTCACATTACCAAGGCGAGAGTAGGCCAAAAACTCAAGAGTCGACAGAGCCCGGAAGACAACCCATAGAACGAGAACAAAGAGAACGAGTTCGGAGATATGAACCACCTCTTGCAAGAACCGTCAAAAATTATGGCTTAGGAGCACCCTGGGAGAGGAACCCTCCCACTACCAAAGGCCAGAAGAGGCATATCGAGGAGGACGAGGAGAACCAATGATGAGATTTGTAGACCATCGTAGAATTAGACCTTTTCAGGTGCAAAAATGGGTAAACTAGAAATACTCAGGAAACAGAGATCCTAGGGATCATGTAGCAGCCTTCGTGCGTGTAATTAGAGCTGAAGAAGTTTTGGATTTTCCTACTCAATTTGCAGGGTTTGGACTTACCCTAGAAGAGGATGCAGCCACTTGGTTTGATTCTGTGGAACGTAGAGATTTTGAGTCTATGGAGGAGGTTTTTGACGAGTTTATTGAGGAATTCTCACAAAGGGAGATAGCTCATAATACAGTCTCACAAATCCATAAATTCAAACAGAAGGAAGGGGAATCTGTGTGAAAGGCAGCCCTACGACTAAAACGATATGTGAAGTTCTGCCCTGTGGAAGAACTACCAACCCAGTGCAAACTTATGCTTATATTTATTCAAGGACTGAGAAATGCAGATCTCCAGAAGGACTTATATATGAAGAGGAGCACAACGTTAAATGAGTTAACTAAGGAATTTCTTTACCTTATAGAGAATTGTACGGTCTACAAGGAGGGTGAATTCAAAGATCTTGATGACGATTCATCCTCACAACAAAGTGGAAGCAAGTCCACTAAGTCAGCATAGAAAGGAGAAGTAGCTGTAAGCCAGGAGCAGTTGGTGGAAGAAGTGCTAAGAAAAATTAATATGTATGCCAAGCCTTAGGATAAGCAACCGAAGTGGTGTGCAATTGAACAAAAATGGACAAACCATGTGATGGAGGAATGTTATTATAACAAGGGATATGTGAGAGAGAAACCTTATGCTCCCCAAGCTCAAGTAGCATCTCCTCAAATCCCACCGATACCTAGGTATCAAGCAGGTAACCTACCAGGACCTGTAGGAGTTGAAAGACCACAACCAGTATTGGGGAAACAACCACCCCTACCAGAAGTAAGGCCGGTCGGCATAAGGTATGCACCAACGGTAAAGGAACCAGAAGAGAAGGCTTTGGTACCCATGTTGCATATTACGAAGATCCCAATGGATATGCAGAAAGTCCTGTCTATTGTCCACCTGAAGAACCTAAGATGAAAGAACCTTGGAGCATGATTGGAAGTACTGGACCACCAAAAGCTGCCCAGGCTGCAGGAGAAGGAAGATACAGCTTGGATGAACGAACACTATTGTTCATAGACAACGGAGGCATGGGTGGGCAGAGGCATGCTTACCAACAGAGAGGAGCTCAAGGAGCACCTCAACAGCCTAAGGGACCCTTCTACAAGTGTGGTGTAGATCACTGGCTAAGGGACTGTCCTCATGATGAAATCATTAGAGTCAATGCGTATTGCACCGAATGTGGAATTACTCGCTTGATTCTTGAATGCCCTAAGAACCCGAGCAAAGGAGCAAAAACTAGTACTTTAAACATGCTAGAAGCAGTGCCATCCAATGGGGGGTCAGAAAATGAAACAGTACTACCTATTCAGGTATTCACACGGGCACAAGTTCAAAGAAGGACAAATGAACCCATAATTGAAGAGCCAAAGATCGATGCCCCTAGTGCAGAAATGAAAAATCAATGAAGCACTTGGAAAGCTAGAAAGGCTCGTATGAAATCCAGGAAGGAATAAGAGAAAATGGCTCTATCCGAGGAGCTAAAACACACAAAGGATAGATTGGAGCGATTAGAGGATCTAACTAGTTTAAGTTCACACACTGCTGCAACCATAGGGCCCAAGGAAATAGTGGAACCCAAAACTGCAGGATCGGGAGGATCAGTACTGGTAGAAAAAGTAAATGAGCAGCTTGACGCACTTTTAAAAGAATACTAAGCCAAACTCAAAAACAACCAAAACCAAGAGCAAAGATGGATGACTTATCCATATGAGGAACTAGAAAAACAGAGATTGGAAATGTGTCGAAAGATGATTGAAACAGCTCAATCCTTGATAGAAAACTCACCTAGTAAACCTGCAAGTTGGCACGAGGTGCCAGCTCCAACCCCTATCACATCAACTCTAGAGAAACAAGCAGACACAAAGGAGGGACTCACGACTGCCTCAAAGTCTAAGCGGGAACCTATCATAGTGTCGAATACAACAGATGAGACATTTGATGGTTTCCAACCCAAAACATCGCGGAGATGGGTAAAGAGTGTGACTGTCTAGATGACCTATGGAAGCAAATCCGGGAAGCAAATGAAGCTAATGGGATAAATTACCAACTAAATCGCGCTGAGAAGGAGAAAAATGTGATCTTACCTCCCATTGAAGAATTTGAGGCAAGATCACAAATGAACTTTGATATGCATTCACAAGGGAGGGACCAGGGGTCAATTAGCTCGAGGCACAGCCAACCTGACTCGCTAAAAACTCTACCCTCTTACCTAGGGGAGTATGAAGCTAAGTCTAAAGTGAGAGCAATACCATCTCAAAGACTTTCTCCCAACATAGTAATGGATTCACAAGGGTTGATTGAGTTATTGTCCACCCCTGTGGCATGCACAATCACGTTAGCCGAACTCCTCAGGTTACGACCAAACATGTGGACCACCCTAGGCAAATGCTTAGAAAAATTTGGAGTAAAAGACCCTACCTTGAGGATTCAAGAAGGGATCAGAGAATTGGACAATCCTGAACTGAATACTAGGCCTGTACCTTTATGGCAAGGTTTGAGAATATTGTGAGGAAGAATATGGAAATACCACACTACCAGTAGAATTCCAGGGGGTAGTATCCAAGGCTATTCTCAACAGTGGAGCGGGAGTCGCTATTGCCACCAAAGAAATCTGGAAAAAATGGGGAAAATCGGCTTTGAGAGCAGCCAGAATGAAATTACAACTGGCAGATGGGTTCATGGAAAAGCCTCTAGGACTTTTATAAAAAGTAATTGTCACCTCTTGCGGAATCAAGTATGAGCATATATTTGCAATAGTTGATTTTGGCGAAAAGAACAATTACGAGATCATCTTGGGAAGACCGTTCATGAGACAATTAAAGATGGTACATGATTGGGGTTATGACCACATATACCTCAGATGTGGGGAGACCACAACCAAAATATACCTAAAAGACCATAGTTACAAAGATGTGACCAGACACCAGTGGAAGGGTTTGATTCGGCTACGTTGGCAGGGTCTGAACTCCCACCATGGTTAGGGCAGAAAAAAGAGCTATGGATGTATGGAGCTTTACATTGTGGGAGCTTGAAAAGAGAGGAATGCATCTTAGAAAGAGCTATTGAAGACAAGGATTATATTCCGGAACCTTTTCCCAAAGATGCATTAGAGCCTATGGAATGGGAACACATACTAGCAATGTTGGACATCTGTACCATTACAGATAGTCCAATGACAAAATTTTGTGATAAGGACGGCTATGATGTGCTACCCCATTACATGGTAAACCTTGTACTAGTAAGAGATGAGAATGTAGACTCACCAGAACAAGAAGAGTTTTATAACTCCTCTGAGCATCTGGAATTAAGTAACCATTAGGGTAAAAAACGACTCAAAAAGGGTTGTGTAAGGAATTAGTTAAATTACTAATTAGCAGAGTCGTTTGTGGTCAAAACGGCTCCAAATTTGTCCGTTTTGGTCATTTAAAGCATATCTACGCAATCTAAAGCGTATCTAGGTACATATCTCTAAATATTCAAAAAGATATCGTTTTCTTCACATTCCTTTGTGGCTCACCTCGAAATTTGTTTTCATTTACTTCACTTGGCGTCAAATAGTTGTTTCCACTTTTGAATCTCTCTTTTTTCTCTCACCTTTCGCGAGCTTTATCTCTTCTTCTCTGATGCACCTTGTTCTGCTACTACGTTATTTCCATTATACTTTTTGCTCCTTCATTACTTACAATGACTAATACATCTTCCATTAGTGATAACCGCAAGTTTCACTTGAACATTAAGCTAAGCCAGGAATATGCTACTACGCGGAGTGTCTATCAAAGACCAGTTACAACTACAAATAAATCACAACAACTTTGCAACAAGGGAAAGAAACACATTGATATATGGATAGATGGGAGCTTGTATCCACCAGATCCTAGCATTGGAAGGTATCCATCTTTTCACACACCTCATGACTTGATGAGATTTGTTGGTGATGGGGTTGATGGCTTACTAGGATATAGTGCTAGGTTATCTCATTTACACATTGATCATACACATTACATTCAATATCTCAAAACTGTTTTGTCTTCAAATGCAATAAGAATTTTAGAACTTAAAAACCAAATAGCATCTCTAAAACAAGAAAATCACCAGCTTTGGACTTTAAAAGAAACTCCAATAGGATTAAGAGCACGAGTAAAACAAATGAGAGATGTAGTAAACTTAACAAAAGGTTCTGGACAAAGAAAAAAAAGATTAAAGATTACTAGAGAACATGTGACTTGTCTTTTAGGATTTGATATGTCCAATGTTCAAGAAAGGGTGAGATTTTTGAATGAGGTAATGAACAAAAGTGATATTCTTAAACTTTTGAAACTTCCTAAAAATCAAACTCAGAAAAAATTGGTATTTCAAAGTTTACTGAAAGATATGGGTTTACTAGTCCAACCTTCTCAAATGCAAGAAGTTTGTGACACAGTGGGGGTGAGTAGAAGGGGTTACACGGGTATCTCTAAAACCTGGTTTCAGGTTTTAAAGTATTAATAGATTAAAGCTTTTGGGTTGCCTAGGCCTCACAATGTTGGGAAAGTTAGGACTCTATTAAACGAAGAAATACCCGAACATTTTGGAGAGTACTATCATATAGAAGGAACGATACCATATGAAAAACAGAAAAAAAAATCTTCTTTTGAGTATAATGCTTTTAATAACATTTGGACGAGTATAAAAAATGTTCAATCTGCTATGGTGAGATACTAAAATATGCAAGAAGTAGATTGTGAAGGAAAACTTATATTTGTTCTGAAATTGGATGAAGCTCAAATTCAAAAATGTCAAAAAATGGAAAGAGTATCCATATCCCTTATGAATAGAGCATTGGACTATAGCTAGGGTAATCTTGATTCCCCATACCATAAAACTCAATCAGAAATGGAACTTTGGTGGATCAGAGCAGCTCAAATACCAGTAGAAAATCAGGGCACATTGAAATGGCTGTTTTTGCAGACCGATATCCCTTCTGTTATACAGGACAAAAATGCAGGTGAAAAACTCTGTGTAGATGGCATGGGTGACTTTTTTGTAGAATGGCACTTGAGTGCCGACCTAAAGCATTAAAGTGCATGTTTGGTGTATATGGAGGTGCCAATACCAAGTATCCATGTCTATATTGCATGGCAAGCACTGGAATAAAAGGATGGCTTGCAGAACACGAGGTTGGAAAAGCACCATCGAGGAATAGTGTTAACGTCATCGACTACCCATCGTCTTCTATGATTTGGGATCCAATTGTAAGAATAGATTTAAAAAATGTACATATATGCACAATGCATGCAGAGATTAGAATCTTGGACAAATTGCTTCGACTCCATCTTGACTATGCATATTCTATTAAGCCAACTAAACTTGCAGACGAGTGCATAGAAAAATGCGAGGCTTTTCTCTCTCAAATGGGTTTTCATGGTGGTCAAGTGCATCTAAAAAAAGATCCCACTCTTTCAAAAGGAACCGGTGATGTTTTGCAAGATGTTTCAATGGGTGGAGCAAAAGCCAGAAGATTTTTGAGTAACCATGACAACAAACAAGTTGATGCTATGTGGAACTGCTAGGAGGATCTTTGTGTTATAACAACCAATGTCAAAAGTAGACCAAATGTAGCCAACAAACTCATGGAAGTGTGGAAGAAGCTCAATAATTTTTTGAAAGTTTTGAGACAACAAGTTAGCTCTGCTACTTATGCAGATGACTTTAAAAAGACAATAAAGCTTAAATAATAACTACTATTACAGATGCTTGGGGAGCAAAAGACATCACATATTACTTGGTGAGTATTCAATTACTTTCTAAAGTCTAGATAGTATTTTACTTTGCATCCTATTGAGTTTAACTAACTTTTTTTTAATTTTTAGCATATTATGTACCTGCATGGACCATATTTTGCAAAACAAGGACCCCTTGCAACATGGAATACTCAGGGAATGGAAAAATCTCACTATCAAGCGAGGACTTCTTTTTTCAAATGTACGAGAAAGGGAGGTGGACAAAGAAGGAGCAATGCACTAAAGGAATTATTCAATTGGTTCTATAGGAGGCAATTACAACGGATGAGATCAAACAACCATGCTGCTCAACCACAGATGGAAATTAATGCTTCACTTTGAAACTTTGTACTGAATCTTTCTAAAGAGATCCAAATTCAAAAAAGATATTTTGGTGCGAAAAATTATCAAATTTACATCAGTTTTTGATTTATTTTATATCTCTAGGCATGTCACCCCTGTATCTCAAAAACTTTCTTCTTTTATAGCCCCCAAGAAGGTTGACATTTGTCTCCTCAGTTGCTGCTGCATAGCTAGAGTAGCAAAGAAAGTATCCTGCTCTTGAGGCATTGAATCCTGCAACATATCCAAACATTCGAAGTGCTGCTGCTTTCTCAAGTAGCATGATCTTGTTTGCATTAATTTGAAGGGGAGTGTACCCTAAAAACCGTGACAATATCTTCAGTGCAAACATTGGCAACTCAGGATCTTCAGAATACTGCATGTGGAAAGCACAGAAGGTGGCACTATCCAATGTAGGCATGTAGTGCATGAGAGAGGAGGCATCCCTTCTTGAAGAGCCCTCTATTGCTTTCCCTCTCGAGCCTTTAGCTCTCCCAAGAAAATTGTTTTTGTCAAGGAGTTCAATCTGCAAAACAAGACAACGAGTAATTAAAACAAACTTGAAAAAAAAGAAAGATTTCAGAAGGGAGATCACCTTTTGCAACTCATCTTCGGCAATGACTTTCTCTTGAAGGAGATTTCATGATCCAGTCATCACTCTTATGTCAACTTCCTTTCCAATTTTTTTCAGCTTAAAGTGTTTGCCAAAAGATTGGATGCCAAGCTCAACAAGCCTCTTCTCAAAATCCTCATCTTTGAGGGAAGGTTTTTCCTCTTCCACTCTTCTCATGCATAGAGCAAGTGCATCAGGAGCAGGCAAAAAATCTTTATTGGATGTCTGAAGATCAAGTGCCAAAAACTCCTCTTTTGACTCTTCTTCTGTGTCACTAAAATCTTTGGCCACCTCAGAAGCTTCAGAAAGGGTTGCAATACCGTAGTCCTCCCTCATATTAAGCAGACACTGGATATGATGGAGAGGGATATACTCTTTCCCATTGATATAGAAGTAGGGAAGGTTTGGAATAGTAAGGGAAGCTTTAGATACCTCTACCTCATCTGTTGGCTCATCAATGACAGTACTAGCTCTAAATTGAGCCACATCAAAATTTGCACTCACCTGCAACATCAACTTCCTCCTCTTCTAGAATTTCACTTTTCTCAAGCTGCAAAACTGTGGAAACATTTTTATTTGTTTCCTCATCTGTATCTTTCACTTCATCAGCTTTGCCTTGCATGTCAACTTTAAGGAAAAAAAAGAAAAGAACAGCAACTTCTTTTGGAACAAGGTTACAAGGCTTTAAATGTAATTGACAAGAAATGGTAGGTGGACAAACAAAGGAAGTCTACTTAGAAAATCTTCCAAACCTCCTCGTTACTTCGCTTTTCTCAATTGAGTTTGTAGTATATTCGGTTAGATGACAATAAGTCTTGCCATCTAAAACCAAACAGTTGCCTTCAACTGCCTCTTCAAACTCTTTGAATTCGAATTCTTCTGCCAAGAAGTCCTTCAAATGGTCTAACAAAGTTGCAAGATCAAACACAGGGTTGAATATTTCATATGCTTTGGTGTACACCTCCATGTCACCACCATCCATCACAGCCACCAATAGTTTCTCACTTGGACTCTCCTCCAAAATCTCCTCCCGGCCTTCGTTCATGGTAGAGGAAAAGTCGACAGGTGAAGCTACTAGGTCGGAAAATACGCCCTTAGCGATATAGAGCGATGAGGGGGAGGGCTAAACTGAGAACAGAGCGCCCGACATTGGGTCTCAGAACCTCACTAGCACGAAGCAATAGGGGTGGGTTCCAAGACTAGCAACTTGCTTGTATCGCGTCGTGTCGGTGCCAATGAGAAACTCGAACCACGCTATAGAGGCTGACCCCAACGTTTACAAATGAGTACCAGTGCCAATGAGAAACCCGAACCACGCGATATACGCTGGACCCTGGCTATGCAACTGCCTACCTGCGCGTCGTGCGGGACGAAGCCACACCAAAGCGGACAACAAGAACCCCGAACGACGCGATAGAGGATGGACCACCAGTGTGCAAATGCGAACAGGCGCGTCGTGCGGGACGAGAGGACTAGTACACAAAAACTAGTAATAACTTGTGTCGTATGGGACAAGTAAACGTGCAACATTAAGAACATTCGAGACCAAGCTTTATATAGGATCCAAAATATGACCGTTATTGACACGTGTCAGCCATGCATACGTGCCACGTGGCCTGCATACAACAGTCGTCGTACGGATTGTCGTATGTATTTAAAGCGTTATCATGTGCTCATTTTTTTATTTCTCCCATACTCCACATTCGCGTCGTTTCTTCCTCCACTACCTGCACTTCGACCCATCCGCACTTTCTGCATTCTTTTGCGCTGTGTGTAACCGTCCACTAAGCCAAGCTAAGTTGTGCCTTTGTCCACTAAGCCAAGCCTCTTCTCAAACGACGCGACCTGGATGTGTTTGGGCATGTGGGTGCACCTTCTATCGCATCATGAAGGTCTTATTTCTTGGTTTATTGAAAAAGTCTAAGCATCCCATATGATGCGATACGGGCATGTTGCAAAGTCTCGGTGAGCCCCTTATCGCGTCGTGCCGGTCTTTTTGCTCGGCTTACTAAAAATTTCCAAAGCTTGCATACGACGCGATACGGTGATGTTCTAGGGTGTGGGTGTGCCCTCTATCGTGTCATACAGTTCGTTTTGTTTGTTTTATTTGGAAGTTCCGATGTTCACATACGACGCGATAAGGACATACTCCAGAGCGTGGGTCACCCTTCTATCGTGTCGTGTTGCTGTCCCTCCCCAATACCATTCTCTTCACACACAGCGCAATAGGTACATCTTGCAGGTTGTGGGTGAAGTGTCTATCGCGTGGTGCTATGTTTTTTTACCCAAATGGCGAGGACTAAGCAGACTGCAAGGAAGGTCTACCAAGCCCCAACTGATCCAAAAATAGATGATGTTGAGAAAGATGCAGAGAAAGCACCCCCTCCACTACCTCGTCTGAGGCCTAATGCTAGAAAAAGATTGAATTATCAGGTGAAATCCCTAAGAGAAATAAGAAAAGCACAAAAGTCTACCTGTCTACTGATTCCAAAGCTCTCTTTCATGATATCAGATAGACTTGTAAGCATGATGAATATCAAAACTTTTGTCTCAGTAAGGTGGCAATCTCAAGCTGTGATGTGCCTTCAGGAAGATGCTGAGGATTTTCTCATAGACTTTATGAACGATAGCTACATTGCAGCTGCATTTGCTCACAGGGTCACACTTATGAGCAAAGATTTTGTGCTTGTGTCAAGGCTAAGGTACAAGTTTGATAAGGCTCTTGAGCTCATTCCTAGTGAGGATCTTCCAAATTTTAAACATCCCTCCTTCCAGGCAGCACAAAGATTCTGGGGTTGTCATTGAGGATGTTACACATGAGTACCAGACAAGAAAGGCCCAGGATATCAAAGCAGGAAAGGAAGTTGAGAGGGAGCAAGACATGATATCAGAGGATGCTATCCTTAAAGAGCAAGCTGAAATTTTAAGAGCATCCAACTCTCTTCTTTATGAAAAAGTCACAGGCCAAATGGTGGTGGATGTCTCCTTGTTTGGAGATACTGAGGCGTATTTGGACATATTCCCACAAGACACAAGTATGCTTGTAAATCCCAACATTGAGCTTGGTGACACTATGCTCTATATCTGTCTCAGGTATGTGTTTCTCCTTTGCTAATTATTAGTGCATGTGCAAGGCGTCTAGGCACAAGGGGCTCATTGGGGCTTGTGTTTTCTTTTCTAGGTGTCTTATGAGGGATCTTCCAGAGGCTCTAGCTATGCAAATTTCCATACTTGACCCTCTAGTGACATAGTGCCTTTTTAACAAGCAAGGAACCCTTTCAAGTTTTTTTGATGATTTTAACATGCTAACCTGCAATTACATATTATACCCCTATGTTGAAGGGTAAATCTTAACTCCTTACATGTTATTTTTAACATTTTGTGTTATTCTTAGCTAATTTTTTTTTATTTTGTAGAGGACATTGGAGTCTTATTATATTCAATCTTTTGGAGAAAGATATTATATTTATGAATTCATTGTCAAGTATCCATGGGAAAAGTATACTGTAAGTATGAAGCATAATCTATGCTTGATGATGGCCCATTGTTTTCTATTAGTAGCTTTTTGATTCAATGTCTTCTTGCAGTGCTGCCAAACTTATTGTTGGTCACCTAAGTACCACAAATAAGGATTACAATATAGAATCTTTCAAGTACTACAATCAAAAAGTTCCTTTACAGATAGACTCAACATCTTGTGGGTGGAGGGTGCTTGCAAATGCATAGAGATATCTTGAGTCAAGGTGCCGGATGACTACACTCACTGTAAGTGTGGATCATGTATTTATTTTGATGTTTTATGTATGTATGTACTCATGTCCTTTAGTTCCTTTTTCTACTTTTTTCAGTTGCATGACTATCCAGAGTCTTGGGTAACGTGGGTGAGAGAGAAGGTTGTTTCTATGGTTTTGGAAAGATCAATAAATCCAAATGATCCAGAATCTCCTTTGCCACCAAATAAAGGTAGAGACACCAAAGGTTTGGATGCAAAGAAAATGGATCAGAAGAAGAAAAGTCCTGCAAATAAGATCCATACAAAGAAAAAGGATGACAAGAAGAGTCCTATCAAGGGGAAGAGTCCCATGAAGAAGAAGATCCCTGCCAAGGGGAAGAGTCCTACCAAAAAGAAGATCCCTACCAAGGGGAAGAGTCCCACCAAGAAGACTACCAAGGGGAAGAGTCCCACTAAGAGCCCTGCAAAAAAAAGAGCAGATACAAAGCGCCATCCATTCCACTCACCATTGAAATTCAAGGTTCAAAAGCGTTGTACACTTAAGAACAGTAAGGGGGAGGCACCTAGCTCACCTTTCAAGCTACCATTCATGTTGCCAAAGAAGGTTTCCAAATCACCCAAGCTAGCCAGTCCTCAGGAGCCCAAAGCACCAACCCCTGCCAAGTCACCCGTGCCAAGCCCTGAGGGGCCCAAAGCACCAACCCCTACCAAGTCACCACCACCACCCACTCCTGAACTTTCACCCCCTTTTGAACACAAAAGGAAAAGGGTCTCTGAGAATGCAGAATCCTCTCCGGCAAAAAGAAAAGTGGAATTTCATGATTGATTACTCCACAAAAGCTATGTACACTTTTGTTCATTTTGTCCATATGAACATATATATATACCCTTTGGTGATTCATAATTTTGTACTTCAAATACTTAAAACCAACCATCGATTCTTAAATGTGTATCATGATGTCATGTAAGTTTAAAACAACATAAGTAATGTTCACAATAAGGTAGAGAAAAGATAAATATATTTGCAAAATGATTACAATATTGAACTTGTTTTTTCAAGTCCTTGCAAGTGGCTCAAATACAACTCTTTTTGGGGGAAGGCATGTGATGCAAGAGGTTGAATTCTCCATCCTTGTGCTCACCACAATTTCATCCACTTTGAATCTATACTCGGGAGATGTTTCATCAAGAAACTCAAGAGATTCTCTAACATCATTTAGTCTCCAATTTTTTGTTACTATCAGGCTTCTATACTCGGTGTGTGGATGGATTGTGACCTTTAGTTCAAACTCTGGACAATTTTCCTCAGAGTCCAGAGGAACCCAGCTACCTAATTTGCTTCTCCATCTCCTATAGTTGTAGCCAAGAACTAATGATTGACGACATAGTTGATATGAGATAGACATAGAATTTGGGCTTACTCTACAACTAATATTGTCACCAATATGGAAAGTTTCTTTGGTGCTCCATCCGTCTCCAAGAACATTATCCAGTTCAGTCATAGGAAGTCTTCTATTAAGCCACATCGTCTTTGTCCTCTGCAAGTCCATTGTTTTGAAACATGCCACAAAGACATGTAAAGGAAAGAACCATTGAACTTTAATCCTTCTTGATATCTTTCCCGGAGACATAGCTTTAAGGATGTCTTCTTTGATCTTGGATTTAAAGCTTGATATAGTACATGCATCAGGAGCTTCCTAGTCAAGTGAACTTATGGTGGGAATGGGTCACTGATGTAGTTCTCCATATGCACCTTCTCGTGATGGAACTTTTTATTCTGCAAAATAGACAAACAAATCCATTGTTTTGTAAAAGGAAGGTGGCTTGTCAGCATACATAGCATCTGCAATCCCTTTATGCATTGCTTTGAACGTCCCACTTAGACTCTCCACAGGCTGCCATTCCACAGTTTTTGAAGGAAATATATCTGGAATGGAATCAAAAAATGAGAAAAACAATGGGATAATGAAAAAAAATCACTGTATCAAATAGTTCTTTTTGTACTTACAGTAAGAATGCAGTGTGGCATGTTCTTCCCAGTCTAACACCATATCCTTGGCCATGTACACATGTTAAACCTTAGCTAGCCAGCCATTGTCGGTCAGTTTGAAAGCAAGAATACGACCTTTCCAATGGTTTTTTACTTTATCGTGTTTAGTTCTCTTCACTCTGTGTACACCTTTGCATGAAGGAAGCATTGTTACCCAGTCATTCACACGAAAATATATGGGCTTCCAAAGACCATCCTCTCTAATGTTATGAAAGTCACAAGAAGTTATGTTATGTGAAGGGCGACATGCAAAAGACGCCATGGAAACTCAAAGATTAGAGAAGAAGAAAGAAAGTATAGACGAAAAGACTTAAAACCGCTCACAAACTAGAAAGCAAGAGAGGTATACGTTTGAAAAAAGTAGGTGATTTGTCATTAATTCCCTTGTTTTGAGAGCCTTTTGACATAGATTTCGTATCTTTTGACAGCGCTTTTGTGAAATATAAAATAGAATAAAAGACAAGAATTCATTACTTTGAGCCGCAAATTTAATGAGCTCTCCCGCCGAAAGCACCCAAATATAGCAGTTTCAGCCTTATGATCAAGACATTTAGCGGTTCTCCGTCAAAATAGGACCACCAAAACCCACAATAGAGGAGACAAGAGTGCCATACTTTTGTATACGTGTCAAATAAATATTGTACTATTCCTTAATCCTTAGATTAACAAACAGCCCTTTTTTAGTCGTTTTTGGCCCTAATGGATGTAGATAACGAGTGTTCAAACAACTCAAGGGAGAGTAGGGAAACAACCATAGATATTAAGTTTTATGATTTTGCAAATCAACACCCTAGACACCAGGAACGCTATAGGAAAAAAAGAGCAAAAAACAAGATTAGAGAAAACCCGATGCCTAGGATAAAAGACAAAACGCACTATCTAATGCTAGGCAAGGCAAAGGATTGTGTAAAAGACAAAATATCAGGGAGATTCTCAAGATTTGAGGGATAAGGACACATGAGGACATAAAACAAGCACGAAAAGCTAAAACGGAAACAAATTCAAGAAAAGATCAACAATCAAAACATGGAAAGACAAAAGATCCAGAGTGGTCCAAAATGGAGCGTAAAAAGAAATACCAAGAACTTAAATGGACGTTACGAGAGGTATGGACTGCTGAGGTAGAAAGTGAAGGTAAGGAGGATTCACAAAAAGAAAACATGGATGTATCGTCCCACTATCGAAAATCCACCATCCAAGACAGAAAAATCATAATGACACCACTAATAAGGGAAAGAATAAACCAGGAATCTTACGATGGGCCGGAAAATGCAAAACAAATTGACCTCAATGTGCCAGGTAAAGAGCCTCAGCCTGTCTATATAGCAATAGATTTAGGGCCTGAAGAAGAAGAAATGCTAACACAGCTTCTCAAGAAGTATAAAGATGTGTTTGCATGGTCTTACAAAGACCTCAAGGGAGTTGATCCATCGATATGCCAACATACAATGCTATTAAAATTAGATGCCAAACCAAGCAAATAGCGTCCTTACACATATAATGACACATTCGCTAAACGAATCAAAGAAGAGATTGACAAGCTGAAGGATGCCGAATTCATCTATGAAGTCGAGCATACAGATTAGGTGTCACCCATTGTGGTTGTCCCCAAAAAGAACAGAAATTTGTGTGTGTGTGTGTGAACCTCAAAAAGGTAAACACAACAACAATAATGGATAATTATCCCTTGCCAATCACAGAACATGTGCTTGAGAGGGTAGCGGGAAAATAGGCCTATTCATTTCTGGATGGGTTTTCAGGGTACAACCAATTGGCAATTGCAATAGAGGATCAACACAAAACCGCATTTGCCATAGAATGGGGAATATATGCGTATAGAGTTATGCCTTTTGGCCTAACCAATGCCCCAACCACCTTCCAAAGGTTAATGACTCATGCATTCAAAGAATACCTAATAATATTCTTAGAAATATATATCGATGATCTCTGTGTCCACTCTCTTATTCGGGTAGAACACATTGACCATTTATAATAGGTATTTGAGAAGTACAGAACATATCGAACCTGTCGCAACCCGGAAAAGTGCATTTTTATGGTAAGACAAGGCCGCATCTTAGGACATATTGTCTCAAGAAATGGCATAACCATTGACCTGGACAAAATTAGAATCATAGAGAAGTACAGAACATATCGAACCTGTCGCAACCCGGAAAAGTGCATTTTTATGGTAAGACAAGGCCGCATCTTAGGACATATTGTCTCAAGAAATGGCATAACCACTGACCTGGACAAAATTAGAATCATAGAAGACTTTCCCATGCCTACTAATGCCAAACAAGTACAATTTTTCATGGGAAATTGTGGATATGATCGAAGATTCATATATATGTATGCGGTCATTGCACGACCACTATATCGCTTAATAGTCAATTTCGACTGGACTGAGGAGTGTGAAACTTCATTCAAAAAGCTTAAGGAAACTCTTGTATCAGCACTTGTACTTAAAGCACCAGATTGGGAAAAGATATTCCATGTTCACATTGATGCCTCTGCATACACAATTGGGAGTATTTTGGCTCAACTTGGAGACGGAACAATGGATTTCCCAGTTTGTTATGCGAGCAGACAGCTAAATAGTGTAGAAAAGAACTATATCACCACTGAAAGAGAGGGATTAGGAACAATATATATGTTGTAAAGAAATTTTGGCATTATCTCCTTGCAAACAAATTTGTGTTCTTCACAGATCACCAAGCTCTTCTGTATCTAGTAAACAAACCATGCAATACTGGGAGAATTGTATGCTGGTTTATTATATTACTAGAGTTTGACTTCAAAGTGGTAGTAAAAAAAGGTAAAACTCATCTACGAGCGGATCATCTTTCAAGGCTACAAAACAGGGAAGCTCCTGAGGAGTCGATGATGACATACCTAATGCTTATCTTTTCAATATTGAAATGATACCCAAATGGTCTCAGAAAATTGTTAGCATTCTTTCCTTTGGAGGTAGATTTGATAAAAAGGAAGAGGGATCCAAATAACCAATATTTCAACAAACAAAAAACTTTCAATTGATTACGGGACGACTATACCATCTAGGCTCGGACAAAATTCTACGATTATGCATAAATCCACAGGAATTCGAGTGTTATCTTGAGGAAGCACACATCCAAGACTGTGCATTTCATTGTTCAACAATGAAAACACACCAAAGATTGAAACACTTAGGAGTATATTGGCCAACTATTTATGCTGACACACATGCTTATGTTAACAAATGTATTTTATGTAGTGCCAAATGACTGGTGGATCACGCGACATTGTTTCAGGTAACCATTGCACCTGCATGGAGTCAATATATCATTGATTTCTTAACAACAAGGAAATTTCCTGAAAACATAACAAAAGCACGACAAAGGGCTATAGAGTTGGAGGCTCAAGACTTTAATTTAATTAAAAATCAACTCTACAAGCAAGGAAAGGACAATCAACTAAGAATCTGTGCAAATGAAAGTGAATACGTGCTGATTTTAGAACACGCACATGGAGGAATAAGTGGAGGCCATTTTTCAAGCGATAAGATGGAAAAAAATTTCTTAAACCGTGGGCATAGGTGGCCTACATGGCAAATGGATGCTGAGGAATTTGTAAAGCGTTGTGACAGGTGTCAGCGCACTAAAGTGCCGATAAAAAGAGATGAGATAGCACTATGGCCAATGATGGGAGCACGGGCATTTGCAAAATGGGGAATTGATTTTGTGGGGCCTATTTTACCCCCTGTGTATCGCACCCATACTCAATATATCATCATGGCTACGGACTATCTCACAAAATGGGCTGAAGCTAAAGCGACACAAAAAGAAGATGCAAGGACCACTACACAATTTTTGTATGAGAATATCTTTGTAAGATACGGATTACCAATAGAAATTGTCAGTGGATCGAGGAACACATTTTCTTAATGAAGTCATTGAATACATGCTAGAGGAATTCATGGTCATACATAAAAAATCTGCTCCATATCATCCACAAGCAAATGGACAAGCTGAGGCCACAAATAAAATACTATGTACTATTTTGACTAAAATTGTATCAAAATCAAGGGCAGACTGGGATCAACAATTAGACTCAACAGTATGGGTATACAAGGTAGCTTATAAAACATCAATTGGAAAAACACCGTACAACATGGTGTTTGGTCTAAACGCTATATTACCCATAGAGTTTTTGATTCCAACTCTATGAGTGGTGAATCGCTTAGAATGGACAGTCCATGAACACTCTTCAAGAATAGATGATCTTGAAAATCTAGATGAACGTCGACTGAGAGCTATAGCTTTGATCTATGCTCAGAAGAGAAGACAAAAGGAGTTTTTTGCCAAGCATGTGCGCACGAAAGATTTTAAAACAGGTGATTATGTACTTGTTTACACTTTGAAGCAACATGCCAAAAAACTTAAAAAGCGAGGGATGGGACCCTTTGTCATTAGTGACTTATCACAAAGTGGAGCCGTCAAACTTGCGACATTAGAAGGTGAAGTAATGCCAAATTGGATAAGTGGGTGTCGGTTAAAAAAGTATCATTTACCACTAACACAGGATATGCTTCAACAAATCCATCATGAAAAACAACGGACAAAGGAGAAACAGAAGGTAAGAGAAAAAGCACAAGCAGAAGCAAAAGAACGCATTGCAAAAAGAAGGCTTCTACAACAACAACAAATTGGATCACTGTTGTGAATAAATGCTATTCGATTAACAAATTTTAATGAAGACATAGTGGATCCAATAATTGCAGTCAAAGTGGGTAGCAACCAAGTTGACTCGACGGCATTGCTTGATTCAGAAGCTCAAGTAAATCTGATTTCTTGCAAATTATATAAACAGCTCAAGCTTGAAGAACAACTCCATCCTACTCAACAAGCGCTAGAAAGCAGTACATCACATTCATTAAGCATGTTGGGCTGGACGATATTGCATGTACAAATACATCAGTATGTTTATCCCAACAAGTTTTATGTGGTTGAGGATGCGAGCACACTACATCCAATGTTGTTGGGACAACCATGGCAGAAAGAGTATAATGTGTAGATAGATTGGAGTTAAATACAGTCAAAATTCAACAAGCACAAGAATACCAGGTGGTAGCCTTTGCTCAAACAACCTGGAAGAACTAGATAATGGTGCCACAATCACTTGATAAAGAGAAAAAAACATGGGTGCCACTTAACCAGCAAAAGATACCTACGAAGGATAACCAGGAAACCGCCCACCGTATTCAATCAAAAAATGAGACATCACAAGAGACAATGAATAGATCAAGGTCAGCAATACGCAAACAACAGGTATGGGTACGGAAGGATGGAAGTGAACGAGCCTACAAAACATAATGCAATAGTAGATGACCTCCAAAAAACAATGTTAAATGTCATAATAATCAATATCTAATTCTCCTAAATGATTTTCTCATGTTAAACTGATCATTTAATATGGGGAAGTGCCAGGGGAGAAAAAGCTAGAATATTGGTTAAGCTAGCAGACCGGCCACTATAGGGATCCAAAGGGGGGGCCATCTGCAAAAGAGCCATGTGCAACAATGGGCTCAAAAGACCCTAAGGTTCAGCCCATTAAGACTTCCAAAATGCTAAGGTTCCAAAATTCAAAGGTTGTGTCCAAAGGTCAACCATGGGGGAATTGGATGCTTTCTGTGTGTCAAAAAAGTCTTTACAATCCCTACTTAGGAGGGGGCAAGCCTTGCTTGTAGGGGATGAGAGAGAAAGCCACACACACACACACACACACACACAGGCTCCCTTTACACAAAGGGAATGAGGGACACATGTCAGCTCCCTAGGCCAGATGCCCACAAGGTGTACCCAATTCCTATTGGATGGCCTTGGAGGTGGACCAATGAGAATTAAGCTAGAGTAAATCTAGTTTAATCAATTTAAAAACACTTAATAGAAGAACCAATGGGAATTAAGTCCTCTAGAAGACTATAGGACAGTCTCCCAAGGGGTCCAATGAGCATTCAGCAGCCCAATGGCTTGCCTGATTCCTATTGGCCAGGAGGCAAAGGGGTCCAATGAGAGTTTAGTTGAATTATTAAATTACGCAAATCTCTCACAAAAGGGGAAAGGGGGACACATGTCAGAAGGCTATCACTTATACTACCTAATTACCATTGGCTAGGCGTGGGGAGGTCCAATGAGAGTAGAGCATGAGCAAATAGAAAGAGGGGTCGACCAAGAGAGAGAGGGGGCTGATTTTTGCAAGGAATTATCACACACACACTCACACAATCTCATGTGTGAAGTAAAGAAGCCCCTCTCTCCTTCTCAAGCTTTAATGGAAAGCTTACCACCTACTCCAAGCTTGTGAGAAGGGAGGCCTACACCAACAACTCTTGGCTTTGTGATGCAAATCCAACCAAGAGCCAAGCTTCAATGCATGCTCATCTCCTCTACCATGCTAATTACTAAGCTAAGCTATGCTAATATGAGTGATTATGTGAGGAGATGTACATCTTTCTCGTAAGACTACTCCTTCTTCCTCTCAATCTACTCGCATACCCTGCTAGCTCTCACCATCTTTGACGGTGTGTGAGGTCTTGGGTCTGAGACCAGAGATAATTCATGTTGTGTTTGCTAAGTGTTTTGCTTAGTGCATGAAGCTTTCATCTTCATTGCACTAGCTATTCTTGAAGGAACGCAAACAATTGTATTGTACAATGTCTCTCTTGATGGGAGAAACCATAATACAAAGCCTTTTGGAGGGGGGACCGGCTCCATGCAAATCCGGTCCTCAACTGTTGTCAATAGCTTAATTTCTCTCTCTTTTGAAAGTATTGTTCATGCTATCTAACTAGGTGTTATGATTTTTGTTGCTCTCTCCAGCCAAGCACTCTTGTAATTCTCATTAGGAATCTATTCTAATGAAATGCCCACTATGTTCATGCTAATTTCCGCTACACACAAGTATTTAGGCCATTAAATGTTACATTGGTATCAGAGCACAAGGTTTCTCTTTTCTTGCTCAAGAAGGGAGGTCCTCAAGCTAGCTATAAATGGTTGGTATTATTAATTTCCTGTGAGTAAGTAGAATAGGGATTTTTCAGCCTTGCAGTGCGCTTGCCTTCGTGCAGTTAATGGGGCATCATCGTCGAGAGCTATGGTCTTAATAGTGGAGTCCTACGGGGCTTGCCTATGGCTTAACCACTATTGAGCTATTAGAAGCTTGACAGGAGCCGGTGTTGTTTTTGTGTTGAAGGACCCTCTCTTCTATTCCTTGCAATTAATGGTATTCGAGCCATGGGTACAATAGCTTGAGTGCTTTTTTCTAAAGGGGTAAAGAGGAGTAGCAACTAGGGCTTGAAGTGCCAAAGTACATCTAAAACGTTTACACCTAAAAGTTGTTAGAATGGCTGACAATAGTAAAGAGAGTGAAATTAATGTTGATAACTTTGATTTTTCTAATGAGCAAGCTACTAATGATGCTCCGATGCTTGTTAACTATCTTGTTTCTAGGCTTCAACAATCCATGGGCAATCCATCTCTCCAAAGTGAAGTGCAATGGCAGCTCTGTGCTCATGGGATTCTCCAAGCTCACCACCATGACGAGAGAACACCTAGGAAGCCTCCTTGTGAGACTTCCAAAAGAGGTCTCTCTCCGATTTGGGAAGAAGAAGAGAATCCATACGAAGGACTCAAGAATTTACTTCTTGATGATGCATCTCCTTCCCAAAGGAGAACTCAAGAGCCTCCACCGAAGGAACGAGAAATAAGTGAGTCTCCCGCCACCTCGGTGGAGATGGCTCCACGAAGACGGCGGGCTAAACGCTCTCCATCACCACCAAAGCAAAGAAGACCATCACACCCTTCTCCACACCATAATTCAAAGAGGGATGATAAAAAGCAAGAGAAGAAAAAGGCAAGAAAGAGGACACCCTCTTCTCCATCTTCTTCATCCTCTTCCTCTTATGAAAGTGATGGTGAAGACGATGAAGATCAAGGCGAGAAAGAGGTCACCCTCTTCTCCACCTTCTTCAAATTCTTCACCTTCTGAAGAAAGTGATGGTGCAACCTTTGAACCATCAAAGAGAAGAGGCCATAGGAAATCCTATGCCGCATGGAAGAGGTCGTCCAAGCTGAAGAAGTTCAAAGAGGGAGGAAAGAGCATCTCTTTCCTTACCTATGATGGCACCTTTGGTGCTACAAACAAAGTCTTGGCCTTTATCCAACAGTTTCATGCGGCGTTTCGAGATGAGGGCTTCACGGAGTCCTCTAAGCTATGCCATGTAGCTATGTACTTTCAAAAGTCCGCCAGGAAATGGTGGTCTAGCCTACGAGCCAACGGTGAAGCTCCACGAACATGGAAATCTTTAAGAGCTTCCATTATGAAGCAGTTTTTGGCCACCGATGCCAAAGACAAAGTACTCACCGAATGGCGAAGCTTAAAGCTCTCTCCCTATGAATCCATCCACAAATATGTAGACAAGTTTTGGGACCTACAACTCAAAGCCACTGTCTTCAAAAAGTTGGATTCTGGAGAGAAAAAGCAACAATTTTGTGCAGGCTTAACCGAAGAAATGGCGGAGTATGTCAACTCCCAAAGGCCACGTACCATATCGGCGGTAATACACCATAATATGGTGGCCTCTCGAATCAATTTCCAAACGGGGGCTAAAAGAAATAATAAGCCCACAGAAAAAAAAGGGTTCCAACGAGCCTAAGGGGAAGGACAATGTCCAAAAGTCTCCTAAGGGCAACTCCAACAAAGCTAAAGAGAAGGGAGTTTACAAAGGTAAAAACAAACTCTCTCCTGAAGAGCTTTAGCGTTATCGCAAGGATAACCGGTGTTTCAAGTGCGGCAAACAAGGGCATGCGTATTGCGCTTGTCCCCAAAAGAACAACCGCCAAGATCCTCCTAGAGCTACCTTGGTTGAAATCCAAGAGGAGGAGACTCACCAAACTCACCACAAAGGATCTCCTCTATGCCATGCTTGGGGAAAGGTAAGAGAACATGATGCTTTTATTCTCTTTGACCCTGGTTCTACTCACAATTTTATATCTATAGAGTTGGCCACCAAGCTAGGCATACAAGCCTACAAGATGGGAGATGTCCTACCCGCAGACAGTGCTTTCAAGGGGCAAGAAGCTTCAGTCACTCCCTTAATCAGGAAATTGAGGCTTCATGTCCAAAGCTATGTGGACAAAGAGGACTTCTTTATCTCTCCTCTCAAGCATGAGGATGTAATCCTAGGGGCACCATGGTTTGATCGTCTGGCTGCCAATGTTAAATTCCCTGAAAGGAGAATCTCCTTTAAGTTCAAGCAAAAAGACATGTATATAGATGCTAAGGAAATGGGTAACACTATCCCCATTGTACATACACCAGCTTTCAACAAGTCAATAAAGAGCTCTATTTCCGTGTACATTATTTTTATTAAAGATTCTCAAAATGAACCTAATGCTTTAGCAAAAGAAAATAAAAGCAACCAAAAGGAATTAGAGTTATCCAATTTTCTCAAGGGGTTTCAAGATGTTTTTATTGACGGCATCCCTTGTGAGCTACCTCCTAAACGAGGTAATGATGACCATGCAATTGAACTTCTTCCAGGAAGTTCACCGCCTCTAACAAACCTCCTTATAGAGTTTCTCAAGCTCAACAAGAGGAGAATATGCAGCAAGTGCATGAGTTAGTTGAGAAGGGCATGGTTAGGCCTAGCTCATCTCCATTTTGCTCACTTGTGCTATTAGTGCAAAAGAAAGACGGCACATATCGTATGTGTGTCGACTATAGAGCACTAAATAGGATCACTATCAAGAATAGGTTTCCCGTTCCACGTGTAGAAGACCTATTTGATAAGCTACAAGGATCGACCTACTTCAGTAGGATTGACCTAAAAAGTGGCTATCATCAAATAAGGATAGTTGATCAATACATTGTAAAGACCGCATTTCGCACCACATTTGGTCTTTAGGAATACATTGTCATGCCTTTTGTCTTGACCAATGCACCAGCCACATTCAACCGCTGTTCAGGCCTCATCGAACCTTCACTGGAGTGTTCTTTGATGATATTATCATCTACTCTAATTCATTAGACGAACACAAGCAACACCCCCAGGTAATATTTCAAGTTTTAAGAGAGAATAAACTTTATGTTAATCGAAAGAAAAGTGAATTTTTCTTGCAAGAGATTCAGTATTTAGGTCACATTATCTCTCAAGATGGCATCCAAATGGATCCATCAAAGTTAGAGGTAATAAAAGGATGGCCTAAACCAAAGAATCTTCATGAACTAAGAAGCTTTATAGGTATGTGTGCATACTATAGGCGCTTCATAGAAAAGTTCTCACAAATTGCGGGACCATTACATGACCTAACAAAGAAAAGCGTTAGGTATACATGGTTTACTAAGGAGAACAACGCTTTCGAAAAGCTTAAAGAAAATCTTATCTCTCAACCTATGCTTACACTACCGGATCTCTCAAAACCATTTGAGGAATTTTGATGCTTGTGGTGATTGCCTTTGAGCTGTTTTGCTCCAAGAAGGGCACGCCATAGGCTATGAAAGTCGAAGGCTCAACCCTGTTGAGCAAGCTCTAGGCATATATGAAAAGAAACTCCTCGCAGGTCTACATGCCTTAGACTCATGGAAGCACTATTTATTGGGGACTCCTTTCATTCTGCGAACAGATCACCAAAGTCTTAAGTACTTCATGACGCAGACCAAGCTCTCCGACAAACAAATGAGGTGGGCAAATTTACTTTCGCAATTTCATTTTCATATTGCTCACATTGCTGGCAAGCATAATCAAGTAGCTAATGCACTCTCAAGACGGCCGAGAGTGAATGCGGTTTCCATAGCAACTCACAATGATCTATCTTCAATGATAGATGAGTATGCTATTGATCCCAATTTTAGAGATGTGATTTTCAGCCCTTGCATTAGGGAAGAAAGAAGAACCATTTACTTTACAAGATGGTCATCTTCTTTATGGCAATAGACTATGTGTTACTAACTCACTACGTGAGAAAGTAATGTATGAATCTCATGCTCCACCTTATGCGGGGCATAGAGGGAGTTAATCTACCTTAAATGGAATTTAAACATATTTCTATTGGCCTACCATGAAAGTGAACATACAAGAGTATGTTTCTAAATGTGTGGTATGCCAAAAGACAAAATTTGATAGAGGGAAGCAACTTGGATTGCTTCAACCCTTGCCAACTCCCTAATTCACCATGGGAGAGCATATCCATGGATTTTATCTTTGGATTGCCTAAGTCTATCCATGGGAATACGGGAATATGGACGATAGTAGATAGGTTCAGTAAACAAGCTCATTTTATACCTATCAAAAAGACTATCAAAGCCCATCAAATGGAAACCCTCTTCATTTCACAAATTTTCAAGTACCATGGCTTGCCAATGTCCATAGTGTCGGATAGAGATCCTAGAATGACCAGTAATTTTTGGAAGGGTCTCTTTGAGAATTTAGGGAGAAGGCTAAACTTATCTTCGGCCTATCATCCATAAACGGATGGCCAAAGTGAAATAGCTAACCTAACAATTCTTGATCTACTAAAAGCCTATGTAACGGAAGTAGATCAAAGATCCCAATGGGAGAAGTACTTACCCTTAGTGGAGTATGCTTACAATAACATTGTACATACTTCCATAGGAAAAGCACCTTTCGAGGTACTTGTGGGAAGATCAAAAAGTCCTTGCTACTTAAGGTACATGGGAAGATCTTCGTTGCAGATGAGTATATCCGGGACCTACAAGAATCTTTTCAAAAGATTAAGGATGCTATATCTATCTCACAGCAAAGGCAAAAGGCTGCTGCAAATGACAAGCACAAAAGAGCCCAAGCCTTTAAAGAAAATGATTGGGTCTTATTAAAATTCCCCAAGGCTCGATTAAGGCACACGACAGGCAAGAATCCTACGGGACACTAAAAGTACTATGCTAAACTAGCAAAAAGTACTATGGTCCCTTCCAAATTCTTAGGCCAATCTGAGATGGCCTATCAACTCAAGTTGCCCAATCATTGGCTCATACACAATGCTTTCTATGTGAGCCTATTAAAGCCTTACAAAGGAGAGCCACCTCAAGAACCAACTACTGAAGACCCACGGGAGATCAAGGACCAAGAAGAGGTGCTGCAGCCTGAGTCCATTCTCCGACATGAAGACAAGGTACTATGAGGTGGTAAAACTATCCGATGATATCTTATTAAGTTTAAGAATTATCCTTTTGAAGATGCTACATGGATGCAAGGCATACAATTAAAGGATAACCTAAACCTTGTCAATGCTTACAATGCTTCCCAAGAGTAAGCAAATGTACAAATTGTTAAAAATGAACAAATTTTTTGTCTTATAAGACTCTCTTTTTCTTTATTGTGCACAAAAATGAAGTAGTATGCATGCTTAGATCAAGTTTGCGGAGACGAAGTCTCCCAAACACCAAGTAGAGCTTGTCACTCTACTATGGAAGATTGATAGGACTAATGTGCAGACATGCCTGCGGAAGCCTCACGATATCAAGTGCCAAATGGACTAGTCATCCATTGTGGAATGATGTTGTAGGGTAACATAGGGATCCTCTACCCGCTAAGAAAAGGACTCATGAATATGCTTTATCTTCTCTACACCATAGTTGAGGACGACTATGATTTCAAGAGAGAGGTAATGTCATAATAATCAATATCTAATTCTCCTAAATGATTTTCTCATGTTAAACCAATCATTTAATATGGGGAAGTGCCAGGGAGAAAAGCTAGAATATTGGTTAAGCTAGCAGACCGACCACTGTGGGGATCCAAAGGAGGGAAAATAGGGATCTAAAGGGGGGGGGGGGGGGGGGGGGGGGCATTTCCAAAAGAGCCATGTGCAACAATGGGCTCAAAAGACCCTAAGGTTCAGCCCATTAAGACTTCCAAAATGCTAAGGTTCCAAAATTCAAAGGTTGTGTCCAAAGGTCAACCATGGGGAAATTTGATGCTTTGTGTGTGTCAAAAAAGTATTTACAATCCCTACTTAGGAGGGGGCGAGCCTTTCTTGTAGGGGATGAGAGAGAAAGCCACACACACACACACACAGGCTCCTTTTACACAAAGGGAATGAGGGACACATGTCAGCTCCCTAGGCCAGATGCCCACAAGGTGTACCCAATTCCTATTGGATGGCCTTGGAGGTGGACCAATGAGAATTAGGCTAGACTAAATCTAGTTTAATGAATTTAAAAACACTTAATAGAAGAACCAATGAGAATTAAGTCCTCTAGAAGACTATTGGACAGTCTCCCAAGGGGTCCAATGAGCATTACGCAGCCCAATGGCTTGCCTGATTCCTATTGGCCAGGAGGCAAAGGGGTCCAATGAGAGTTTAGTTGAATTATTAAATTACGTAAAGCTCTCCCAAAAGGGGAAAGGGGGACACATGTCAGAAGGCTATCACTTATACTGCTTAATTACCATTGGCTAGGCGTGGGGAGGTCCAATGAGAGTAGAGCATGAGCAAATAGCGAGAGGGGTCGACCAAGAGAGAGAGGGGGCTGATTTTTGCAAGGAATTATCACACACACACTCACACAATCTCATGTGTGAATTAAAGAAGCCCCTCTCTCCTTCTCAAGCTTTAATGGAAAGCTTACCACCTACTCCAAGCTTGTGAGAAGGGAGGCCTACACCAACAACTCTTGGCTTTGTGATGCAAATCCAACCAAGAGCCAAGCTTCAATGCATGCTCATCTCCTCTACCATGCTAATTACTAAGCTAAGCTATGCTAATATGAGTGATTATGTGAGGAGATGTACATCTTTCTCGTAAGACTACTCCTTCTTCCTCTCAATCTACTCGCATACCCTGCTAGCTCTCACCATCTTTGACGGTGTGTGAGGTCTTGGGTCTGAGACCAGAGATAATTCATGTTGTGTTTGCTAAGTGTTTTGCTTAGTGCATGAAGCTTTCATCTTCATTGCACTAGCTATTCTTGAGGGAACGCAAACAATTGTATTGTACAATGTCTCTCTTGATGGGAGAAACCATAATACAAAGCCTTTTGTGGTCGTTATTGTTGTTCTTTTGATAAGGATACCGAAAAACATGCTTAGATGAGACACACATTTGGATCCCCAAAGCAACTCTACAGGAACTCCCTTCAGTACAAGCAACACCAGCAGCTAGACAATCACTAAATCGGACATCGGCAAACCGATCTATATGGGTGCCGATCAAAAGAACAACAATAACGACCACAAAAGAGGCCATAAATCTACAAATGCCTCCAAATCAAAGCTAAAAATGGTAATCAAAAGAGAAAAATATTATGGCCACATCGAACACGACACTCCCATCCACGGAGACCACAACGGCCATATCTACAATAGCGGCAAACCAAGCCACTTTCACAAAGAAGACGATCAAACAACGAGCGGCAGAATTACAAATTTTAATTGCAAAGAAAATCTACCAACCAAACCAGGAACAAACAGGAAACCTCGATGTCGAATGCCAATAAGCATCTTGCTTATTCCCTGCTCTCGCACCGCATTAATTTTACCATGCATTGACTGAGTATGCATCAGGTAGGGCCACGTTACAAGGCTACGCATTTAGCATGATTTTAACCCATGCATTGCACATACCCCGAGGCGATACCTTGTCGTCCGGGAGGACTCCGATTAGGAGGGGGGAGGCATTCTCAATGCGAACCCGATGACTGTAAAAAGCAACAAAAAGGACATGTTTTGACTATTTTTGAGGGGTTTACGTTTGATTATAAAAAATTTTTGACTAACCTAACTACATATGCCCTTATACAACATTAGTCTACAAATATATGAGGCCAAACTCCAAATTGAGGCCTATAGGTGTGTGTATATAAGTAAAAATAGCCAGTTTTCAGGCAAAATATTGGTAAAACGGAGAAATCCGGCCATAAAAATTACATGTGAGTGTACATAGTGTGTCGGGGTGAAGTTTTTTGATTTATTTTGATTTTTGGGGTTTTTCTGGGTTGAGTTTGCTATTTTCCTTTTACTTTTACTAATTATTGGTAGGAAAACTTCAAATACAAAAAGCAGGTGAAATGCGAACGTAATGAAAAACAAAAAAGATGGGGATGATCAGTGACTATAACACAACCGAGGGTACAGTGTGGGTGCAATTATGAGAATGAAGCGGGAGGCATGTTGTGGCCAGATTTTGGCCGAATCGTCAAAATTCTCAAAAAATTGGGCAAACGGAGTCCAAATGGGGAACTTTTTGAGCCTAAACCGCGTTTCACAAAAAGTTAGGAGCACATGTCAAATTTCATGAAAAATGGTTTGGGGACCTCCATTATAAGATTTTTTCACTCCACTTAGAGCTCATTTCTACTATTTCACTTGTGAGAGAGAGCTCTAGCCACCTAGAGCACACAAGACTTCTAGCAGTTGATATGCCACGCACAGGCACCCAACGGCCACTAGATACGAGAGCTAGGCTCAACACCTTATGCTCTTCGTGTATATTTGATGTTTTGTCGCCAAGACTAGCATAGAACTCCAATGGAGTTTGCAGGGTAGAGGCCTATGAGCATAGGTAGCCACCTAACGGCTAACCCAATACCAACAAGACTTTATAGGGGTTTTACCCTAGCCTAGGAGACCAATATTGGATACCCAAAGGAGGCAAGAAAGCAAGAGAGAAAACCCTGGCACCTCAAGCCCTGCAAGAGGCCACAAAGAGGAAAATCCGGCAAAAGTGACCCAAATGATACCAAAACTCATGGGTAGGAGCTTCTCGACGAGCTCTACAAGGCTACATAGGCCACATGGCCATAAGGCAACCCAAAGCAGGCCTAAGCTTCAAAAACGGCATCGGAAACGCAAAGCGTCACTTGGCTCTAGCCAAGCGAGACTTCTGTTTGCCACCAAACTTCATGAGCGGCTTACCAAGGCCTTCAACAACCAAGTCCTATGGTGGTAGACCACTACAAATCATCGGGGGCATGCAAACACAATCATGGGCGCTTCCAGAGCGACAAATCGCCAAATGAAGCTCAGGTGAAGCCAAAGCCAACAAGAACCACATGGCAAGGTTCCCCAAGGGTTCATGAAGCTATGCTGGTCATCATCAAGAAATTTCATCGCGGAAAAGCGCTCCAAGAGTCAGAAATCGCCTCTAAGGCTCTGAAAGCCAAGAAGGGAGTTTCTAACTAACCATTTGATTTTTTAATTGAAATAAGGCACAAAGGGGACTTAGGGAGGTCATATGCACATAGTATTAGGACTTGCTCCTAAAAAATGCACAGGAGACATCCTATGCATAGGATGTCTCAAGGCCACTTTTGGGCACCCAACTCATCATACAGCCATATACACAGCCTCTACATGTCATTTACATCTTATCCCTCAAGTTTCACTCCATTTGGACCAAGTTTGACCTCATATACATCAAAAAACGCAAAGTCAGAGCATAGAGGCAAGATATGGTCATAGACCTATCAGAAATGATCCAAATCAAGTGAAACTTGAACCACACACTCTTCATAACATGTCAAAGCTAACTGTGACGTCACATCTTCAAAATCATGAAAAAGACATACTACGCGTAGTATGTCTCCAAGCATGAAATGACCTCCAGGTGGATTTTTTTATCTTCATACATCTTTATCACATTCATACAAGCCCACCCACCAAGTTTCAAGCCAAACAGATCACTTTTTGGCCTCATAGCTCCATAGATGGACTTTTCAGACTTTGAAACAACAAAAATGGTCTTCCTACCCTCGAAACTTATCCAAATTTAAATCTAAGACCATGGTGATGGTCCACAGGCTATGCCCTATCATACTGACAAGTTTCATGCAATTCTGAGCAAAAACACATACTATGCGTAGGATATCTTTAGGCTTATTTTGCAGCACAAATCCTACTGTTTTCACTTGCAGGGAATCCTCAGTCCCTCTTGAGCTCATGTTTCAATTTTCAAGTCAATTGGATAGTTAAAACTCAGTTTATTAGCTAATCTGTTAAAAAAAAAAACGCTAACTTTGGACTACTGAGTGCAACAAAATCCATGGCAGCCGCTAAGTCACCAGCAAAGAAGAAAAGAATGACCAACAAGGATTACCTGGATGAGGTGGAGCCATTTATAATACCAACAGGAACCATAAAGCCCACTACCACTTGGGTACAAAGCAACTTCTTGAAGCAAACGGCCTCAAAATATACCAAGGCATGTTCAAAGACCCAGAGGGCTATGCCATAGAGTTGCCAATGATACCACAGGAACTTAATGAGCTCAAAAGAAGGCCAGAGATAGTGTTTATCTTGGAAAATTTAGACTTACACAATTATTTTGAGGCTTTGCCATCAGGAATTGACATTCAGAGAGTCTGGGAATTCATCACAACAATAAAGGAGAATGGCATAGCCAAGGTGACAAATCTGCAAGGAAAGAACAGAATGATTGTGATCACGCCAGAGGTGGTTGCAAGTTCCTTGAACCTCTCTAATGCAGGAGACAGTATCAACAAGAGGCAAGATGAGGTGAAGGTATACAAAGGAACCAAGAAGAACTACACCTTCGAGGATATTGCGGATTCAATGGTGGAAAAAATTTGCCAACTATACAATCAATATTTCCATATTTGCACCAAGAGGCCTCCAAAGTACACTGACGAGGGCTCAACGTGTATTCTTCTGGTTTAGGGGTTGACAGTTGAACAACTATATGAGCTGCCTCTTCTCGGGTGTATCCAGCAGCTAGTAGATCCAGGAATATTCTATAGTTTTTTGCTTTCGGATCTTGCTTCTTAGGCTTTGGTTCAAACTCTTCCTTCTGCTCTTTCTCTTTGTCCTCTTCTTTCTTGGAGTCTTGCGGCTTCTCAGATTTAATCAACTCCTCAGTCTGTAGAGGTTGAGGAGGACTAGGAGGAGGTGGTGATGGTGGAGGACCTGACTCATGGCTTGATGGTGGGGATGATTGCTTCTTTTTGAGGTCCCGGTCAGCCTTTGTTTTCCTCTCTCGCTCTACACTTTCCTGCTCTTCTAGCAGCTACCGCCTCACATCATCAACTTCTTCTTCGGTAAAAGGTATAATTGGAATATTCTCGGCCGTCGCATCTAGGATCTCAAAATTCTTTATATAATCTTTAAGTGATCCCTATTAGTCCTCCGAGAAGATCCAGACATGGCCTCAAGTGAGGGATTCCATAATTTGCTTAGATCTCCTTTAAGCATTCTTTCGGCTCTGAAACTATGCATCATCCTTTCTAGCCGAGCGGCCTTCTGGGATTTAGTCTCTTTTGCTGGCATCTGAATGGTAGCTTTCTTCCTCTACTGCCTCTAACCTTCTTTTCAGTCTGGTGGCCACCCTGGGAGCTGTAGGTTGCTCCTCTTCCTTGTCTTCTGTCAGCTGCAACCACTCATTCTGTGATGGAGTAAGAGGCCACTGGCCTTTAGCATTTAGAGATTCATATATTACCGTGGTGAGCATCTCCCCTGCTGCAATATATGTGGGATTCTTGGTTCCCATCCTCACAATGTGGTACTACAGGTATGTCACATAATCTATCTCTCTTGGGCGGCTTGTCTTCATTGCCCATGTGAATGTTGTTCCAATTGCTGCAGGTGGAGATTGCAACAGATACAATGGATTTGCAACCACAAGCCAAATATTGGAAAGAAGTGATGCAGAGACTGCAAGGATTAAGAGCCAGATCAATGGCCAAAGAGATTGAGTATGAAGGACGGAAGTTGAGTGAATTAAAGGTGAAAGCTGAAGTGGAAACACTTCAGAAGCAAAGTCAAGAGAAAATGCACAGCCAAGCACAGCTGCAAGCTAAACTAGAAGCAACACTGAAGAAATGTCAAGAGTTAGAAAGTCAAAACCGAGAAACCACTCAGAAGCTAATGAACTCTGAAGAAGAGTACCAAAAAATCAGCAATGCTCTGACTGAAGCCGAAAAGGAAAGGGATGGGCTCACCCTACAACTGGCGGAAGAGTCAAAAGAGGTTGGGAGCTTGAGGGAGGCCAAAGACAAAGCTGAAATATCACATGAGGCTAGCCAAGATGAGGTGATCGAACTAAAGGATCAAATCAAAGTGAAAGATCAAACGATTTAGAGGTTGAGAGTGTCTCCGGGCAGAGCAAGAGCTGCAGCTACAACTAGTACTAGCCAAGATAAAGAAGTGTTTGAAGAACAAATGATAGAACTTCAAAAAGAGTTGATGCTTGAAAAGAGTCAAAGAGTAATGCTAGCAGAGGGATCAATGTTGGTACAAGGCAGGTTAGTAGATGATAACAAATCATTGAAAGCGGAATTGGATAGGCTTCAGAAAAGACTAGAAGATGACACAAAGACACTGCAGACAGAGAATGATGAGGTAAGGCAGAAGCTAGAGAAAGATGATAGAGTCAATGCAGAACTTAATGACCTATTAGTAGCTGTGACAGAACAAGCTCAATTATTATCAAAAGACAACTTACAAAAGCAGTTGGACAAACTTAAGAGCCAACCAAGTGAAGAAACTCAACAAAGTCATGGGTCGGCTGCTATGGAAGGAATTGATATAGAGAATGTGTCAGATCCGATGGACACAACAATACAAGAGGACATTCCTGTGGGACCCTTACAAGAGCTCCGGGATCTGACACAAGAAGAAGAAGACAATCTACAGAAAGCAATAGAAGCAGCCATAAAGGACACCGCCAAAGAAGCAATGATGTGGGAGCAGAGGGTATTGATGTCCATGATCATTCAGAGATTAGATGCAAATGTTGTTCGACATGAATGGCTACAACCCTCTCTCTCCTATCCTCTTCTAAAATATGAGGCTGCTACACTCAACAAGAGGATTAAAGAGGAGCCTATAGTGCCACTGTACCATGAAGACATCACCAAACCAGAAGGTGCTAAGCTCATTGTGGACTCTCAACCAAAATGGAGGAAGGCATGGCTCACTAAATACCCACATTATTTAGTACATTTGATAGAGGAGCCTAAAATGATCAGAGGTGACCTTAGCTTTTGCCCTCTACCGAGTATGCGGACATGGAAGGAACATGAACTGCTGAAGAGAAGCCACCCCACGTGACTCAACTACCCAAAGCTGCCAGGCTTGAAGGCAGGAAAGAGATGAGTGAGCAATACATGGTGAAAACCCTAACGGGTGCCATTAAATTGTTCACTGGCTTGCCTGACCTCTCTTGCATTATGCTTAGAAAGATATGTAAAAACACATCTGGCAACCTTTGAGGTCTTCAAACCTGGACAAGCAACAGACAACATATTCTTCTTCTAGGACACTTATAGATGTGCTTATGACCTGTCTCCTCCACCTTCACATGAGGTGATACATGCCCTCTACCAAACAATAATATTCATGCCCTCATACCATCCCCAAGCCTTTGAAGAATCCTTCTACAATGGTTTCTTCCCCATCAACACAGATATATTCGGCCCAACATTAATGGCCCAGCATGCACGGTATGAGTCCGTTTTGAAGATGCGGGACATCCTCCACTGAAGCAGCGGCTCTACTGTCATGTCGGGGATGACATGAGCTAGGAGGGGGGGAGTGTTAGCTGAAGACGGGCGGCCACACTCAACTGAAGACTAACGAAATGATAAAAGAAGGAAATCCTATGTAGTCATTCCCTGATTAAGAAAACCCGTAATTTCACTTGTAAATACTTGGGGCTTGCAGAAGTTTCCAATTTTGTATATTATTTTTGCCATTAGACTAAGTAGGATTTCACTTTGGAACATGAGGTTTTATATTTGGAAGGTATATATACCAAATTCTGACCTTAATAAGAAAAGATCCCCCCCTTTGTTGATTCTATGAAGTGTCTGTGAGAAGCGTATTCTGTGTACGAGAGAGAGAGAGAGAGAGAGCTTATCTTAACGCTACACGTACACTGGTGGTTGGAAATGAGTACAGAGAAGTACAACGTGTTGCCCCTGGAGAGAGCTACGCGCCAATACCCACACTACGCGTGTACGGCCCAGCTTTGCGAGATTGACCCGCGAGCTATTTCTAGGGATTTGGTAAGCAAACGGTGTTTGTTTTCGCATTTCTGCATATCCACGCGTCGTATTGAGTAGAGCTACACATTAGGCACCTTAGTTTTCAGAAAAGTTGACCTGCAAAAACCTGTCAAACATCCTACGTGATCTGCATTGGGTGTTTATGGGTAGGGTTTTGGGTCACGGACCTTAGGGAGAGTGGCCTAATGGTGTTAATAGGACATCCCTCAAGTTTCGTAGCGTTTCAAGAACGTCTAATGGGTATTTGGCTCATGGAAGTGTTGTAGGAAATCTCCTCCTATGCACAATAGTAGGCTGTAAGTTAGTCATTGGGTAGAGACCTCTGTAGGAAGTAGTCAATAGTCAGTCGAGCTTCGTCCTTAGCTTACAATTTTTGTTAGGTGAGTTCTCGTTGTACTGACGTCCGTCGCGGCGTATCCGCCAACATTGAGTCATCTTTGTCCCATGGTTTGACAACTTAATCGTGGTTCTTGCTAATATTGCAATAAGATAGGATGGTGAGTTTAGACATGCATCCCACAGAGACCCTTCCAGAAATTACTGGTCATTCTAGGATCTCTATCCGACACTATGGACATTGGCAAGCCATGGTACTTGAAGATTTGTGAAATGAAGAGGGTTTCCATTTGATGGGCTTTGATAGTCTTTTTGACAGGTATAAAATGAGCTTGTTTACTAAACCTGTCTACTATCGTCCATATTGCCATATTCCCATGGATAGACTTAGGCAATCCAAAGATAAAATCCATGGATATGCTCTCCCATGGTGAATTAGGGATTGGCAAAGGTTGAAGCAATCCACGTTGCTTTCCTCTATCAAGCTTCGTCTTTTGGCATACCACACATTTAGAAACATACTCTTGTATGTTTGCTTTCATGGTAGGTCAATAGAAATATGTTTCAATCCTCTTTAAGGTAGATTGAATCCCTCTATGTCCCGCATAAGGAGGAGCATGAGATTCATACATTACTTTCTCACGAACTGAGTTAGTAACGCATAGTCTATTGCCATAGACAAGATAACCATCTTGTAAAGTAAATGGTTCCTCTTTCTTCCCTGGTACAAGGGCTAAATCACATATCTAAAATCGGGATCAGTAGAATACTCATCTATCATAGCAGATAGATCATTGTGAGTTGCTATGGAAACCGCATTCACTCTCGCTCGTCTTGAGAGTGCATCGGCTACTTGATTATGCTTGCCAGCAATGTGAGCAATATGAAAATGAAATTGGAAAATAAAATTTTCCCACCTCATTTGTTTGTCGGAGAGCTTGGTCTGCATCATGAAGTACTTAAGACTTTGGTGATCCATTCGCAGAATGAAAGTAGTCCCCAATAAATAGTGCTTCCATGAGTCTAAGGCATGTAGAACTACGAGGAACTCCTTTTCATATATGCCTAGAGCTTGCTCAACAAGGTCGAGCCTTTGACTTTCATAGCCTATGGCGTGCCCTTTTCGGAGCAAAACATCTCCAAGGCAATCACCACAAGCGTCACATTGGACCTCAAATGGTTTTGAGAGATCCGGTATTGTAAGCACAGGTTGAGAGATAAGCCTTTTTTTAAGATTTTCGAAAGCATTGTTCTCCTTGGCAGACCATGTATACCTAACGTTTTTCTTTGTTAGGTCATGTAATGGTCCTGCTATTAGTGAGAACTTTTCTATGAAGCGTCTACATTATGCACACATACCTATAATGCTTCTTAGTTCATGAAGATTCATTGGTTTAGGCCATCCTTTTATTACCTCTAACTTTGATGGATCCATTTGGATGCCATCTTGAGAGATAATGTGACCTAAATATTGAATCTCTTGTAAGAAAAAATCACTTTTCTTTTGATTAACATAAAGTTTATTCTCTCTTAGAACTTGAAATATTACCTGGAGATGTTGCTTGTGTTTGTCTAGTGAATTATAGTAGATGATGATATCATCAAAGAACACTCCAGTAAAGGTTCAGTGAGGCCTGAATAGCTTCTCCATCAAGTGATTGAATGTGGCTAGTGCATTGGTCAAGCCAAAAGGCATGACAATGTATTCGTAAAGAACAAACGTAGTGTGAAATGTAGTCTTTACAATGTCTTGATCAACCATCTTTATTTGATGATAGCCACTTTTTAGGTCAATCCTACTGAAGTAGGTGGACCCTTGTAGCTTATCAAATAGGTCTTCTACCCGTGGAATGGGAAACCTATTCTTGATAGTGATCCTATTTAGTGCTATATAGTCAACACACATATGATATGTGCCGTCTTTCTTTTGCACTAATAGCACAGGTGAGAAAAATGGAGATGAGCTAGGCCTAACCATGCCCTTCTCAACTAACTCATGCACTTGCCGCATAATGTCCTCTTGTTGAGCTTGAGAAACTCTATAAGGAGTTTTGTTAGGCGGTGAACTTCCCTGGAAGAAGTTCACTTGCATGGTCATCATTGCCTCGTTTAGGAGGTAGCTCACAAGGGATGTCATCAATAAACACATCTTGAAACCCCTTGAGAAAATTGGATAACTCTAATTCCTTTTGATTGTGTATATTTTCTTTTGCTAAAACATTAGGTTCATTTTGAGAGTCTTTAACAAAAATCATGTACACGGAAATAGAGCTCTTTATTGACTTATTGAAAGCTTGTGTATGTACAATGAGTATGGTGTTACCCATTTGCTTGGCATCTATGTGCATATATTTTTCCCTGAACCTAAAGGAGATTCTCCTTTCAGGGAATTTAACATTGGCAGCCATGCAATCAAACCATGGTGCCCCCTAGGATTACATCCTGATGCTTGAGAGGAGAGATAAAGAAGTCCTCTTTGTCCACATAGCTTTGGACATGGAGCCTCAATTTCTTGATTAAGGGAGTGACTGAAGCTTCTTGCCCCTTGAAAGCACCATCTGCGGGTAGGACATCTCCCATCACCTAAGCTTGTATGCCTAGCTTGGTGGCCAACTGTGTCGATATGAAATTGTGAGTAGAACCAGGGTCAAAGAGAATAAAAGCATCATGTTTTCTTACCTTTCCCCAAGCATGGCATAGAGGAGATCCTTTGTGGTGAGTTTCCTCCTCTTGGATTTCGACCAAGGTAGCTCTAGGAGACTCATGGCGGGTGTTCTTTTGGGGACAAGCAGGATACACATGCCCTTGCTCACTGCACTTGAAACAGCAGTTATCCTTGTGATAACGCTCAAGCTCTTCAGGAGAGAGTTTATTTTTTCCTTTGTAAACTCTCTTCTCTTTAGCTTTGTTGGAGTTGCCCTTAGGAGACTTTTGGACATTGTCCTTACCTTAGGCTCATTGGAACCCTTGTTTTCCGTGGGCTTAGAATTTCTTCTAGCCCCCGTTTGAAAATTGATTCGAGAAGCCACCATAGTATGGTGTATAACAGCCGATATGGTGCGTGGACTTTGGGAGTTGACATACTCCACTATTTCTTGAGTTAAGCCTGCACAAAATTGTTGCTTTTGCTATCCAAAATCCAACTTCTTGAAGACAGCGGCTTTGAGTTGTAAGTCCCACAACTTGTCTACATATTTGTGAATGGATTCGTAGGGAGAGAGCTTCCAGCTTCACCATTCGGTGAGTACTTTGTCTTGGCATCAGTGGCCAAAAATTGCTTCATAATGGAAGCTCTTAAAGCTTTCCAAGTTTGTGGAGCTTCACCATTGGCCCGTAGGCTAGACCACCATTGTCTGGCGGACTTTTGAAAGTGCATAGCTACATGGCGTAGCTTAAAGGACTATGTGAAGCCCTCATCTCCAAACGCCGCATTGAATTGTTGGATAAAGGCCAAGACTTTGTCTTTAGCACCAAAGGTGCCATCGTAGGTAAGAAAAGAGATGCTCTTCCCTCCCACTTTGAACTTCTTGAGCTTGGACAACCTCTTCCACGCGGCATAGGATTTCCTATGGCATCTTCTTTTTGATGGCTCAAAGGTTGCACCATAACTTTCTTCAAGGTGAATAATTTGAGGAAGATGGAGAAGAGGATGACCTCTTTCCTCGCCTTTTTCTTCCCATGATCTTCTTTGTCTTCACCATCACTTTCATAAGAGGAAGAGGATGAAGAAAATGGAGAAGAGGGTGTTCTCTTTCTTGCCTTTTTCTTCTCTTGCTTTTTGTCATCCCTCTTTGAATTATGGTGTGGATAAACATGCGATGGTCTTCTTTGTTTTGGAGGTGATGGAGAGTGTTTATCCCACCGTCTTCGTGGAGCCATCTCCAAGTGGCAGGAGACTCACTTCTTTCTTGTTCCTTCGGTGGGGGCTCTTGAATTCTCCTTTGAGAAGGAGATGTGTCATCAAGGAGAAAATTTTTGAGCCCTTCATATGGATCCTCTTCTTCTTCCCGAATCGGAGAGAGGCCTCTTTTGGAAGTCTCACAAGGAGGCTTCCTAGGTGTCTCTTGTCATGGTGGGGAGCTTGGAAAATCCCATAAGCACGAAGCTTCCATTGCACTTCACTTTGGAGGGATGGATTGCCCATGGCTTGTTGAAGCCTAGAAACAAGATAGTTAACAAGCATCGGGGCATCACTAGTAGCCTGCTCATTAGCAAAATCAAAGTTATCAACATTAATTTCACTCTCTTTCCTATTGTCAGCCATTCTAACAACTTCTAGGTGTAAACTTTTTAGGTGTACTTTGGCACTTCAAGCCCTAGTTCCGACTCCTCTTTACCCCTTTAGAAAAATCACTCAAGCTACTGTACCCATGGCTCAAATACCATTAATTGCAAGGAATAGATGAGAGGGTCCTTCAACACCAAAACAACACTATTTCCTGTCGAGCTTCTAGTAGCCCAACAATGGTTAAGCCATAGGCAAGCCCCGTAGGACTCCACTATTAAGAACGTAGCTCTCGACGGTGATGCCCCATTAACTGCACAAAGGTAGGCGCGTTGCAAGGCTGGAAAACCCCGATTCTACTTACTCACATGCAATTAATAATACCAACCATTTATAGCTAGCTTGAGGACCTCCCTTCTTGAGCAAGAAAAGAGAAACCTTGTGCTCTGATACCAATGTAACATTTAATGGTCTAGTAACTTGTGTGTAGTGGAAAATAGCATGAACATAGTGAGCATTTTATTAGACTAGATTCCTAATGAGAATAACAAGAGTGCTTGGGTGGAGAGAGCAACAAAAAGTATAACACCTAGTTAGATAGCATGAAAATACTTCAAAAGAGAGAGAAATTAAGCAATTGACAACAATTGAGGACCGGATTTGCATGGAGCCAGTGGTCCCCCCTCCAGAAGGCTTTGTATTATGGTTTCTCCCATCAAGAGAGACATTTTACAATACAATTATTTGTGTTCCTTCAATACTAGCTAGTGCAATGAAGATGGAAATTTCAAGCGCTAATCAAAACACTTATCAAACACAACATCAATTCCCTCACGGTCTCAGACGCAAGACCTCACACACCTTCGAAGATGGTGAGAGCTAGTGGGGTGTGAGAGTAGATTGAGAGGAACAAGGAGTAGTCTTACAAGAAAGATGTACATCTCCTCACATAATCACTCATATTAGCATAGCTTAGCTTAGTAATTAGCATGGTAGAGGAGATGAGCATGCATTCAAGGTTGGCTCTTGGTTGGCTTTGCATCACAAAGCCAAGAGTTGTTGGTGTAGGCCTCCCTTCTCACAAGCTTGGAGTAGGTGATAAGCTTTCCATTAAAGCTTGAGAAGAAAGAGAGAGTCTTCTTACTCTACACATGAGCTTATGTGAGTGTGTGTGGATAATTGCCTTTGAAAAATCAGTCCCCCTCTCTCTCATGGTCGACCCCTCTTGCTAATTGCTCTTGCGAGCACCTCGTTGGACCTCCCCGGGCTTAGCCAATAGGATTTCAGGAGCATAAGTGATAGCCTTATGACATGTGTCCCCCTTTCCCTTTTTTTGAAATATTTAGGTAATTAATAAATGCAATTAAACTCTCATTGGACCCGTTTGTCTCCTGGTGGCCAATAGGAATCGGGCAAGCCATTGGGTTGTTCAATGCTCATTAGAGCCCTTGGGAGACTATTCAATAGTCTTCTAGAGAGCTTAATTCCTATTGGTTCTTTTATTAAGTGTTTTTAAATTAAGTAAACTAGATTTACTCTAGACTAATTCTCATTGGTCCACCTCCAAGGCCATCCAATAGGATTTGAGTACACCTTGTGGGCATCTGGACTAGGGAGCGGACATGTGTCCCTCTTTCCCCTTGTGTACAAAGGAAGCTTGTGAGTGAGTGTGTGTGTTTCTCTCTCATCCCCTACTTCTTGGGCTCGCCCCCTCCTATGTAGGAGTTTGTGAAGACTTTTTGGGACACACAAAGTATCCAATTTCCTAAGCCTTTGACCATTGAACACAACCTTTGAATTTTGGAACCTTAGCATTTTGGAAGTCTTAACAGGCTGAACCCTAAGGTCTTTGGAGCCCATTGTTGCACATAGCTCTTTTGTAGATGGCCCCCTCTTTGGATCCCTATTTTCCCTCCTTTGGTTCCCTACTGTGGTTGGTCTACCAGCTTAACCAATATTCTAGCTTTTTCTCCTTTGGCACTTCCCCATATTAAATGATCATTTTAACATGAGAAAATCATTTAGGAGAAATAGATATTAGTTATTATGACACCTAATAAGTTTTTTATATAACTAATATTTCACTATGATTTTTAAATATGCAATTATTTACAACATCCATTTAAGAAAAGACCATGCTCCCAAAAGTGAGTGTATAATAGCTATCTAGAAGTCCATTTTTTCAAAGCCACTTGTTTGCTAAAGGCTCAAACAAAACTTGATATACCTTGAAGGAATATCATCACCATGAAAAAGAGAACAAGCTCAAGATTTTTCCAATGTCAAGCTTGCTAGCAGGCCCCCTCTTGCTTAGCATAGCCATTCTTTAATTTACCTTCCATCTTTAAGGAGGTATAGGGCTAATTCATTTAGTCTCTTGAGTGAAGAAATGAGTGACTTACAGGAAGTCTTGGTTATGTGTGTTTTGATAAAGTTCCTCTCATTAATTTTATCATCGCTCAAAAAAGTTTGCTCACAGTTTGGGATTCCTCCAAAAACTCAAATCAAGACCACCGTCTATAGAAATTTTTAGGTTTTCAACCTAAAGTAAAGATCCAATTCCAGTAAGACCATATCATGCCTTGAAGACCAACTCTTTTAGGAGCCAGAAATAAAGAAAATAGTGTTTGCAAATGCAAATGCAAGTGTTCCTAGGACTTAGCTACATTTGAATGAAATAAATTATAGTAGTGCATTCCATTCTGGCAGGTATGCAAACTATATAGGCAACAAAAAAATCCATCTAGAACAGCAAGGTCAATATACCTTGAAAAGTATGTATCACACATTGCAAATTTGAATGTTCAAACTTAAGGTACATTAAGTGAATTTTAACACATCACTTTAATTAATTTTGGCAATAAAGAAAGAATCCCAAGATTCTTTTACCACATTGGTCTAGCATGGCAATCAATCATATTTGTAAATCCAGTTTAATTGATCATAGTAAATTATGATAGTTGATTTAGTCATCATCCAAGCAGGAGATAATGAACAAAACCTGTGAGCAGTAGACATCACCACCATCTTCATGTTGTGAGAGTTAAACCCATAGATAAGCTATCATCATCCTCTCTTACTTTCAATAAACTTTAATCAGAATAAAACAATAAACCAAGGCTAAATGAGGGTGTATAAAACCCTCACCTTGGTTGAATAGGCAACCTATCTTCCATTGGAGTCCACTCAGTATCCTCAAGACCAGCAAAGCAATAAACCATAGGCCAATATGAGGATCTTTGAAGTCTACTCAGTATCCTAGAAAGCGAGCTAGAGAATCCACACTCCAATAGAGTATGCAAGAGCTTTGGGTATGTAGACCATGGCAGAAGGCAGTGTGAGTATTGCCTTAGCATCGGCATAGTGGAGATAACCCATATGTAGAACCAGTTCTAGGATATTTTTTTAGTAAGGATCAAGATTAGGTATAGAGAGTTAAGCTACCACACATCTTCAAAGGAGATAGAGATAGATACGCACAAAGGGAAAAAGAGAAGGGTAGAGATGTAGAGAAGCAAGCATCATACTCAAAAAATATTGTCCTAGATGCAACTGATGAGGGAGTAAAAGAGATATTATTATATATAGTACTCCATATTTAAAGCGGTGGGTCATAGTACTAGTTCCCACACAAAGAGCCTCAAGCATGAATATTAGTCCAAAAAAGGTGAGTTCCCACCAACAAGGCAAATTATTATAGCAAGTAGCAACCCACCCACTATATATAATAACTATCAGCTCCATTATATCATGGAAGAGAGAAGAGAGGAAAGGCCACAATTTACAAACTAAGGACGAAAAACTATCACTTTCATTATACCCCTCAAATGCCAAATTCAGCCATTAAGAAAAATATCAAGTCCAGATTCATGGACATTACCCATAACACAATAAACCTCAACTTCATCGTGTATAGGCTAGAATCCCCTATAGAGGAGAGTGTCAAGTGACTATAGTAGAGTCATCAGAAGCCAATAGCAATAAAAATCAATCATAGTCAAGTCTATTGACCAAGTGTGTGTACCACCACCAACCCCAATTGGAGTGATAGATTAATCAGGTTAAGATCAATCTAAGAATCACCAAAAAGCTTTTTATTAATCATCCTCAAAAAAACCATCAACGCCATCAAGCTTGGCATAAGATAGTTTCTCTTATGGAGGATTGTAAAAGGTATCGTGATCTCACATGAAACTAAAGGGAAGCACAAACACGCCATCTTTTCATATATCATGGGCAGTCATATCCACGCAAACCATAGAACAAGTTAGGTAAATATTTAGCATTCGCCAAAACATTAGATTGAGTTAGATCATTATAGTGTGTATGTTTGAAAAAAGACCAAGAAGTCATATCCAAGTATATTGACTAAGCTAGAATATCCTAAGAGGAGAGTACAAAGTAGCTATACATAGTGTTTCTCCATAAAACATAGGGAAAGCACAGATAAGCATTCTTCTTAATCCATATGGGAACTCCTATCTAAGAAGGTCATTAGTTCATGCTAAGTATAATGACAATGTGTGTGTGTGTGTGTGTGTGTGTGTGTGTGTGTGTGTGTGTGTGTGTGTGTGTGTGTGTGTGTGTGTGTGTGTGTGTGTGTGTGTGTGTGTGTGTGTGTGTGTGTGTGTGTGTGTGTGTGTGTTTGAGAATCATGTCCTTCATGACCACTTCTCAAGCCCACCAAATGGCATTGCCAGTACTAGCTCACCACCATGTTCTCCTTCACATTTCTCCTCCTCCTTTATGTAAGGCATTGTAAGTGGGATGGCATCAGCATCTATGATCAAACCAACCTTTCCCTTGGTGCGTCTCCATTCCCCTCCTTTATCAATCCACAAACATGATTTTGGTGTTGATCATGCCATCACTAACATCCTCTCTACCTTCTTTTTTGCCTCCCTCCATAGGCTTATGGAAGGACTTGATTGTGATTTCTACCTCTCTCACTTTGACATCCACACTATCCTTTGATTTTGTCCCAAATGCAAGCATGTTTTTTACCTCAATTATGTCAATTCATGGCCAGCTACAGTGACTCCACCTACCCCTTATGTCAAAATAGAGTTGAGGTTGATGATGTTTTCATTTGTGGAGGATTCTTCATATGGATCTAAGTGCCACAACATCGATGAGCATAGTTGAAATTCTAGTGCAAGGAGGCCATCATCGATTGGGGTAACTCAAATCTTGAAGCCTCATTAGGAATTGACAAAGCATTTCAAGTTCATGTGCAAAGAGAAGTTGAAAAGTCTTGAATGTAAATGAGTGTCGAGGATCCCGGAAACAACACATGCAAAAAACTGAGCAGTAGCAAATTGAAGCATGGGAAAATACCTTTCAATTGACAGGAGTTTATAAAACACTTTGGTCATCACATCATCCTCAAAGGTGCTCTTTTTGAACATCATTGAAGTTACTTTAACCATTAGATGCACTCTTTTTGCGCTCTCAACTCCATGTGGATGGACAACGAGCACTTGAAAGTAACAATGTTGACAGTATGATAGATGTAAGCAGATGGACACTATAGTAAATTGCACATTCTCCATCAATCAAGTCTGAGGACAAGACACAAGCATTGAAAGATTAAGAGTTAGATGCCAACACTCTTCAGCAAGCACCTCTCTACTTCTGCCACCACGGGCATGTTCTCACATCCTTCTAGCTCAAGTACGAGAAAATATTTCTTATCTTCGCTGTTAGCCTCAAGGAAGGTGATGTCAGCATAATCAAGCTTGAGCAACATAGATCTACCAACAAGACTCTCAAAATAAAAAATTCAATATATATTATGGGCATGCATATCAACATCATGAATGGTAGAAGCTAGGATATGGATTTTGAGGTCATGGAGGACCCAAATGCACCAAGCAAGCTGCAATAGGGGAGGAAAATCAATCCATTTTTTACAAGATGAAGTAAACCTTTGCATTGGAAGAAGGTAGGGCCCTTGTAGTAGTTTGTAACTTTTTCCTATCAGAGTTTAGTATTGAAGGTGTTAGGCATCGAGGGGTATCAAAATTCTGGCAAAAACACAAGTTCTTACTCTAATGAAGAGGCTAGGTTTGTACATTATATGGGAGCACTTGGAGCTCATATTATGACCTTCATTCAAGTTTCTCTCTCTCTCTCTCTCTCTCTCTCTCTCTCTCTCTCTCTCTCTCTCTCTCTCTCTCTCTCTCTCTCTCTCTCTCTCTTTGTGCCAACATTTCCTTCATGGTCACTTCTTCAACCCTTTGAAATGCATTGTTGGTGCTCACATTTCTCCTGCCCCTCTATGCCAAGCATTGTAATGGCCTTGCCTAAGTATCTATGATTAGAAAAATCTTTCCCTTGGTGCAGCTCTATATCTCCCCTCATCTATGGGTGTGATTCTAGAATTTAATGCACCATCACTAAATTTTTTCCCACTCTCTCTTTTGCATACCGCCATGGGCTCAAAGAAGGACTCGAGTGTGTTGTTTTCCTCTCTCACTTTTGAATCTATGATAATTTACAACTTTTTCCCAAAGGCAAGCATGCATTTCACCTCAAGTGCATTCCCTTTATGCCAAAATAGAGCTGAGGAGGATGTTCTCATTGTGGAGGGGTTTTCATCTGTAGTTAAGTGCATCATTGTTGAACCCATTTGAGATTGAAATGCAAGGAAACCATCATCAGTACAACATGAATCAACCTTGAAGCCTCAACAAGAACTCACAAATCATTTTAGGCTTATGTGCAAAGTAAAGTTGAAAACTCGAGAATGAAACCAAGTGTATATCATGATCCCAAAAATAGCACAAGTAGGAAAAAGAGCTTATGGAAGCCTATTACTAGAAAATTGAAGCATGGGAAAATACCTTTTTATCAATAAGAGTCCACAAAATGTTTTGAGCATTGCCTCATCCTCACATATTCTCTTTAAACATTGGTGAATTTATTTTCTATCTTAGATGCACTCTTCTAAGCCGTCAACTCTATGTGTGCGCCTGAAAGTAACAATGCTATTAGTATGGAAAATCCAAGGATATGATCATTGTCAGCAATTTTGAATTCTACATCAACTAAGTTTGACAACAAGACTCAAGAGTTAGAAGTACAAGAGTCAGGTTCCAACACTCTTTAGCAAGCACACCTTGTTGCTTCTGCACCGTGGAAATGTCCTCACATCTTTCTAGCTCAAGAATGCAAGGCAATTTTCTATATTGGTTGTAAGTCTAAAGGAAGGAGGTGCCAATGTCATCAAACTTGAGCAACGTGGATGTACTAGCAAGACTTTCAAGATCAAATGCTCAAGATATTTTTCTATCCTGCCTATCAGTGTCACTAAAGGGTAGAAGTTGGGTTGTTGATGTCAAGCGACATGGATTTCAAGGTTAGGAAGGATGCCAAGTGTAGCGAGTAGGATGCGAGAGTGGAGGAAAAAATATCTTTCTTTTATAGGACATGCCAGCCTCAAGGAAGGAGGTACTGAATTCATCAAGCTCAAGCAACATAGATAAGAATAATGTTATCACAGAATCCAAACCCTCTTAATTGATTGTGTTGGCCATCATGAAGAGCACAATTTTAGAAAGCATGAACTCGATAGCCCTCAATAATTAGTGATGGCTCATTTGTTTATTTTCAAAACTTCTTTTTATTGGTTTAGACTCAAAATGTTTCAATAGAGAAGCTTATTGTGATAACATCATAAACATTATGTGGGAAGATTTTAGAGGTGAAAAAGAATGCATAATCTCAAAGCACTGCTACTTATCAAGAAAATGTTGGATGAAAAAAAAGGTAGCATTGAAAACATATACTTTTGGATGCTCCCTTGGAGGGAGGGATGAATAATTCTATACAAAAACATGTTGACAATATGTTGGGATGTAAAAGATTTATACTTCTATTATGTATAAGAATGTTTTCAGTATTGAAAAACTTGCAAGTACCACAAAATATAGATCATGAATAAAAAGTTGCATTGCAAAGTTCAAAGACAAAAATAATATTCAAGTGTGAAATATCATATTTTTATGGATATTTTGAGTTTTAATAACTCAAAACAATTCGATATAAAATGCAAGAATTGTAATAATATATAAGAGTGAAAACGTGGATTCTCCATAGAAATTCATATATTATTGCCTTGAAAACACCTTAGAGTGTCAAACCAAAATGAGTACCCATATTTTCTAAGGCATGTGTCACATATGTTCACCCAAATGTGCTTGCACATGACATGAGAAATCTTTCTGGTCGAGCATTCCATCCGGCTCTAGGAAAATTGAGGCAACTTGGACTCCTTGCCCATGCATGACGCATCACAGACATGAACAAAAGAGAAGTCAAGAAACAAATTGATTATGTTTAAACCTATCATAATTTTTTTATTTTTTTATTTTTTTTGGGGGCGGGGGGGGGGGGGGGGGGGGGGGGGGGGCGGCGGGACATCACCCCCTCCTCCTCTCTCACATTGTGGTGCAATCACCACTTTATGTCACTCTTCTTAGGTCATCACTTGCCTATTATTTTATATGCTTAGAATGTGAAAAAAACATCTTGGATTGGTCAAAAATCATTGTTGCAAATATACACTATACGTTGATATGGATTAGCTAGAACACTAGCAAATGTTTGGGTCTCCAACTTTACAAGTCTTTAAACTCATAGGAGAACCCCGTTGCATCCAAAATGTCAAAAAACATTGACATAGGTCTTTGAATCATCCCCGTCTGAGTTCCACAACTCAGGTTATGACATTGAGGAAAGGAGCAACCCCTCACAACATGGAAAAGGGGGGCATTTGACTCACCCTTTTTTGCATTGTGGCAAGACAAATCCCCCCTTGTTTGTATTATAGGGGGTTCTCCTTTTCTTGGGGTCATAACTTGAGCTCTAGGACTTGAATTGGGGTGATTTAAAGCCCCATGTTAACATCCACAACCCCCCTTTTTTGTATTATGGGGGGTGCTCCGTTTCTTGGGGTCATAACTTGAGCTCTAGGACTTGGATTGGGGTGATTTAAAGCCCCATGTTAACATTTTTTGACATTTCAAATGGAACATGGGGGTCATTTTCCTCCTTTGAGCACTTTTGCTATGGGTTTGAAGACCTATGTAAATTTAAAGTTCAAGCTCATAAGGGCTTGCAAAAGGCTTCTTCTCAATGCAATTCATTGATGAGGCAGCAATGGCCAAAAGCTTGCTATTTCCTCAACCCCCCCCCCTCCCCCCCCTTCCGTGTGGATGCAATTTATCAACCTCCCATTATGAATTGCCCGATGTGGGTGCAATTTTAGGATATGTGCTCGGTATGGGTGCAACTCTTCAACCTCCCATTATGGCTGAGAAGAAACCTGAACGTTGTTGTGGATAGGGATCTAGAGCCAAAGGTGGTGTTCAATCATTCCTCATAGAGAGCTCTAGGAGTAAAGGTCAAGTGGAAAGATTTGAATATTACCATCATCAATGTATATAGACCCTGCTCTACAAACGGAAGAACAAAGCTATGGGAGCACTTGAAAGGCGTCCATATTGAAGGTAAATGGCTCTTGGTGGGAGACTTTAATATGGTTGAGAAGAGAAAGGATAGAATATGATCATCAAACATGGTAGCTATATCCACAAGATCCAAACGATTAAGTCTGTGTGAGAAGTGGTTGTTACTAAACATGTGGGATGTGGGCCCCTCTAGTAGCACACTAGGGTCACATACACTAGTCTACAATATGCTAGCACATCATCTCAATTAGATCAATTCTACTTTTCTCATCAAGCCGACTAGCTACGATATTTCTTGAAATAAAGGTGATGACTTAACAATGCCTATCAAATCACCTATTGTTAAGCATGAATTTTAAAAAAAACAAAGGAGAAGGTCATTGCCCCCAAGGGTCTAAGAAGTTACATAGGGGCTTGCCTTTTCAAAGAACGTCTCTTCAAAATCCTAGCCTTCAAAGGTATGATCAAGATTTGTAAAGATGTGGATTCGGTAACTCCTAGGACTTGGGATATCTTCATGAATAATATTCAAAAGGCAATCAAAATTGCACATCCTAGAAGGAAGCAATACCAGAAGAGGTGCCTAAAGTAGCTCGCTACCAAAGTAGAGCTATTAACCTCTAAAACCCATGAAGGGTCGGACTTTGAAGCTGAGCATAGAAGCTAAATGTGACTTGACCAAACACCAACTCAAGGAGGTGAGAAAGGCCAAAATATTATCCAAAGAAACCTACCTCCAATCCGAGGAGGCTAATCAAACTCACTTCTTCAAGGCCCTCAAAGTCAAGAGAAATCATGGCCTTGTCCACTTGCTCACCAATGGGGAAGAAAATGATGTTAATGACCCAAATGAAATGGATCGGATGATGTTTGATCACTTTACAACAGATCATAGTCTTGAGGCCTCCTCAAAAGGCATGAAGACAGAGCTACTCTTCTTAGAACTGTAAAAAACGGTTTCCCACTCATATGGAAACCTATTTGAGAAGGCATTCACCGAGGAGAAATGCTCTCACACGTTGCAAGCTTTAGCTAAAGACAAGTCCCCTAGATGGGATAGTTTGGCCACTAAGTTTTTCAAAGAATTTTGGATTGATCTTAATTCCTCAGTCATGAAAATTTTGGACTGATCTTAATTCCTCAGTCATGAAAATTTCTAACCAAGCCTTGCTCGATGGAGTCATTGAATTAAGCATTAAAAGGGGCCTCATCAAACCTATCCCTAAAAAAAATTCCACTCTCAGCTTAAGCATTGGCGTCCCATTACTATGATGCCATTGGACTATAAAATTATTGCCAAAATTGTAGCCCTCAGGCTCTCTCCCCTCTTGGGACAAGTTCATCACTCCCCACCAGCATGGATTTATCAAGGGAAGGTCAATCTATGATAACATTATGGTAGCAATGGTCGGCATAGAGTATGCAACATTCATTAAGCAAGAGTCCATTCTATTGCAGATGAATTTAGATAAATCTTCTAACATGATCACATAGTCCTTCACTTGGGGGGTTCACCATGTATTATCCCCTATATAACGTGCATTCATGGGGTATTAAAAAAAACCCTCTTTTAACATGTCTAAATGAATAAAATGACCCCTTATTCTGGGATTTTTTTCAAAATTGAATATAAAACCCCGTTATTTTAAAATGTATCTCTATTAAATTGCCTTTTTTTTTTGCATTTTAAAACCCCTCCAATCCACTCACGTTATACATTAACATGATTACATAGTGCACCCCCCAAGGTCATTCATCAAAGATGTCATGAAATTGTCGGGCTTTGGGTCGTGGATGTGTCATTTGGTTCTCACCCTTGGTACTGGTAGCCAATTTGAGGTCTTGTTCAATGAAAGAATTGGGGGTGCACTCAATGACAAAAGATCAATCAAGAATGGCTACCCACTAGCCCCTCTAATGTTCGCCATTCGATCTCATCCATTGGTGACATTACTCAAAGACAATGTTTCAAGAGGGGATATTCAAGGGTTGTCTCTATCTAACAACGAACAACTTCTTGCAAAGTTGTTTATGAATGATTCCCTTCTCTTCCTCAAGCCTTTCACTCAAGTGATTACGAAGGCTCTAAAGATTTTACAAACGTATGCCATTGCATCAGGGTAGAAGTGTAGTATTGAAAATTCAAGATTAATTTCAATCTCAAAAAATGACTTATTTGATCCCTCAATGTGGACCAAGGAGATAGTATCAAAGGGAAGGTATTTTGGCACCTAGGTGCCCCTCTCGGGGTGGACATAACCCATAAGAAAATATTCATATGGGTCTTGGATAAGGTAAGGAGCAAGATGCACATATGGGAGTATGTGTTTCTTCCTTTCTTGAGCAAACTTGAAAGTGGTCAATTTGATTATACTCCCTTATATAGCCTTCAATGATCCGTTTGCTAAAGTTAGCCAAATGAAGTTCTTGAAACCAATAAAAATATTCCTATGGAAGAAGAACACTAAAACCTCAACACCGTAGGCATTGGGCAAGATGGGAATCCCTTTGCAAGTCCTATAGAGCAAGGCACTATTGAGATCCTTAACCCTAGTACTCATGCGAAAACCGAGTGAGCCAAGTTTGTGGTAGAAATCATGAAGCAAGACCAAGAATGGGCTATTATGACAAAGGCCATGAGAGACAATGCCAAGATGTACTTGCAAGGTGGAAAGTGGCAAGATCTTGAGATGTATAACAAGCTGCTTGCCCCTCGATGGTCTAACCTAAAGCTTGGGGGTACAATGGGCAAGCTAGTTTGGAAATGCAATACAAAAATAGATAACTTGGAATGGGGAGTGATAAAAAGTTAATTTCATAACTCTATAACTCATTGATCCCCTTGGCTACCTAAGGCCAAAAGCATCCTTTTGAACCCGATCAAGAGGGAAATTTCTAGAAAGATCAATAACAAAGGACTCCGTCGAGTGGGCCAATTGTGGGACAACAATAGTAGAAGTTGTAAAGGAACATACCAATTGGCCTCCCACTTTCACCTTAGTGGGCCTGAAAGACTATTGGCTAATATAGCTTCAGAATGGGTAGACAAATGCTGACTACCTACTTGTTGCGAGTTCAGGGTTGAGTGGAAATCATGGTGGTGGCCCACAAATACACATTTCCTTAAACCACAAACCAAGGATGTAACACACTCTTATGGTCTCCAACCGATTGATTTTCCCCCTAAACAAGCAGTGACACAAGCAATGGCCAAAATCAAGATGGGTGAACAATCGCAAAGAACATCTGGTACCCACAATGGCCACTTTGGATGAAAATTTTTCTATGGAAGGTTCTATGGGGAGCCTTACCTACAAGTGTGAAGGTTCTAGCCAGAGGTATTAGTCTCAATAAATGCTCGCAATGTAGAATGGCTAGTGATGAACTCCCTCACTTCTTCAAGGAGTGCCCACGGTGATTTGTGGCTTGGCAAGGAAGATTTGAGAATGGTTTCAAAAGACTTGGAAGATAGTGTTCTTCAAGAACGATCTTTTCCTGGGTGGGAGGGTGTTCAAGATCCAAGCGCTACCTTTTATCGGCATGCAATTTTTTAGATTCTACTACTTCAAAACATGTGGAAGTTGGAATTGTGAGTCTTCCAAAAAACCTTGAAAATAGCTAGGTTCACAAAGATTATACAAGAAATTAGGGAAACAATTGTGGACATTGGGAAATGGATGAACTCTAATGAGTGGAAACAGGCAACTGGTGGCACAATGCCTCGTTAGTATATGGGTCCTTTTTGAAGTCAAGGTTTTCTCTATGTTCAGCCAAGTCTCTCTCTGGTGTCGTTTTCAATGTTGTAGGGTGGCTCCCTATCAGCTGATGTATCTATGGTTGCTAAAAAACTTTATGGCTCGACCTGAGCATGACTCATATTTGTAACTTTTTAGTTATGCTAATATAATTCACTCACCATTGTCAGTTTTGAAAATAAAAACCATTATATGGGCAAAAATAGGCTTTAATGGCATGGTATCAAAAGATTGTTAAAAAATTTTCAAACACAAAGGATTTAGAACTTTGCATATGCTAATTTTTCTAGTCTTAAAAAGGATGACAAGTGTGCAATGATTGTCTTGTATATAGCGGCGAATTTAGTTATTATTGATGATCATTAGGATCTAATTTAGCTAAGATTATGTATTGAATTTCTAATGGCACATCAAGATTTTTTATATTATAGCTTTAACTTTTTATAAACATATACATCTTCACATATTTTAAAACACTTTTGTATAAATTTTTTGTAAGTTTAGTCAAATTTAATATATCAATATATTTATTGTAAGGTTGGAGCAAAATTTGTTGTTTTTGTCTAAGGTGGTTTGTTGCAATGGTAGCCAAATTCCATGTGAGAAAAGATTTGCAAATTCATATATGAAGAAAAGGAAAAAGACTAGTAGAAAGAGAAAATCCAAGCTCTACAAAATGGTTGGAACTGTTATAACTTTCTTCTTGTAACTTGTAAGAAATCCTACAAATCTAAAATATAAATTTTTTGAAGTAGGCAATGGGAAAATGTACATAAAATTGGGTGTCTTGGCTACATGCGATTCCAATAAAATAACATTCTATGTAATGTATCATAAATAACCTGATTTAAAGAAAGGAAAAAAAAAGATATTTCTTAGCAAAACTAAGCATCATCTCAATAGTAGCAAAACCTCTTTTTCTACCCCTTTGATCAATGAGACAACTAACAATGAAAATGTGGTGAAGAAAGACTTTCTAAAACCCACCTACCTAAAGCTATTGCCCACATCCCCCCCCCCCCCCAACACCACACTTGGGGCATGTAAACTCATAATTTCCTTAAGGGCAACAACATAAATTTTGGCCACTATATGACCAACCATAGAAACTCTATAATTTTTTAGATGGAACACATCTCAAATTTGTTGATAAGCACAATAGGATGCATTCCTCTAAAAACTCTTTTTCTAGTGGCTTATTTTCAAAGTGTACAAGAGCAAGAAATAGAGTACATGTAGGTTGTATTGTATTAGCAAAAATTTTGTTCCATGCACAATCTGGCTTCCATTCATAAATAATTGGCTACCTGCATGGTCACTTGGCAAGGTAACTACCTATACTCAATATAAAAAACAAAGAGATAGGGGGGAGAGACAAAGAATGCAAAAAAGAGATAAAAAGATAGAAATATATGCAAAGATAGAAAGACACAAACATACTAAACCAAAGAGAAAGAAAGAGTTTTTGCTTACTACGCATTCTTGGACTCTTTTGTATTTATGGACATTGATACATAATTATTTTCTATGTTTCTTCATGTTGCAATAGCCCTATTTTTCTCCTCCTCCTAATATGAGATGATGTACCAAAAGTGTAACATACAAAGAAGAAAAAAATTTACACCAAAAGTGTAGCATACAAAGAAGAAAAATTTTTACAGTTGTCTTGCCGCGTTTTTTTGTCATAACTCATGTTCACCTAGTAGTTCTTACAACAACAATCTTTGAGATACACGGCACTAAGTTTTGAGCACTTGTCCTTTTGTATTCAATGAAGTACACCATGATATAAATTTTAAGACTTTTTTATACGTTTTTTTTAAATAAAAAAATAAAGGTATATCACTTTTGATTATCTCTCTATGTTGACATGGCATTTTTTACAAGGTCCATATTTGAGCCAAACTTTCCATTTTGTTTTTCCAAACTCACATATAGTGACTGAAATATAAAGTAAAGCCAAAACATTTACAATGCAAGCCATGCTCATACTGTGCCATGGCATCACAACAGACAAGCGTTCAAGACTATAATAACCTCGAACCACATACATGAGCTAATGTAGAGAGCCACCCACAAATGGACAATACGTATGACATAGAAGCCATCCAAAAAGAAATAAGTCTACATGGGGATGCCACCAAGGGAGGTGACCTACCACATTAGCACCTTGTCCATCAAGCATGCTGCCCTAAAGCCAAAGAAGAAGAAGCCACAGAAGCACGGGGAAATCCACCTCAGCTTCCCTTAGAGAGCAAGCATCTGCCACGTACTAGCTTGACACCAAGGAAGCCGAATCACAGAGCATAAGTCTGGAAGATGGGTGGAGCCTAAATGTGTCCATCACATACCTAAACGGGGCTAAGGGAGTAGACAATCAAGAGATCCCCACCCGTAGAAAGCAACAGAGCCTATAAATCGCTCCGAGCCCAATTCATGCCCTCCTTGAGACCTCCAAATGATCCACCCATAGGGCCTCCAACCCATTTTGCAACCACTAGAGTTGCCCCTCTTGAGACCACGAGTTAGGGTTTGAGGCATGCTTCACATAGGCATTGCAAAGCGAGAACCAAGAACTAACTAAATCCAAACTTTTCCTAATGAAAGTACCTAAATATTAATTTTCTATGGATGCAAAAAAATATATTAATATATGTGCAATATTTTAAAATGTCTCAATGCATGTGTATACATGTGTGTGCGCATATTCTTTTGAAGTCAATCTCTAACTTTGCCTACTTACATTTGAGTGATTGCGTGTTTGTGTTTGTGTGCACACACACATGCATGGACACATTTTCATAATTAAAAAGTGTATGTTGAAGTGGGGGTGCATTTTATTGTTTGTGGCATGTGTGTGTGCACAGATGGATTGGCTTGTCAACATATATAGACATCATAGAATTATGCAAATTGGAAAGTAAGCAAATAGGGTTTTACAATGTAATACAACTCAAACGTCATACTCAAGGCTCTTCTGGTTTGTAGTCATCACTCTTGTTCTTATATACTCAATATATAACACAATGCACTGACCTAATATTAGACACAACAATTTTTGTTTTTCATAGAGATAATTGGAATACGGGGTACCCGCTGGGAAAAATGGAAATTTTTTTGAATCAAGCCAGATCCGGTGTCGGGCATCGAAGTAGGCAGAGAGAAGAGGAGAAGTAAAGCTCTGTGTGGTATGCATAAGCGCTAACTAGAGATTTTTTATTTTTTTTTAACAAACCCCACAATATGTGGGTGAATATATAAGGTGAGCAAAAAATTACATTAGCAGACTTGCTCACCACGAGTGAGGCCATCACCATAACATTACCATACACAACACCTCAAGAGACCATATGCATCGATTATTAGGGGGAGCCACCCCAAACAACAACAGACCATAGATTTGGGCTTTTACAAGGAGCCCATACCCAATACAATAGGACATGCGACATCAAATACATCCAAAAAACACTTGGCTAGTAAGGGAGCCACCCTGCATATCAATCAAGAGAAGCAAAAGGCAAGCTAACCTCGGCTACCACAGAGGCATCTCCATCTGCAAGCACCTCCTTTGAAGGAAAACCGCCAATAATGTTGCAAAATGGGCGCGGCTCGAGGTCCCCACATCGGCTTGAGTGGACCTAAGGTCCCCATCAACAAAACGGAGTCTGATCACCACCCAAGAAATCATTGTCGATTGTTGTCATGAACCGTATACATCGCAGGCCAAGGCCCATTTGCAAACCCACTTGCTCCCACCAAGACACCAACCAACTGCATTTTCTACCTCAATAATGCTTCATCCAACCTTGACAGACTTCGTTTCGTGCTAGAACAGGGCAGCCGCACAACCCCCCGTGCAAAAGAAAATAAACCTGGCCCCATGGATAGCAAGAGCAGTTGAGAGTCCCTCCCCTATCCCATCGACCAAAATCCACAGCATCCACACATAGAGCAGCTCCCGTGTACATCCCCATCGTGAAGCTGAGACGGCCCCTGGATCGTCCGCCAATGAGGGCCCCCACCTCGGTGTGACCAGGCCAGGGCAGGCGTCCAAACCTCGCGACTGCAGAGCGTGCCCTCACCTGTTCTTAGCTCTTAGAGCAGGGTATTCTCTCTCTGGCCTAACTTAACTAGAGAAGATTTTAAAGTGCTATCAAAGTAGTTGTCCACATCTGTTTTGGCCTGCCCAAAGGCTGAGTCCATAGTGATGTGTTCCCAGAGGTTGTTTTAAAAAAATGTACGGAGAGAAAATGTTGATTACTAAGACAAAGCTTAAAAGATAATCATTACCCAGATTGAAGACATGAATGTATCATGAATCATGATGGGTTTCGCAATAAATAAGTGATAAACCCAAGGCTTGCCAAGTAGGGGGTACCACTTCTTCATCAAAAACTATTTGTGAGAGTCTTCGTAGTGGTGGAACCCTAGCGATGGAACCCTAGCTTGTCATTGCCTCTGTCAAGGCGGCGGCCCTCTTCACGTTCCATGCAGAATGTCTTCTCCCACTATCCCACCTCATCACACTCCTGGCGCAAGGCCCCGCTATCTGGGCCACGAGCACTCTCCCCCATCATACACTCGTGGGCAATAACTGCCAGATACTGCATGGCGCTGGTCTCACAGATTTCGACCCAAGCTCATTCGCCCCGCATAACCCCCTAGCCGCAGCGCTACTAAACGGAATAGACCACCATAGCCCGTTGCTCGGAAGTGCAGAGAAGCTCGAGGCTGCTAGACTGTTGCGCCATGATTTCGGCTTCTTCTCCCAACCAGTAGCTCACCCTCAGCATGCAAGTGGATCTGCGGATCCTCCTGAGGACCTTGCCACTATAACCTCCAATGGTCATGCCACGAGCACTCAACAAGGAGGAGGCAATTAGACTTCTGCTGGAGGCGACCAGTCGCATGGAGCCGGTAAGCCCTATGTCTTACTACCTGCTGTTCAGGTTAGGAAAATCCAAAGTGACCTAGAGAACAGGGCATTGATAGGACTTCTTGTCAGCCCTCGCCCACCTGCAGATGTCCTACGAGGGTGGATTCGAAATCAATGGGGGGCTATAGGGGCTGAAGTGGAGACCATACAGGCCTTACCCAGAAACCAGTACGTCTTCGTCTTTAAGAATGCGGATATGGCGTTCCGAGTATTGAGCACTAGGCAATGGCTACTAAGGGCGACCCCCCTCTGTCTGTTCAAGTGGAACAGGGACTATAAAGTTGAAAGCGACTCACTCAACCACTTCCCTGTCTAGGTCGAGTTCCCAAACCTCCCCCTGCATTACCACAACCACCTCAGGGTTATAGGGGCTCAGTTAGGCACTGTTTTAGGAGGCAGACCAAGAGGGGATTATATCCCTGCATGGCACCCACAAGCCCTCATTGAGATGGACATCTCAGTCGACCTGCCACAATCGATGCTTATTGCATTGGACGATGGAGAATGCTTTGAACAACCCCTAAGCTACAAGTACCTGCCTAACGCGTGCTTTCACTGCGGAGTGAAAGGACACTTCGTTAGGGAATGCCCTAAGAAAAACCCTAAGGTTGAACAAGCCCCCACGAATGCTAGCCCTCATAAGAACGCCCCTTCTGCTCCCTCGAGTGTTCCTGCCCCCACTCCCCCTAAGCCATAGAAAGTATCGACAAACAAGACTCCTACAAACAAGAGCAAAACGAGAGGACCCAATAGATTCGCCCTGCTAGTAGCCCTGCCAAAGTGGGAAGAATCCGACGTGGCAGAATCCATTGAACCCGACTCGAAGGAAGATGATGACACGAACACTAGATTAGAAATACAAGTCAACCAAGCAGACAAGATGAATGACCCAAATCAGAACAGGTCAAATTCAAGTAGCGACCCCAACAAAGAGAACGTAGCCCCTATCCAGAAGGGTAACACAGAGGTAGGGCCTTCTCCTATGGAAGTCCAGAAGGACAACAAGAGGGGGCACAACTCTATATCGCAGCCCTCTCCTCGAGCTCAGACAAAAAATTGCAAGGAGAAACGTATTCCTAGACGAAAATAATATGTTGGAACATTAAGGGTCTCTCAAAGCCAAGAAAGTCAAAGGATGGATCAGAAACTTCCCTGTGGACGTCATTGGGTTGCAAGAAATCAAAACTGCTGGAGAAGAGCTCTCACAAAGACTGAATGTCATCTCCAAAGACCACAATTGGTCATGCTCCTCTCATGGGAAGGGATCGGGAGGCACTGCCATTGGCATACCTCTGACATGGAAAGTAAATACAGAAAAAACAAGTAGAGGAACCTATTGGGTAGGAGTGGTTGTTGAGTCACCATTGCAATGTATGATTTTGTCTGTCTACGCAGGGGGGTCTCTCAGAGACAGAACCCAACTCTGGCAGAAACTCTCTACTTTAAATGAGCCCACCATTCTCATAGGGGACTTCAGCATGGTAGAGTATAGAAGACCGATTTCCCCTCAAGGGTAATGTGATCAATGGAGTAGAAAGACATGAATGGAATCGATTCAAGGAACACCTCGACCTATGGGATGTCGGCTCTCCTGAGGAATTCACTTGGCAGAATTACTCTAGAGGTCCTAATGCTAGAAAATCAAGGTTAGAAAGATGCTACCTCAGCACTGCATTGGCCAGAAGCTTCAATAGAATCAAGGCCAAACCTAGGATCACTTCTTGCACCTCAGATCATTATCCTCTAGTTATAACCCTGGACAACAAATGTAAGAAAATAATGAATCACTGGTTTCACACGGACCCTTCCCTGTTTCAATTGGAAGAAGTACAGACCAGCATAAAGTCAATCTGGGTACAGGCCTTCTCCAAGGGTTTCACTCCCTCCAAGGCATGGACAGTAGCTATAGATAACACTCACAAAGATCTGATAATGTTCAGAAAGAAAGTTGTAGAAATAAGAAGGAAACGCAAAGACCAAATCTATAGCGAATTGGCTGAGCTGGAATGTAGCAAAAGCCTGAACACTGATATTCAGGACAAGATTGCGACACTTAGGCACCAACTCTGGTTTGAGGAGGATCTCACCCTCAAACATGCGGTAGTTTTCTTTAGGGACTGGTGGGCAGGCAAAGTTGACAAACCTACTAAAGAAATGTTTCAAATTCTTAGAAAGAAACATAGTAGAGAGGCCATCCCATTGTTGGGGGTCAGAACGGCAAGGCCGTCAATGAAAGTGAAAATCTAGCTATTGTCAAGGACCATTTCTCCTCGCTTTTCAGTCCCAAGGAAACTCTGAATGATGAGGTAATCTCGGCCCGAGCCGCAATCAGACAATCTAGAAAACAAGTGATCCCCCCTCACTTAGCAGTACAACTAGATTCAGGTATACAGTAGGGGAAATTAAGAAAGCCATTGAGTCCTTAAAGCCGAAGAAGACTCCAGGCCTTGATGGACTCCCGGCAGAGTTCTACTAGACCTTTAAGGAAGTGCTTGCTCCCATACTTCTTAAAGTCTGGGAAGAATCAGTCAAACATGGCGCCCTACCAGTACAGCTCAACACTAGAGTCATCAAACTTCTTCATAAGAAGGGGCCCAAAGAGATCATTGCAAACTGGCGACCTCTCACCATGCTAAATTCAGCCTACAAAATATTCGACAAAGATGTTGCTATCAGGATATCCCCAGCCCTTGTTGAATGGTTGTGCACAGAACAGAAAGGATTCATCAAAGGCAGGAGAATCATGGAAGCAGTCATCGCATTGTGGGAAGGAATAGAACACGCAGAAGACACTGGCCAAGATTTTGTTTTTGTCAAAGTCGACTTCGACAAAGCCTATGACAAACTGGAATGGACGTTCATACTCGACTGTTTAGCTATGATGGGATTTGGACCAGGAATAATCAAATTTGTGAAGACCCTGCTAGGGAACGCCCAGGCAAGAGTAGCAGTGAATAATGGCATCTCGGAACCCTTCCCTCTCAATCGGTCGATTAGGCAAGGATGCCCCCTTGCCCCCCTACTCCTTGCCACTACTGCAGACTCTCTCAATTGGTTGGTCAAAACCAAAATGTAGGAAGGGATTCTCAAAGGAATATTGCTACCAGACGGCAGGCAGCAATGCCTGTCTCAATTTGCTGACGACACCAATGGTCTGCTCAATAATGACGAACAGACACTTAAAGCTTTTGGAAATGTCTAAAAACATTCTGCACAGCCTTTGGTTCTAAGATCAATCATGCTAAAACCGGAATCAGGGCTTCCCTCTCTCCACTTCCTAGATGGATCACAGAGCAAGGATGCACAGTCCTTCAAGATGGGGTCATCTTCAGACTTTTAGGTATTCCGTTTGGTTCTAAAATCTCCATGACCCAAAGGTGGCAATGGGTTTTGGATCGCTTCTCCTCCAAATTAAATCAATGGAATGGGTTCCAGTCCAACATCGCAGGAAGAGCACTGGTCATCAAGCTACCCTGGATCTCCATATTCTTTGGCCCTGAGGAGATAACCCCTAGTGGTTCCCCCCTTCTCAGATCACTGTGGGGAGCCTGGAACAGATATAGAGAGCATTTAAGAGTAAATTGGGAATCCAAACATAGCTACTACCTAAGAACCCACGAATCGTTGTGGTGGGCTATGCCTCCTACCCCCCCCCCCCCCAGCCAGTCACAGATTAGGACAGTCAAACGCATCCACAACAAAGGAATCTCAACCTGGAAAAACCTGTGGCACAAGCTCGAGCACAGGTGGATCTCCCTTACCGAACTCACAAGTTGTTACCCCTTGCAACCTTGGGAAATAGCACTTATAGATAGACGGAAGGTTCTCTTCCCAAAGGAACTAGAATGGACCCTCTCGAGTGAAAGCGACCCCTCCCCCAAGGCTTTCCACTGGGAAAATGGGAGCGCTTTGCCCAACCCCCCTACTATAAACCTAATCCTGAAAGAACCTCTGCACAACTCTCTTAACAGGCAATAGACTTTCAAATTAAAGGCCTTGTGGAATAGGGGTATCCCCGCAAAGCATTCCGTCCTACTCTGGCTAATTTTGCACAGAGCAGTTTGGGCAGGCCATAGAATGAAGAATGTTGGCCTAGGAACGGAACTTTTTTATGGTGCAACAGAGTTGAAGAGGACATCCCCCACCTTTTCATTAATTGTCCTAAAAGCTTAGAGATTTTGGCCCCGCTTAATGAAGGTCTAGGGTTCACACCCAGTTGGAAGCAACTTCTTCTAGGAGATTCAGTTTCTTTACTGTCGGTTTTTTGGAATAGGATAAGAGGGGAGTTCCTTTGGATCATTTGGTCTGACCGAAATGACGGGTTGTTTAACAGGGCTTACCAGACTAAAAGTCTGAGAGAACTTTTTCATTGCTTTTCCCTGCAGGTCAACCAGCTAAAGCTTGATCAATGCAGAGTGTATGAAGCAAGCTTCAAAGTGCTTACCGACTGCATGAGCTATTACAATAGCGCCAACATAAACAAGCAACAAGAGGTTCTCCTTGATGGATCTTACACACACCTACAAAGGATGCTTGATGAATGCGGCTACGAAGGCTACACAGCAATGGGATACGTCTGGTCACCCGCATGCAAGATCTTTTAGAAAACCTGACAGCTTAAATGCCCTATATGCAGAATAGTGTTGATGCTCCCCAATTACCTCTGAATGTAAATCGGTGCTATCGGATCATACGGAAGCAACATTTTGTAAAGCCCCACAATGTAATTTTGTTCTCTACTTAATATAACGCTCTCACGCTGTGAGCGGGATGGAAACACACAGAACGCCTCTATAATGACCCGACACACACTCTTGGGAAGATACACACACACACACTATGGGGAACCACTCGGCTTACACAACCCTCCTGGCCGAGACAAGGAACACACCGATGGAGTGAGAGGAGAGAGACTATCCACTTGCCCACTCCACACAGAGACACACACACACACACATCCAAAAAACTCAGCTCAAAAGAGGAGAATTTCTGATGTTTAGATACAATTGAGCTTGGGCCAACACCAATGGGGCAAATAGCTCACACAATATGAGTAAAAGATACCAGATACAATCACAAATTAGAGCAGAAGCTTCATTCATAGGAGAAACTTACACAGCCAAAACAATAGAAAAACAGTGAGGAATTTGGAAAAATGGACAGTGCCATCGTGTCCGAAATGGCCCAAAACCCCAGTCTACAATGTCAAAGTGCTCAAATCCGACCTCGGATAAGCAGTTTACGGCCAAAACAGGCTCCAAAATCCCCAAAAACACAGTTGCGGCTGTTCCTCCTCTTCTCTCCACTCTTTTTCTGGTCTTCTCTCTGTTTTTTCAGTTCCCACACTTAGCTTTATTACATTGGCACCCTTGGCCGTTTAGTTGACCTCAAACGGACCCCGAGCAGGCCAAAAACTGACCTCGCAGTGCATAGTTGTCACCTTTTTGCATCATCCGCACACCTGGCACTCACCTTTTTCCAATAATGCATCCCGCCACCACGTGAAGTGGCCCCCAAAATATGGTCCTCATGATGACCTTTCTGCATAATTATCACAAGAAAACACCCACGTTGTGTCCGTACTTCTCCACGTGCAAATATTGACCCCATTCGGCCTCCTGACGCCACTAGATGCCATCTGACGCACCTTCTTATCTCATGTTTTCTGCCCGCGGATAGATTCCTCGAGAAGTTTTACGTGCTACCAACTCCTCCTTATTGTAGAAAAAACACACTGGTACTGGTAATAGTAAAAATCGTTGCACTATGTACACCCTGTCCTACCTGTACACATGTGGGCCCCACGTAACCACTTGGCTCTGGAAAATGGGCAATCCTTTATTGGATGCACCATGCATGGGTATGTACATATGCGCAATCCCTTGCTCCAAAAAACTCCTGACATAATTTGCCCATCCCCTAGCCTGCTAGAGCAATCATGCTCAGCAGCAACAACACTAGTAGATTCTCATTCCACCTGGATCCCACACAAAAACACTTTGCCTTCCTTGCATCAAAAGCTTAATCAAGGTTCCACCTGGTTCCCAAGGAAAACCCATAGAGATGCCATATACGAACCTTGCATCAAGAAAACCATCAGTTACTTTGGCATAGACCTACATGTGCAAATATATCTCCTTCTCCATAGTTGAGAGGTCTCCACTGTTCATTTGTGTCATCAATTCTTGCTTCTTTGACAATTCAACCTTGGTTTTCATCAGCCCTTCGATCACTTCATAAGGCCGTTCACTTTCATCTTCAACCTTATTAGCAAATGCGACTAAACTAGACTCGTGGATTTCTTTGTCCATCAAAAGAAATGAAACATCAACATCCTCATCACTGCTGGTAGTGTTGGAGCTATATATGGCTCACTCTACTGAACTTGGTCTCACCTATATATTTGTATCTTGTCCTCAATATGAATCAGTCTTTGGGAGCGTATATGGTGTGTCTCTTATCTCATCTCTCTCTCTTTCTCTCTACATCTCAACATGGTATCAGAGCGGTAACAATCACGCGCCGATTTAATTCATGGTGACAACAGTATGTGTATGCGATTCGCATGTAAGATTCAAAATTGTTACAAATTTTATTTTTGAGCGTTGATTCTTGTTAAATGTGGTTGTTTTGTGTTAAGAAGAATATGATTAGTGTTTTATGTGGCGTTTATTTATAATCAATCTAATCGTTGATTACGTTTTCTTGTTAATGACACCCTGAACTTCATCTCAATTTTTCTTGCTGTTCTGCTCAAAATTTGGAGAAACGGGAAAAGCGCAATGGCACTTTTCATCCAAAACTTGTTCGTCTCCTCGAGCTCTTCGATTTGAGTTCTAGGTTTGCGTCAATCGGAGTTCGCAGCAGAAAGTTATGCTGTTTTTACTGCAATAGAGCTTGACGCAGCTTTCTTCGTCCTACTTCTTCGTGAAGCGTCCGCGATCGTTTTTCTTTGGCGTTAACTTTTTTGAGAAGATTTAGCTTTTTGCTATTCGTATTGTGGCCGTCAATCTTGCGTCTCACGCCACTCTATTTTGAGGACTCGTTTATTATTAACGTCTCCTTTACCCTGTCTTTTTTGGGTGACGTCTCTCACATCTTTGGACGTTCCTTGAGCATCCTTCTTACGTTTATCATTGACAGAACGTAGTACTCATATCTCTCTCATTCTCAATTGCGGCCTTCACCATATATGGTGTGCAGATTCTGCGATCTTATCTTATACGTCTTCTCGCAACAAGATATGGCTATGAATATTCTCGTCAACGGCTTTCCTTCTGGCCAACGTTCTGTTCCTCCTTTCCAAGGTCAAGGATTTCCAGGCTGGAAAGCAAAGATGTTGTTAATTCTTGAAGGCGATGAACTCTCCGATGTTGTTCTTGGAAATCGTGTTTGTCCGCCTCAGCCTGTTGATACGGATAATGATAACGTGCTTATCACTGAAGGACCTATATTTGAAGATTGGAATGTTGCCTATACAGATTGGCAACGACGTGATAAAGCAGCTCGTCGGTATATTCTTTTTGCTCTTACTGATTCCCTTTTGCTTGATATGTATGAACTGCCTACTTCCCACGACGTATGGAAGTACCTTATTGCAAACTTTCAGAAGAAATCTGTTACAGAAATACTTTATTTGAGAGGGTTGCTTAACAAGTTACAATATGAAGTTGGTACTGCCATGACGGGACATATTGAGTCTTTCAAATCTATTATTAATCAACTTGCTGTTGCCGGTGATCCTGTTCCACAAAAGCAACTGATTACACTTCTCCTTGATATGGTGAAGGACTCTTCTTATGATAACATTGTTACTATTCTCTCTAATAAAGATGGTCTTGATTTCGACCAAACTTGCATGTCTTTAATTGAATACTCTCAACGTCAAGAACGTCGGAATGCTGGTCACGATACAGCTATGATTTCACAAGAGGAGAATGAGTCACAACAGATGGAACGTGCTTTTTATGCTCGAAGGCGTCCATTTCAACGAGGAAACCGCAGAGGTGGCCGTCGCGGTAATATTTTCTCTCGTCTCAAATTTCCTAATAAGCAATGTTCTTACTGCAACAGAAATGGCCATACTGAAGATGATTGTTGGGCACGTCAATATGATGAAGAACACAATATTACCACAAAACAACCACGTTTATCTAGAGACTCTTCTTCTTCTTCTTGTGAATATTGCGGACGATCTGATCATCCCACTCATATGTGCTATAAGCGTCGATTCGACACAGATCGGAATAGAGCATATGCTACTGAACATCGAAACAACATTGTACCAGAAACAAGCTGCGTCCTATGTTCAGTTGCTCCAGACAGAATACTTCATGTACGTGATGGATCACTTTTTATTGTCGATTCTGGTGCTACAGGAAATATGACATATCAGTCTAATAAGTGGCTCCATAACTATCATCCACTGCCAGTTCAACGTGTTGTTTATCTTGCTGATGATACTACTTGTCAAGTAAAGGGTATTGGAGACTTATATCTTGGTACCTTATCTTCTTCCACTCGAATTTTGCGAGGAGTATTACATGTACCAGATCTTCAACGTAATCTTCTTTCAGTTGCTAGACTTGTTGATCTTGGTCTGTTTGTTGGATTTGATTATACCAAATGCCGAATTGAGAAAGATGGACAGACTATATCCACTGCTCCTCGAAACGGTAATTTATTTGAACTCTCTCTCAACGATGCTGTAGCAAATATTGTCACTGCTCCAGGTGATCATGATTGCAAAGTATGGCATCACCGTTTTGTTCATGCTGATTTCTCAAAACTCCTTGATCTTCAACGTCGTGATCTTGTTCATGGCATGGATCTTAAAGACCATCCCCATATGGGAATTTGTGAATTTTTTGCTCTTGGGAAACACAATCGTAAACCCTTTCCTCTTTCAAATACAACTCATTCTCATGACATCTTGGATCTTGTTCATACTGATATATGTGGACCTCTACCTTCTTCGAGATCACAATATCGCTACTTCATTACTTTCATTGATGATTTCTCAAGGTATACGACTGTATTTCTACTTAGACAAAAATCTGAAGCCTTATCTGTTTTCAAACAATTCCACAAGGCTGCGGAACTTCAAACTGGTCGTCGCCTTAAGAAGCTTCGTAGTGACAATGGAGGCGAATATGTTTCTCGAGAGTTTGTGAGTTACTGTGCTGACACTGGAATTCATCATGAACACACTATTCCATATTCGCCTCAACAGAATGGTGTTGCTGAACGAAAGAATCGCACTATTCTCAATGCTGTAAGATGTATGCTGATATACCCATCACAGCATGGACAGGTGACATTCCTTCTGTATCTCATTTTCGAACCTTTGGATGTATTGCTTATATTCATGTTCCCAAAGAAACACGAACAAAGCTTGATGCTCCTGGTCTTAAAGTTATTTTTATTGGATATTCTGACACTTCCAAAGGCTACAAATTCTATGACCCTTCCTCCAAGAAAGTAACTGTGAATCGTGATGCTACTTTTAACGAACAACTTATGGGAGGCTCATGGTCCATGGATGATTCTGATGATACTAAATCATTGCTTCAGGCTTTTCCATTTCTTTCAGAAGATGAAACACTTCCTATAGAGCAACTTTCCTCCTCACAACCATCCATTCCAAATGTTGCCAATGATGACATTGATATTTTTGTTGATCTGCCTATTGATTTTGAACATGGCTCATGTCATGTTTATGATGACGATATTGCTGATAATGCTTTTCTACTTCTGAAGATCCCGTTACTTATGATGAAGCTATCTCTTCACCACAAAAGGATCAATGGTAAGAGGCTATGGAAGCAGAGTACGATTCTCTTATCTCTAAAGGTACATGGATACTAACTGAATTACCTCCTGGTCGTACAACTATTAAATGTAAGTGGGTGTATAAAACAAAAGTAAAAGCAGATGGATCTTTTGACAAGTTCAAGGCGCGTTTAGTTGCAAAAGGTTACTCCCAAGTAGCTGGTGTTGATTATCAAGAGACTTTTTCACCAGTTGTTCGCATTACAAGTGTTCGAGTTTTATTGGCATTTGCTGTTCAATTTGATTTAGAAGCTCATCAAATGGATGTGCGAACTGCTTTTCTTAATGGTGACTTGGAAGAGGAAATTTATATGGAACAACCAGAAGGGTTTGTTATTCCAGGTAAAGAAGACCTTGTTGCTCAACTCCATAAGGCACTATATGGTCTCAAACAAGCTTCGCGAGCCTGGTATACAAAATTTGATCTTTTTCTCACCTCTAAAGGATTCATCTCTTGCTCGTCAGACCCCAACTTATACATAAAACGCCAAGGTAGCAGTTTTGTGATTCTTGCTCTTTATGTGGATGATACCATCCTTGTTTCCAATGATTTGGGATTTCTTCAGCAAGTGAAAAATTTATTGTCTTCTGCATTCGATATGGTGGATCTTGGAGAGATTCACTCTTGTCTTGGCATTCAAATCCAACGGAACCGTACAAAAGGTATTTTATTCCTTCGACAGTCAAAGTTTATTGCAGATACTATTCAAAAATTTGGTATGGAATCTGCACATTCAGCCAACACACCTTGTCTTGCGAGCTCTACAAAGAATACTTCTAACAATGGCGGTCAACTTGTCGCAAATCAACCTTATGCTAACTTGATTGGATGTCTTCAGTTTGTTGGCATGAACACTCGTCCTGATATTCTGTTCGCTGCTAACTATCTTGGACAACATCTTGCATGTCCTTCTCTTAAGCATTGGTCTACTACAAAGCGTGTATTGAAATACTTGAAAGGCACTACAGATTTTGGTTTAGTCTATCGACGACAACTCACATCGGATTCTATGCAATCTCTTTCTCTTTTGGGTTACACAGATGCAGACTGGGCAAGCTCACATTTATCTATGCGATCTACTAGTGGAAATTGCTTCTTTATAAATGGTTGTCTTGTTTCTTGGACCAGCAAGAAACAACGTTGTGTTGCAGTTTCTACGACTGAGTCAGAATATGTTGCGGCATCACTTGCAGCTCGTGAGTTGATTTGGCTTCGACAAATGCTGGTTGATATTGGTCACTCTCCTCTTTCTAGCACACCCTTGCGGTGTGACAACCAAAGTGCTATTAGTCTTGCAAAAGACTATGTTCAACATAATAAGTCAAAGCACATTGCTATCCATTATCATTATGTCAGGTATGAAGTACGCAAGGGAACCATTATGGTTGAACACTGTCCAAGTGACCAGATGATTGCAGACATTTTGACCAAAGGCCTCAATGAGTCACATTTCATCCTCTTGCGCTCGGAGCTTGGAGTTGCTTCGGCCTCACTCTTTCTAGATTAGCTTCTTTTCTATTGTAATAGCTTTGTACATATGACATTGTAATCTTTTAGGTACCATGCACTATGCACACTCCACATTTGCACCTTGTGATATCTAAGTCACTTGAATATTTGTACATAGATGCACAATTCACTTTCACATCATCACCACTGGTTCATATTTCACATTGTATAGGGGCTTGGGATTTTCCCTTGAACTCCCCAAGGGTTTTTTCATCCAAAGCTAGAGACCTTTGTTTGAGTGGGGGTGTTGGAGCTATATATGGCTCACTCTACTGAACTTGGTCTCACCTATATATTTGTATCTTGTCCTCAATATGAATCAGTCTTTGGGAGCGTATATGGTGTGTCTCTTGTCTCGTCTCTCTCTCTTTCTCTCTACATCTCAACAGGTAGTACTATCACTGTCCTCTTCAGTCACTGTGGAATAGTCTTCATCATTAGACTCATCCTCATCTTCATAAAGTTCCTCCAATCGTTTCCTTGTGTCCATATTATAAAGCTTCTTGGCACCTGTCTTTCCATAGAGGCTAGTCGTACCACGTCTCCAATCTCTGCCCAGTATAATAAGATATGCTCCCAACCCCGCTGGCATCACATGAAAATCAACCACTGCCTTTGCATCATACGCCTCCACTTCTAAGCTCTTTACAACACCCAAACATTTTACTTTTTGATGGCTCGCCAATCTGATCCGGAAGCCTAACACCCCAGTCACTATGAGACCCATCTTCTCAACGCATGAGTGTGTTATGACGCATATTTGGGCTCCGCCATCAACATAACTTTGTCCCATATTTTTTCTTTTGTGCCACATATCTACTATTGGACAAATGTCTGGTAGCTCATCCATTGCCAACACCTTCACTGAACCTCTCTCTGGCTCTTTCTCCATTGGGTTAACCATCCTCTTCCACGGTCGCTTTAGCTTAGGCACCATCTCTATAAGCTGCCCAAAAGTAACATCTGCCTTCCTGCTTGTCAAATCCTCCTTCAAGTCATAGCTTAATTGCCCATCCCCTAGTGGAAAATCTGAAATGTGAAACGTGCGACGAGCCCTCCTTTTCGTCTTGGCCTTGACATCTTCGCCTTCATGGATCTTTCCCTTCTTCTTACTAGGACCTGGGGCACTTCTTCCTTCCTTGTCCTCTGTGGTTCTCTTCCCAATAGGCATCACTAATGTATCCTCTAGCTTTGATGCCTTCTCCAAGGTGACTACACTTAGCACTTTTGTCTTTCCCTTTTCCTCCTGGGTTAATCCACTGGTTCCTTCTTCTCCTTTAATTTCAATGCCATAATCATTTGACCTAGTTAGCACCTATCTTGGCAATGGATACATGTCTCCACCCATCCTTGGTGTCTTATCACATTGCGGGCTGATGTGGCCCAACTCTCCACAATTATAACATGTGGGCGTCTGCCTCCAAAACCTACCATTTCTTTGTCCAACACCATTCTTGGGTCTTTCTTCACCTCCTGGCTGATTTGCAAATCTCCCTCGACCTCGATTATTTCCCACTTGACCTAGCAAGTTTAGGCTGAGATTCTTCATCAAATCTACCACTTGCCTCATGTCTTGCCTTATCCCATCATCTTGCACTGCTGTAGTGACCACTGTTGGGATAACCTGAGGAGTAGCGGAAACCACTGGTTCATGATGAACCCCTGGCATGCGACCTTGCGAAAAATCCATAGGCTGAAATTCAGACCTCATGGGCAAAGACTCCACCCCTAACTGGCTCATTTTCCTCAGCTTCCACTCTTTGTTCCTTGCTACCTCTAGTGCATCTTCATGTGTCCTAGGCTTCTTTATCTCCACTCTCCAACGTATATTCTCCCAAAGACCAGCCAAGAACCTGTCCTTCTTCATCATGTCAAGCAGGGGTACTTGTGGTGCTAAGGCCTTGCACATCCGCTTCCATGCCAATGAGAACTTACGTATGTACGCATCTACTGTCTCACCTTCCTTTTGCACCAAACCTTGTACTTCTTGCCACACTTTGTCAAGATCTTCTATCTTCACAAACTCCACTTCCAATCCATGCCACATGTAACTCCTCTTCAAATGCTTTGGACCAAACTCGTGCATCACTCTTCAAACAAATTTGGAGAAGACGTAACATCTGCGCAGGATCATGAATCTGGTTGCTAATGCAGGCAACCTCCATCTTTTCCAGAAAGTCTTCCACATCTTCATCACTTCTTCCATGAAACTCCGGATAAGAGAAATCCATGGCTACCCGTGTTACGATGCTTTGAGAACTCCTTCGAACACACGTGCAAGGACCCAAAACTTTTTACTTACCCAATCCCTAGAAACTTCAATGGAGCTTGTCTTTAGATAAGGACAACACATGCACATCAAATGAGTTTTCATAGTTAATCATCGGAATTACAACAGGCAAAGGACATTCCAGGATCTCTCTTAATCTTCTTGGCCCGAACATAAAGACTATGTGCTTGTGGAAAAAAATCTTCCTGGACACATGAACATTTATCTGGATTCTCTGAGTTAAATGAAAAGGAGTGAATTGAGGACCATTTTGATCATCCATTAAAATCAACCATGCAGCTCCCAAGAAAGCACACGTGTCTTATCCTCTGATTTTGCCAAAATTTCATTAGCATAACATCATAAATGGCTTAAAAGAACAAAAAATCAGCCATCATAACTTGGAAAAATTTTGGCAAAGTTTCCCTAGAAGTAGAGCAGTGAGAACCCAAAATATAGACCGTATATGTATGCATAAACTGCCAACAATAGAACCCGAGCATCAAGTAGGAATCACTAGTACATAGCCTATGGCGAGGTCACAAAAGGGTGCTCCAGCTACCTATATCACCGAAAAGATCTCCACATTTGAGAATCCCCCAGCTCAATAAAACCTCACGCTATCGACCCTCACACGAAGGAATGCAAATCGCATATAGTCAAGTCTCAGAAATGACTTTCTTCCAGACCAAGTCTCAGAAATGGCTGGGACTGCCAAATAAAACCAAGTATGGCTCCACAAAGGCATACAATTGGCAGTTTCCACAAGTAACGTACAATCCAATAGACAATGCTCTCAAACAGGCGCCAACTGATGCATACCCACGGCAACTGCAAGTGATTCCCACTGTCAGTGTATCACTCTACTCCAGCTACCTGTACCTGTGTGAATCACCTGTACCTGTCCCTGTAACCAGTAACCTGTAATCTGCAACCTGTAATCCCGAATCTCGAAGCTTGAAGCTCGAAGCAGAAGGTACTCGAAGAAGATCCTCAGTGGAGGCACCAAAAGAATGTGAGTGGGATGAAAACATACAGAACGCCTCTATAATGACCCGGCACACACTCTTGGGAAGATACACACACACACTATGGGGCACCACTCGGCTTACACAACCCTCCTGGCCAAGACAGGGAACACACCGATGGAGTGAGAGGAGAGAGACTATCCACTTGCCCACTCCACACAGAGACACAAACACACACACACACATCCAAAAAACTCAGCTCAAAAGAGGATAATTGCTGATGTTTAGATACAATTGATCTTGGGCCAACACCAATGGGGCAAATAGCTCACACAATATGGGTAAAAGATACCAGATACAATCACAAATTGGAGCAGAAGCTTCGTTCATAGGAGAAACTTACACAGCAAAAACAATAGAAAAACAGTGAGGAATTTGGAAAAATGGACAGAGCCATCGCGTCTAGAATGGCCCAAAACCCCAGTCTACAATGTCAAAGTGCTCAAATCCGACCTTGGATAAGCAGTTTACGGTCAAAACAGGCTCCAAAATCCCCAAAAACACAATTGCGGCTGTTCCTCTTCTTCTCTCCACTCTGTTTCTGGTCTTCTCTCTATTTTTTCAGTTCCCACACTTAGCTTTATTACTTGGGCACCCTTGGCCTTTTAGTTGACCTCAAACGAACCCCGAACAGGCCAAAAACTGACCTCGCAGTGCATAGTTGTCACCTTTTTGCATCATCTGCACACCTGGCACTCACCTTTTTCCAATAATGCATCCCGCCACCACGTGAAGTGGCCCCCAAAATATGGTCCTCATGATGACCTTTCTGCATAATTATCACAAGAAAACACCCACGTTGTGTCCGTACTTCTCCACGTGCAAATATTGACCCCATTCGGCCTCCTGACGCCACTAGATGCCATTTGACACACTTGCTTATCTCATGTTGTCGGCCCACGGATAGCTTCCTTGAGAAGTTTTACGCTCTACCAACTCCTCCTTATTGTAGAAAAAACACAATGGTACTGGTAATAGTGAAAATCGTTGCACTATGTACACCCTGTCCTACCTGTACACATGTGGGCCTCACATAACCACCTGGCTCTGGAAAATGGGCAATCCTTTATTGGATGCACCATGCATGGGTATGTACATATGCACAATCCCTTGCTCCAAAAAACTCCTGACAACGCCCTTTATGGTAAAAAAGTAGGGGGTACCCCATTGCAGAAAATGGAAAAATTGCCAAATAATCGAAAGATACCCTTGGTGAAAAGAAAACAAGCCTGCAGAAGCCGAGAACTGCAACGGCGACAAACAAGAAGTCTCGACAGGGGAAGTGAGGCGAGGCAGACTGCAGGAGGGAGGGCGCAAACTGCAGGAGGCCGTAGGCGACGTCCAGGAGGGGTTTTTTTAATAAGTAAACGCTGTTGCTCTTCACATGTGTGCAGGTTGGTTTGCCTGGTTACGGCGTCTGCATGAGAGTCTAAGCTCGGGCGGTTGTGTGGTCGAATCGCTAGTTCCCTTTTGCAGGGTAGCATCTCGAGTTTAGGACCCTACCTAGGAGGTGAGGCTCTCGTCGAAGCATCTTAGAAACTAATGAATAAACTAACGTATGAGCCAGTAGAGAGTACCGATTCTAGAAAAAAATATACATGAAGAATCTTGAGTCTCCCTTCCTCTCTCTCCCTCTCTCTCTCTCTTTCTCTCTCTCTCTCTCTCTCTCTCTCTCTCTCTCTCTCTCTCGTAGAGCTAGAGATAGACCAGTGCACAACAACACATGAGAGTCTAGCAGTAGCTTAATTTGTTGGGCTTCAAGCCTACAATGGTTGTTCAAGTAGAGACGACTAGGCACTGTGCAGTGAAGGCATTTCTCCTTTAATGATCTGCTTACTTTGTGTCAGAAGTGAGGGCAATCAAAAAATGATGGGATTGAAGGCATTGTACCGATAATAGAAATGAGTTCCAAGGATTCATTCTATGCCTGGGAAATTAATAATCCAATCGATTAGAACAGAGCACTACTAGGGAAAATCATTGTTCATGGACTCCTTAGTGTTGAGTCGTGGAAAGAGATTCTCGCGCATAGGATTCATCCTAAGGCCTCCTTGCAGGTTGTCCCTAGTTACCTGAGGTCAGATAGAATCTTAAGGAGATCAAGAGATCAGGGTTGAGTCGGGGTTAGAAAGACCGTTTTGCTCTCAAGTTTCTCCAAGCCTGGGAGCTCCTTCGCTCTGGCCTTTCTCAGAGAGATCCCTCTTGTAGAGCCAGACATCCCCTTATTTCGAACCCTGTAGTGAGTATAGAGCACGGTCATATGATGGGTTCTCGTCTATGTTTGGCTTGGGTCACCCAACCGAGATCGTAGTTTTGGGGATTGGAAGCTTCAACCTGAGGAGGCCTAGCTCGAGCGTTAACCACTTTTGAGGAGGGCAGATCATGCATCAGGATACACAAGGAGCTCTCGTAGGGGAGTGGCACACATTTTGAGCGGGAGACTTTGCACTGGATGGGAGCTTTCACGTAGCCAAAGATCATGATTGTGGTTTGAGCCTGCATAGAGGACGGCCCCTCTCTTTACTTTGAGGTGTAGGACAAGGATAGATTTTTGAGGGTCAAGGTTGGAGTCCACTATGGTAGCTAGGTGTATCTTTTAGAGAGTTCGGGTAGTAGCAAGTGCTTCGCAAAAGTGGCACATAGACCCACATCCTGCAGAGGTCAAGTGGAAGTGGCGCTTGTGGGTTTACGGAGCTTGCCCACTTGCTCATTTACAGTGGGATCCAGGATTCAAGGAAAGAGCTTTGGCGTGATCCTTACACGGCTTCAAACGCCCTATCACTTTCCTATTTCCAGTAGGCAGTACAATTTAGACAGCACATGTGCATGTCTGTCACACGTGTCAATGCAAGGGACTTGCCGTACAATGTGTTAGAGCCACAAATGGATGCAAGCATACAACCAGATTAATCTAGCAAGCTCAAGAGAGCAAAGGTGTGTCACTCACCGCCCTACGCTCGCCTTTGTGGAGGATTCCTTGTCCCGAAGAAGAGGGAGCTACCGCCGTGCCGCGCTCAACCACCTCGCCACCGTCATGCCTTCCTAATGCTCGATCACTCTCTCTCTCTCTCTCTCTCTCTCTCTCTCTCTCTCTCTCTCTCTCTCTCTCTCTCACGCATACACACACACACAAGGAGATGAAGAAGAAGATGGAGATGGAGCAAGAGCACTCTTCAATTGCACAAATGAGAGAATGATGTATTTTAGGTTTAGATTGACTTTTATATGGGCTTTCCCGTTCACATTTGGGTGCCCACACTTAGCCAATCTTACCCAAACATTATAGGTTCCAGTTTTAGAGTGTGCCTCTCATCGGCGATCACTCTTACCCTTTTCCTATTGGATTGAAAATCCCGGCCCATGACTCAAAACAATGTAATGTCCGTGGATGTGCCAATGCCTATTTGCCAAGGTCAACACCAAGCGATAGGTGGCGTTGGGCTGTCCCCAAGCCTCCTAGTTGCACGGTGTTGACTTCACTGTCGCATATCATGTCTTCATCACCAAGGTCAACACCAAGTGACAGGGAGCTTTAGGCAATCCCCAAGCCTCATATTCGCCTAGTATTGACTCAAATGTCTCTTGCAATGTCTTTAACCCCAAGGTCAACACCAAGCAATAGGGAGCTTTAGGCAATCCCCAAGCCTCCTATTCGCCCAGTATTGACTCAACTGTCTGACTTGTCGGTTAACATGCCCCCCTTCCCTGATGTAGATTTCATCCTCGGAATCTATTGCGTTGAAGCTCGTTGGTCAAGGTGGAAGAGAATTTGAGATGAATATCCTTAGCCCTATTCAGTCACTACAAAATCAAACAAAAGTGGCACAGTAAGTGCATCCTTATAATCAAAAAAGCATATGCAGCTGTAGGCAGACAAATTGATTGGTAACATAATTTTAAACCATTTGTTAGCAATAAACATTAAATTGTAATATAATCAAAGGAATAAACAGTTGTAAAGGTCAAAAACTAAACGAGTCTAGGGTCGTTAATTTAATGGTCGAAAGGCACTAAAGATCAACTATTAATACCATGGGCAAGCTTCTCAATTTTCTCTCGTCAATTCTCTGGTCAATTAAGTTGTTTAATCGCGAGAGCCAAGTATTTCATGTCCGAGGGCTGACTAGAGGCTATACCTAGAAGACTTTGTAGCTAAGCTATGATAAAAGGAATTGCTCATGAAATCATCGCCTGACTGGTTCCCTTTTCTTTGATCCCCCAAAGTCTTTTCACAGTGATTCAATTTTGATGTGTGTGCTTATTTTGTATGCCTTGGGTTTTTTGCTTTTCAAGGAAAAGCGCCCACACTGGGAACCTCTAGGGATCTAGTACCATAGGCGATACATGTGAGTGAAGTACCAAATCAAGCTGAGATTTCTCTTTTCGCTTAAGATTTTACATTGTGGCACTTTGATTTTTTTGTTTGTTCGTTTTCAGCATTTTAATTTTGTAACTTTGGGGGGTCATATGACACTGTTACCCTCCCCTGGCTCATCACATTAGTAAACTTCCGTTTATAATCCTAAAGCTAAGGGTCAATAGGGACTAGCCCACTAGAAATCCCTAGTACATTGCACACAATGCTGCCTAAATTGGATTAAGAACCCCATGGTATTAAGAGAAGATCTCTAACACCTAGCTTGATCAAACTAGCTTAGTCGGACTGCTTGATTTTTAAACCTAGACAAGTGATTATGACAAAAAATTAGATTGAATTTAATGTTTGGTACTATATGCTACCAATCACAATTAAAGTAGACAAACATGGATGCAAAAAAGATAAGGGGCAATGCTAATGGATAAGAAACACATGTTTGTGTTGATGATCGCGCTTGATTTGAATAGTGAATGAGAGAAGGATTCCATGAAGGTCCAAATCCTAACAACAGCAACACGTTCCGGTACACACTAGGAAACACAAAGAATACCTCTAGGAGGCACATCCGTGGGAAGAGGTACCGACCCTTATTGAACACAATTAAACAACATAAGGAACCCTGACCTAATTATTTGCACTCCCCCTAGAGAGTCAAGGGAATAGGATATTGTAGAGATTGGGGGGGAACCCTAAGGCTAAACCCCTATCCTCGTCATCGAGAAAAACAAAGTCATCATCCGTGAGACCATATGTGCCATCTGTGTAATCATGTAAATCGTCTTCATCATTAGAGGCACCAATGTTTACTAAGAAGGTCACTAGACGTCTATAGTCATCTTGGTCAAGACGGTGGTCTTGTGCAATGGGAGAGATGCTCTTTAGTATGGAACAGTTGTGGTCAAGAGACGTATCATCCATTCTAACTCCTCAAAATTCCTCTCACATGCTAGCGTACCTACCAAATCCCATTCATAGGCAAGCACCGTAAAGACCATGTGAAACACTTGTGAAAAGTAATGAGGGTACCTCTCACCCAAGGCAGGAGTGGATGACTCTAGCGTACTAGCCATATCTGTACACACAGGTAGATGATGGTTAGAGTGCAAATATTACAAGGGTCCTGTCAAAAGGTCGTGTCCTTGTGCATAATGTGTTTTTATGATTTTGTGCTATGTATAGAACTCGTAGGTTTCCAGATTTTTGTTTGGGGGCTCTTGCTCTTTTACAATTTTATTTTGTCTTTTTTGAGTATAAGGCTTTATATATACATTCTCTAATATTGGAGATTGAGAGGTCAAGGAGGAAGGTTGAGAGGGAAGTGAGTGAATGATGAATGTTAGCAAACACTCTCCCCTTCTTTGGGTAGATCATACCTTTTGGAATGATGTCGTCACCTTTTGAAACCAACTGTTCCAAGTTGTTATGGGTGAAGGCTTTAACCAATAGTTTTCATCCGCCGTAGGCATTTCATCTAGTTGCAAGGGTGGTAAGGTACTCTCCTATGATTTTATTTGCAACGTTGTTGTAGGTGGTGAACTTACAGTGGGAGGCGCAGACTCTTTCTTATTTGTATGGATATGTACAATGGTAGATGGAGGTTGTATTGAAGCTTCTATTTCCATATTAGGAACTACATGAAGAGCAAGAAGCTTCATTTGACTTCCCTGTTGTTGCTGAGCTAGGTGGAACAAATCGTTCTTTCTTCGGTACCCAAACTAGCTCTGGAGCGGGTGTGTAGCATTCTGTGATTTTTTTCTTTTCGCGATCGTCAATTCATTTTGGAGCTACAAGATTGGGCTCACATGGGTCAGGTGACACAAGTAAGAGCACAATTTAGATTTTGGCACCCAAATTTGATCATTTCCTTCATAGTAGCCTTGGGCTTTCAGTTTTTTAGGAATCCAATGCAATGTTTCTTTACATTTCTTGGGGCGAGTGGGACGTCTCTTACTAGGCTTGTGTCTTTTAGCACTAGCTATGGTCGCTAAAGAAGCTTTAGGGACCTACTTATATGTGTTCTTTGTTATACTAGGATGGGTCTTGTGTGTCTCAAGCTTTATTTCAACTACAGCAGTTGAGACTCCAGAGAGTTGGGCTATGGGGACATATGGTTCAACCTCTTGGACATGCAATGTTTTGGGTTTTATTTGCTTAAGAGGCAATATCTCAGGGACTATGGCATGAGTAGCAGGTCTAAGAGTTGGTTTCTTCATTGTGGCACCCTCAATCCCCCAATAAATAGTGCATATGGCAACTATCATCCACATGCATCCTAGGTTTATATTATTCTCCATATTTTCAGCAGGCATGACCAAAAAGTCTTGAGCTACAACCCCATTGTCATAACTGACAGAAGTGTGCCAGATTCCAAAAACCACAATTTTTTTCTTGTTGACACCCTTGACTTGGATAATACTCTCAGATAGAGGTGGCTTTCCCAATTGACACCACACTCCATATGACAACAGATTATTCGTAGCACCCGTGTTCGATAAGGCGTTATATAGCACTTTTCCATAAGCGTTGTTTAGCTCAATAGGGTATCGTAGAGGTGTGTCAGAGTCCACCAATCCTCGTCGGTTTCAACGTGGAATGCATGTGTAACTCCAAGGTTAGCCTCTCATTGGCGTCTTATGCGTTGTTTTCGCTCCTTAGCCTCAACTTGAGCTTGTTCTTTTTCAATTCTATTTGTGCCTTGGCTGCCTTTTTTTGATAGATGGCACATAGTTCCTCTTGGTTTAAAGGATCATAGTATCTTTTAAATTTGCTCCCATTGAGGAATCCAATGGTTTCAACTCCATCAAGAGTCTCCACACGAATGGTTCCTTGTGGGGTGATTTCACATACTCTATATGGTCCTTTTCCCGCATATTTCAACTTTTTCTTTTCGTTATCCACTCCATACATAAGGACTTTATCACCAACATTGATATCTTTGTTCTTTAGATGACGGTCAAACCATTTCTTCTTCCTATCTTTCTCCACAAGTGTGTTTTGCACAGCCAATTGCCTTTCTTCATCTAACCTTTCAAGGATATATAAGCGCTCAACTAAAGGGTTACCATCCCAACTTACTTGTGAAGCTACACGCAGACTAGGAATTACAAACTCCCATGGCATAACTGCTTCTTGTCCATATACCATTTTGAATTGTGTACAATTAATAGCCACTTTTTAAGAAGTACGATAAGCCCATAGGGCTAAAGTCAGCTTCAAATCCCAATCTATGCGATGAGCTTCCACCGTTTTGGTCAAGATAGAGATTAAGGTCTTGTTGGTGCTCTCAGTTTGGCCATTTCCTTGTGGATAATAAGGTGTGGACTTATGGTGAGCTATCATGAAGTTGGTAGTGAGTTCTTTTATCACTCCATTTATAAAATGAGTGCCATTGTCACTCGTAATCTCAAAGGGACAACCAACTCTTGTAATAATGTTCTCAAAGAGAAACTCTGTAGTTGACCTTGCATCAGCCTTACGTGTTGCCCTGGTTTCCGCCCACTTTGTCACATAGTCAGTGGCAACGACAATATATCAAGATTGAGTGCTACGAGCTGGTGGACTAATTGGACCTACAAAGTCCAACCCCCATTTTTCAAATGGTTGAGTCACTTTAACAAGATGTAAGAGCATCTTATCCTTTTGTTGTGTGATCTTGTAACATTGGCATTCATCACATCCTTTTGCAAAAAGTGATGCATCTTTGAATAAGGTAGGCCACCAATGGCCTGATTGTAACACCTTTCTAGCTGTTAGTTCCCCTAAGAAATGTCCTCCGGCTATACCCATGTGGGCTTCTTGTAGTATGTATAAATACTCATCCTCACGGCACAACGTCTAAGAATATCATCCTTCCCTAACCTGTAGAGAGTTCCTGTGATGAGAGAATAAGGTTCACACTCTTTTAACAGTTTTTGAGCTATGTCCTTACGAAGCTCTTTGGGTGGAAAACCATTAACTAGAAAGCTCACAATCTTCTCACTCCATTCATGTATGGTTTCGACTAGGAATAGAGAAGTATTAAGCAATTCATCATCAACTCCAATAAGGGCTTCACCATTGGGTATGCGATACAAATGATCCGCCATGACATGTCTTCTACCAAGTTTCACCACAACGGTAAAGTCAAACTCAAGGAGAATTAACAACCATCGTGTAATTCTTCCCGTGGAACAAGGTTTATTTACTAGATACAACAAGCTTGATGATCCACATAGAAAACAAACTTGTTGGTAAGAAGATAGTAGCAAGATTTCTTCCCTGCATAAATCATACCTAAACCTTCCTTCTCTGTAGTGGTGTAATTTCTCGCGACATCATTCAATTGACGACTTGCAAAGCTAATGGGGTAGTCTAGTTTATGTTCTCCCGGTTGAGCTAGAACACACCCAATAGCAAAGTTTGATACATCAATATGCACATGGAAAATTATATTCCAATCGGGAACTCGTAGGATAGGAGATCTTGTCAAGGTCTTTTTCAATGACTCATAAGCATGGTCACACTCCGCGGCCCAGTGGAACTCAATAAGAAGCTTGTACAAAGGACGAGCTATCTCAGCAAAGTTTAAAATAAACCATGGATAATAACCAAAACATGACCCATGAACCTTTGAACTCCTTTATAGTTTTTAGGTGGTGGCAATTTAGCAATGGCTTCAATTTTTCTCTCAGCTGTGAAAATCCCATTTTTGGACACTATATGCCCTAAAATGACTCCATGTTTAACCCAAAATTGGCATTTGAAAGGGTTTAAGGATATGCGATACAATTTGCACTTCTCAAACACTTTTCGTAAGCATGATAGATGTTCTTTCCAAGAGGAATAAACACAAAGGTCATCTAAGAAAGCTTCGCAAAACTCCCTCAAATATTCTCTAGAAGCAGTGTTTATTAATCTTTGAAAGGTAGTAGGGACATTGGTTAAGCCAAAAGCCATAACACGAAATGAAAACACTCCAAATTCGGTTACAAAAGCCGTTTATCTTGGTTCTCTAGTGCAATTGTGATTTGGTTGTAGCCACAGTACCCATCTAAAAAGCTATAAGCTTCCTTCCCTGCAAATCTTTCAAGCACATATTCTGAATATGGAAAGGGGTAATGGTCCCTCCTAGTGGCGGAATTGACCTTCTTGAGATCCATGCACACTCTGAGTTTCCCATTATTTTTTGGCACAATCACTATTGGAGACACCCATTCTTAGTGCTCAATAGGGTATATGAATCCACATTTCATAAGCTTTTCAATCTCTTTTTGAACAATGTTTGCATATTTAGGATTCATTGGGTAAGGTCGTTGCTGAACTGGTTTAGCCATGCTATTCATGGGGATTGTGTGTTGCACCACGGAAGGTGGAACACCTTTCATATCATGATATGTCCAAGCAAATATATCCCTGAATTCCTTGAGAAGTTCTTTAAGTACACACTCCTCAGTCTCTGTCACATCTTGGGCAATGAAAACAGGTTTGGACTCTTCTCCTAGGTTTGCTAACTCTATTTCCTTAACTATCGATGGACCATCATAGACTCCATTGCTTCCATCGATAGGTTTTCTTTGAGCCTTTGTATACACAACCTTACGTTCCTCTCTATGGTGTAGGATTTGAAATGTTCAAGTGCAGGGCCCTGTAAGTCTGTGGGGTCCTGTTGTTCTGTGGACTATGATTTCACTTCCGATTCCTTTTGTTGTTGAGCTAACTCTCGATTTTGTCGTCTCCTTACAGTATGGCTCAACTTTGGCTTCTCTGTAGCCTCTAGTTGTGCGATGTTAATGGGTTGTGGACTACACCACATAACACTTTGAAGATATTCACCCCTGTTATCTACCAACTTTTGATGAGCATCACATGCCCCTATATAATTAATCCATTCTGTGGTAGATTTATTTTCATTTATTCTAGCACGCACATTTGCTTGATATCGTCGCCTCTTATATCTCTTACTCTTCTTGTCTATTTTTTTATTACGGTCGATCTCTAATGAATAGTCACTAGATGAATCGCTACTTGTGTCTTCTGCTCCCTTGGATAAATTGTCATCTAGGGCACCACTGGGCCCTGAATGGTTTTTCCCCACATTTTCACTAAGATTTAACTCATATTATTTGTCCTCAAAGTCAATTTCAACTGAAGATTCTGACCCCAAATCGTGTGGGCTATAGTCTTGTGAGACACCACTAGTTCCAATGCCAATCAAACCTTCATCTTGTAGGTCATTAAAAGCTATATGCATTGCTTCTAGCATATTTAAGGGTACGAGTGGTGGAATTTCATCCCCCTCAGGTGTTACCCAGGTCGTCCCCCTGTTTCCCCAAGTTTCTATGGTTGCTGATAGGTGGACCCAATCCACATATCCATATGAGGGAACACCAAAGCCGAGAGCATATTCTCGAGCGATACCAAAGCCGAGCGAGTTTGAGTGTCAATATTATCAAATGCTATCACATAATACCCAATGAAATTTATGGGCCCTCGATTTCAAGGGAAGGTTGAGGGCTATTGGGGGCATGAAGAACATAACACGGTTTTTGCCAAAAGGACATATTTTGCAACCAAAAACAAAATGTATTCCTAACATGTAGACATACCTTGATGACATCTGATTGAACATCCAAAGGAGAATATATTACCGATGATAGGTTTGTATCTTGCAAAACAACCTGTGTCTTAACATCCACCATGAGCTCAATCATGCTATTGTCAGACAAAACTATCATTTTACTACCTTGCTTGGAACTCTACAGACTTTGAGGTGCTTGTTCAGAGCTTCGTGAGAGACCAACAGTGTGTGCTAGAGAAAAAAATTTGTCCATATTCCACTAATAATCTTTTTACTAAAAATAGTCTTGTGTACTGTCGTGGTTTTGCAATCAATTTTGTTTCCTTTGTAATGTGCATCAAAATTATTTTCTTGGCACCTAGTCGCTAGAGATAGAGGAAAACTGCAAGGAACTTCAATGTCTATGTGCAAATCGTCTAAACCCTATGACTCCATCTTGTTGAATACTTGAGCAATTGGGTTTTTGAAAGTTAATGCAACACTCGTTTTCTTTAAAATGCTAGGCAGTTTTTCTATAGTAATAGAACATGATCCAGTACTATTTTTTGAGTTTGTTGAGCAAGTTGAAGAAGTCATTTCTCACTCAAAGGGGTCGTACATGGGGTTTGAAATGAACCTCTACATTACCCACCACAACTTTAGGGGGCTGCCGCCGCCACCCCCTCGCGTGCACATGGACGCTCCATTGGACTACCACTACAGCATATACGTGAGACTTCCACCGTGAGCTCTCTTGCATACATTAACAAAGACGCCGACCCTGCAGGAAGCATGTCGTAGATTGATAACCACACCTTGCACCCTACTTTTGCTAGCTGATGTTGCCAATATATTCTACCTAACATGTAGGATTTTAATGGACACAGTGTCCAGTTTGGCTGTCATGTGTGGAGCCTTTCAATTAGTTCTCACAAAGACTTCCAAGTTTTAGTGGCATCTTGTAGACTATTTGACCCTCACTATCTCTAAAGCTTGGTCAATGTAGAGACCATCATTATCTTACCACTCATCCACATTCCAAACAATGTGCCAATCCGCGGCTATGACGTTCGAACCGTGACTAATTTTTAAAAGAATTATTATTAGGTTATTACTATTATTATTATGATAGAGTTGCAAGGCTTGATGCACTCTCTACTTATACTCATGATAGGGGAAATGCACGTAGTGAAGTCGAGGGTCACGACCAGCACAAGCGACCATGCATAAACTGTGCCGACGGGCCGGCCCACGCAGATGCAAGGATGGGGCCCCGACTCGGCGACTAATTTTTTGTTGTGGGGGAGGGGGGGGGGGGGGAGGTCCATAATATGAAATGGAAAATTCCATATTAAATAAAAACATGAAGTAGCCAGCAGGTTCATTGTGCATCTCCTCCAAGGGCCCAAAGTAGGTAGGAAAGGAATATTTTTCATGTAACCGAATCCACCAACCTTGTGAGAAGAGAGCTGACGATAGCTCTCGAATGCCAAGTGTTGTGTTATTCTTCCTTTGCTGGGCTACAATGAAAGATTGGGTAGCTCGATTGCGAAAGGTAGCTAAATGTAGGATCGACGATGATTAAGGGTAAAAAGCAATACGCATGGGAAAGCAAGTAGAAGAAATTTTGGTTGTGTTGCACTAAAGGGGCCGCGCTTGATGCCTCCAGTACACAGATCGTGCGATTCGATGTGGGATTTCTACAGTTCATATTACACAAATGTAAACCAAAGCAGCAAATTTTTATATCACAATATATATATCTATATATGTATATATATAAAGAAATGGGCATCTGAAGCAAATTTTCATCAAATTTTTTTCACATATATATATATAAATACAAAGAAATGGGCATCCGTGCCTCTCAAAAAAACCCACAAAAATCAGTCCGCGTTAACGCGGACTGATTTTTGTGGGTTTTTTGGGAGGCATGGACTATGGTGTACGCAGCCAAGAACGACGCCACCCTTATATTTGCCTTTGTCCTGCACTTGGTTGCCTCCCCATTCTCTGCTCCAAGTCCATAATGTTGTTGCAGCTTGGTGCAATCGGCCCTCCATGAGTCTCTCGTCAGAAGGTAGCAGAACTGAGCACTCATCCTCTCTCCGACGTCATTGGGTTGGGGACTGCCTGTTGTGTAGCCAATGGTCGAGCTACTGGTTGGTGACAACGGTCTTATGACCCTAGTTGATTGAAAAATCTACATGACCTACCTAGCCCCCATGTTCTTCTACCACCATTTTTTCAGGGGATGGGCCACCTCTCAAATACTCTCCACCTGCCATAACCTACACCACCACCACTGCTGTCGTGTCCGTCATGAAACTCGAAAGGCTTCCAAAGGCTTGTGTGGCAATGTGCTAGTTTTATTTACAAGCTAGGTGGTAGAAAAAGCAAGAGCAAGATAAATAATATAGGTGATGTTTCATGCAAATCACCCTCCCCAAAAGCCCATAAAATCAGTCCGCGTTGGGTGATCTTCTCTCCATTAATTCTCTAAAAAGACCAAAAGATTAGTCCACGGATATGTTGGGTTTTTGGGAGGGTAATTGAATGGAAGGCAGACCCAAGCTTGGAATGGAGAGCAAGGGTGGCCTCTATAGTTCCGGTCTTGGAAGACGCTCTATACGAACCCTCAACTTTTGGAATCCCAGCCAATGTATGTACTCCGTCAGTTTGAAGCAGGTAATGGACCCTTCTTGCTGCAAGGGTGTACTCCTCTTCTTCCTCTAGTTTATCTTCCGCTAGAATGTCTCCCTTTCATCAAAACAAATTGGGTCATAGTCTTGCAACATGTTATGTTACAGGATTTTTGAGCTTGCAGCTGAGCAGAGGTGCGACAGAGTACAAGTCTCATGCATGGTGAGTTTTGCTTTAGCTTTTGGTCAAAGTTCTACCATGCCTAGTTCCAATGTACAAGAGATTGCGAAATTAGGTGAGGCAGACTCCAAGGGGGAGCATCTTCACAACCATGAAGGTAATGCCCCTAAGAATCCATTTTTTTTTTTGGGTTTTTGGGTGCAGGAACTTAGTGGCTGGCATTCATGAGGGAGGGGGAGGTGAGCTCTAGCGTAGATATGAAAGGGGCATCATCATCAAGGCTGCTGCAGTGGACCAAACACACATCGATGCTGCGGCGTACACCTCATAGAGCCACAAAAAGGCTGTAGAGCCATAGTTCAACTTCACATCAAGCCACTTGTCCGCATCCACAATGAGCTTGAATCCGAAGAGCGTTCGGAGTTTCTGGGCAAGTGAGGCAACATCCCCCATATCCAAAATGTTGCTCACACAAGATTTCGGACATTGTGGCTTACCTCAACATCATGAGATTTTGTGAGGGAGGCGCCGCATACCTAGCTAGGTACGATTGGGGGCAGGGAACTGCCGGCCCGGTGGGGGGGCCGGGGGTCCCCTGAGCCCAATCGTACCTAGCTAGGTATGTAGTGCCTCTTGAGCATAAGCTCATGATATTACGCATTGTATGAAAAACACTGAGAAAGAATCTCTTTTCCTACATGAGAAAATTTCTAAATCTTCTTATGATAGAAGGCTCCTGCTTCTAAAGGAGCCAAGCTGTACTCATCAATCAATCAATAGCATTCCTGAAACAAAACATCGCCAAAAATGCATGTACATGTCTAGTCATGTACCTTTGCATCTTCACGATCATGAAGGTAATGTCCTTTCAAACTTATGTTGTAACAATTTTATTTGCTCAACTTTTGGTCCACTCGGAAACATTTACTCGGTGTATGGTAAGACTCCATCCATATAAGGAGAATCTTCTCCAACATCAGTGTTCGCTTTACACGTGTAACAATACTGCAATGGGGCCGAGTGAAATGTGGTGTCAAATCTATGATCAATTATAAACCTGCTTCCTAGAGGATGTGCTCGACCAGTTACAAGATCCACTCGAAAGAAAAAATCTTGGAGCTGCAATTAGACATGGTTTTTAGACCAGTCATGCACCATTTTTTATTTCCTCATGGAAGGACGTCCTAAGATCATCTCTGATGCCATAGTGTGCTTGGAGAAATCCATAACAGTGAAGATAATTCTTAATTTATGTCCAAAGACCTTGGTCTTGAGATCTTCTAGCATTCCAATAGGTTTCACAATAGACCCATTGGCCATCTTTACTACTATGGTTGTGGTCCCAAGGTGAGGTCTTCCCATAGTTTCCCAGCAATTTTTAGTCACAATGCTAACCCCAGCACCACCATCAAGGATTCCCTTCACAGTTAATCCCTTGGTAGTGATTGGTATGGTTGCATTGGATTCATCTCCCTCAAAGTATTGTCCCAACTTGTTAACAAGTATTTCTACAACAAGGTTCTCATCTAGGTTGGGTTGTGGATCTAAGTGTTCCTCCTCTATTGGCATCTCCCTAGCTCCATCCATCTTTGAAAATTGTGGTAGCCCAACCTTCAATTCTCCATTGAGGAAAGCTCAAAGAGCTAAGACTAGCTCAAGGTCTTTATATAGTTTGGACATGATGGTAGTTTTAAATTCTGAAGACATGAAATCCATCAATTTGGCAATGTTTAACGGCACCTTTTGGGCTTCAGTCCCTTGATGTGGGGAAGATGGGATCTCCATTTCTTTGATAGGGTCAGGTAGTCCCTCTGTAAACATTCTTTCCATCAATAAGTAAGTACGCCCACTTTCCCATGACTTTAAGTCACTTTCTTCTTGGATGACACTAGGTATGGCTAAGGGTCTATGGGCTTGGTGATGTTGTTGTTGTGTAGGGAACACTGTGTCTGTAATTTGGATCTCCCTAGGTGCTGGTTCTAGATCCCTTTGGGTATCTTCTACCAAACTCCTTAATTGATTGACTCGCTCGATCTCCTCAGTAGGGTTTGGATAAGTTCCTATGTTATTCTTAGATCCTCTCCATTGTGGCTCATGACGATCTTCCTTGTTGGTTTCTATCTTAGTGGTCGTTTTGATCTCCATGGTTTCACCCGAATTAGAATCCTCTTCAACGTCGTTCATATATACGGGATCGTCACCAGGTTCTATGTTGGCCTTTGAACTGGGGTCTGAATTTGCTGCTTTTTGCGATCTCTTCCTTCGTGTTTTCTTCTTCTTTTGAGATTGGGCAATTGATGCCGTGTCTCTTTCTTCAAGAATATAATTTTGTTTCCGGAGCATCGATTGTGTGAGTACGTTTACTGGTACCACAGGTGTACTTTGTGATGGCTCCTCGGTAACCTCAATCAAGTTTAATGGCGTGATCTTTGGTGCATTTGGATTATTCGGACATTGGGCAATCAAATGATCAATGCCACATATATTACATATGAGTATCTGCATTGTATACATGCTCGCTTGATTGGTTTGCATTAGTGTGGTGTTCTTTTGTAGCCTAATAGGACACTCGGCCACACGATGTGGACCTCCACACTCATAGCATTGAAGATGTGGTCTCTTAGCAGTGTAATTGATATTTTGGCCTCTTGCAGCAAGAGAAGCTACTTGATAGACAGGTTTGACTTGTCCCCAATAGTCCTCCATGTAGTATTGTGGACTTTCTTCGAGCACATCCATCCCATAGGCAATATTAGGGTATATATCTTCCTCACAGCCTTCCAAAAAAGCAATAGATGACTCACAACCCACTTGATTCACAGGAGTGATTCTCAAATGTGGTGGTTGCGGTCCTAGCACTGGAGGTGGTAAGGGTGTTGTTTGAACAACATTTTGGGCCCTAGGGACCATATGTTGTGACGTTTGTTCAAGAGGTGGGGCCGACATCAATGCATGAACTCCAGGTGTGTCTGTCCATGCTAAGGTTGGTCTATTAGCCATCACGTGCTTAAATACTATGCAATCCTTAGCTTGATGAACATACCTCCCACAGGCATTACAATTACCATTGGATTTTACTCTAAAAGTAGGGAATTCACTGGTACTATGTGGACCATAGCATACTGAGCACCATTGTTGCTCCCTTCTTGGATACATATGATTGTTTTGTGGAGCACGATTGTCTCTAAGACTCTCTTAAATGGCCTTGGTGAGATCTACTAAAGTCATCTCAGATATCTTTGACTCCTTAGCAATAGGCTCGGGGGGTTCACTATGCGTAAAACTACCATATCACGTGCGTTCAAGACATGTTTGTAAAACCCCTTATCTATGAATTTTGTTAAGAATATAATGTACCCCTTTCTTTTAAAATCCGTAAGTTTTTTTCAAATTTGAAAAAATAATGCCCTTATGTATATATATTTCTGTAAGTTTCAAGAACTTCAAATACCCTTCTGTTGAACTCACATGATAGGTTACATTTTTATTAGGTGACCTCCCTGAGGCAATAGGCTTTAGGGTCATTGGATGATGCCCCAATGCTTGCGAGATCAAAGATTTAGGCTCAACAGACACTCTTTCTCCTTGAATCATTAATTATCCTCCAATTGGATCGCATTGGTGGTGACTGCTTCCCAAGTGGTGATACCTCTAATGACTAGGCCATTGTAGATATCCTCATGTCGTAATCCCCTAATGAATCTATGAATCAATTGATTATTATTGAAGTGCTCATTTGGATTACAACGAGAATTCAAATGCTTTAAATGACTAATGAAGTCTCTCACCAACTCTCCTTCCTCTCGTTGGGCTTTTTGAAGCTGAGAGGCTACACCCCAAAGCACTCCCTCTCATATGTATTCTTTCAAGAACAGTCTCCTAAGAGTAGGGTGAATCATTTTTTCTTCCACCCTTAGGGTTCTATACTAGTCCCTAGCCTTCCCACTTAATGTTAGACTTAAAGCATTACTCTTATGCAGGTCATTGTGTTCTCTTAGAGAATCGCATATCTATTCAAACACTTGATATGATTTCTCACATCCCCGTATCCACTAAATTTTTGTGTGATCTTGGCTATTTGTACTACCTTACTTCTAAGCTCTCTATCAGGCATGTTACACATATTCTTAGCAATAGATCGATCGATAGCTTGAGCAAATGTTGTCAAGTCACCTAAGTGAGCAGACATCGTGGGTTAAGGCGCTCCAGAGACTACATGTGGATTAGGTATTGGCATTGGGCTTGGATCATAGGAAGCCCTTGGGTTCCACGTTTGGTATGGTGTTGTGCCATGTGACGGCCCAAAGTTCATATGTGTGGCCCTAGGCATAGCAGGCGTCGGATGTGACATGCTAATGCTAGCCAGTATGGTCACATGGAAATAAGAGCTTGGGTGTTGTGGTTGTGGAGCATAGGTTGTTGAAACAATGGGAGGGGTAGAAACTACATGAGTATGAGTACCCATAGGTGTATACGATTGGTACATTGTAGGTACTGTGTTGAAGGCATTGAGTTACCATGCAGTGGTGCTTTACTAACAAATGAGGTCCGTGGCGTGTTTCTTGGCATGCCCATTATTGGGGTAGTCATGGTAGTCGTAGTGTCATCAAGGGAAAGATGAGCTAGACTTGAAAAGGTAAAACTATCACTTGTGGGCTCAGATTTCACTGAGACCCTTAGCGAAACAACATATGGAGGATCCATTGGAATTACCGAGGGAGTTTCCATTTGTGATAAGGTTGGTTGTTTAGCCTTCCCTGTATCCAAGAATCTCATGAGACCTATTGAAGGCATGTGGATCCCCTTGTTCTGTCTCTCTAGCTCAATAACCCTATGGATGACCTCACAAACTCATTGTTGTTGATCCTCTACACTAGAAGCACCCGTTGTGGATTGTGGGACATCTACCAAACCACGTGATAGGTGTGACCTTTGTATAGGTCGGTTAGAGTTTTCGTTTGTAGTTCGTACTCCCAGTTCTCATTTAGAAACGCTCCATCTAGGATTGAGGTGCTAGGGGTGTTTTTTGAACTAGAAGCAATGTGGCTCTCTATGGGTTGACCCTTAGTGGTCGCTAATTCAAGGGCACTCGATTGCTCTCTTAGCAATGATATTGACATACGGGCTTTCGCTTTTAACTCTCTTCATTGCTTTGCCTTGTGTAAGCTCTTGATTTCCTTTTTCCTAGCCGCAATGATATATCGCTCAACCTCTTGCACTTCGGCAAGGCTTCTACCTTTAGGTAATATAACCTTGGAGGGGAATAGATCTGAAGAGTCAAGGGGTGCAGTGAATGGAGTATTCACGTGCACGATATCTAAGAGCATGGGGTCTACATTGGTCATGAATGGAAAATTTACTTCCTCATCCCCCTCATTTACATTGTTAGATCCATGTTCGGAGCGAGTGGCTCTTCTAAAGGTTTCCTTCAAGCCGCTAAGTACGCTCGGCCCGGACTGTGGGCCCATGGCATGCATGTCTTGGCTTGAGATATCAAGACTAGGCATTGGGTAACCCTCCATGACGTCGTAGTCAAAGAAAGAGTCACTGGACGCAATATGGGGGTCCTGAGTTATACTACCTTGGGTTCCCACTATGGGCCCGGAACCTAAGGTAGAGAAATAATGAGACCTCGCGTAAGTCAAAGTGCTCGCTAGTTGCTCGGTCTCTAGCACACGACTAGAGCACAGGTGCATGTGCCTTTGGCACCCTACAAGCGTCGGTGAATAACCTCGAAGGTTAACTGCTTAATTTTTTAGGCGTTTTGAACCCCATTTTTACTCGTTTTTTGATGTTTTTTAATGATCAGCTTTTGGATTACAGTATGTAATAGCTCAAAACGAGTGTATCGCTCGGGGGGTCATGGTGTGCTTTACAATAGAGCGTTCAGTTATCCGAAGCTCTGTTGGTCCTCAAAAGGGTCGATTTTTACTTAGGTGTGAAGCTAAAATAAGTAATTTTAAAGGGTGACTGAGGCCTGAGCCTGAGCGTGACCTTGGGCTTTGGCCTGGGGAATATTGTCGATCCCAGTCCTACCTTTATTTTTTTATTTTTTTATAGATAAGGTCGCCGCGGCCGCGTCCCTTGCGCAAGTACACACACACCTAACCTACCTACTTACAACTAACAGAGCTACTATTACACACTAACACACAACACTACAACAACTAATTAACTAACATATCTACTTACTGTACCTTACAAAACGAACATTATAGCTCTACTACCTTAATTATAACACCTTATGAACAGAAAACACAGTACCTTTCAACACTTTATTAATGAACACAATACACTGCAGCAAACACAAAGGTCACAAATCCTTCTCAAAACAAACCACACACCTTCTTTCTCTACCTTTCCTACATTTCATAATGCACCACAAAGCAGCATATAGTGCCATTCGAGCTTAGTGCAGTTGCCGTACATTGTGTGTGTTGGGCGGTTACGCCGCTAGCGGGTGCTGTAATAGCGAGAACTCAACTAACAAACAAGAATGTCAGACGAGGACGGAGCTTGACCCGCAGGTGCATGGAAAGAAATAGATGGGTGTCAATCACCTACTTGACCTTCTAGAGACAATCACTACCAAGGAAATCAAATCTAAGTTCTAAAAACGCAAATGACTGAAATCCGTCCTACGAGCAAACGCTATCCGAAACATGATCAAAAGTCATCGAATCAGCCTCAAAATCAAAGGGGAGTCTATACACCACGTAAGGACAGTACCCTATGAATTTACACTCTAATCTCAACCTGCAAACACTCCGTGCAGTAATCGCGTATGAAGACAGGCCGATAATTACAAGTTACCGAATCTCGACTTTGATGGTTCTAATGTGTAGTTCTACTCGCTGTGGTTCTATTGATATATAGCAAGCTGAATTCCGACACACAGATCAAGAGAAAACTCACAAAGAAGCTCGTGGGAGCTCACCTCGCGTAGAAGCCAAATGCACGCACGCTTGGTATTGGTGCGTAGCCCTCGCCGTTGCTATCACAATGGTGGTGTTGCTTCTCCAATGGCGGCTCCGTAGCTCGCGTAGCAAGAGGATAGACTCTCTCTCTCTCTCTCTCACTCTCTCTCAGACACAGTCACGGCGCTCAAAAACTCAACTTTTCATTAATGATAAGTCTTCTTAGGTTTACAAAAGTTGGCTTTTATACCTCAGCCTTGGAGGTGTGAAATCATCTCTCCTTACAAATGCGGGCACAACTATCTTGCCTACTTGAATGGAATACAATCTGGAAACTCAATCGAGTCCTGCTAATTACAAATGATTGGCTCAATGAAAAATAATGTCGGCAAGACATTTATTACAATGAATAGTTGGAAAAGTGTGACTGTGTTGTCCTTTGGCTCAACACTCCCCCCCTTTGCCTTCATGTCATCCCTGACATGACGTCTTTGAGCTTTGCTTCAGTGGAATCCCGATGGCTCTTTGGTTGCCGATGGTTAGGATCTTTGAATGTCCCTTGATAAACCTTGATTCCTTGCTCTTCAAGGATTGCCTCTTCCATCCATGTCTTTGTACGCTTCAGTGTTGGGTTCTGCTTCTGCTATTTTGTCCTTGAGTGTGGTTCTTTTCCGCTTTGTAGGTGACTTTCCTGTATCCATAGCTTCTGTAACTCCAATTTCAAAAGTTAGCGTCTTTTTCGTACTGATTGTCGAAACTAAGCTTTTAGCTATCCAAATGACTTCAAAACTGAAACATAAGCTATTCATGGACCTAAGGATGCAATGCATATAAAAAAAATGAATTTTGGGTGCATTTTCATGCTAGAGACATCATATGGGTATGATGTCAAAGTGCTCAAAATCACATGATATTTGATATGCATATAGTTGATAGCATGTACATATAGATATATGCCTGATTTTGCAATTGGATCTCATTTGGTCAAGTTATGGCCACTTTAGTCCTAATCAGGCTTTTGTTGAGATATTGAGTGAGGATTGGATTTTGGGATCCAAATGGGATAAAACTTTGTAGATGGCTCTCATACCACATGTTGAACAATTCTGTATGGTCAAAATAGCTCTGAAATGTGCCAAAGTGCCTTGGAGACATCATACCCATATGATGCCCATATGGCCCAATTTGGCTCATTTTGGTTTTTTGGCTTGGATTTGGCTTTATAATGGCTTCTGCAATGATCTTATGGAATTTGAAAAGAATTTGGGTCAACATTGCTCCATGAGACATCATATGGGTATAATGTCTTTTGTGGATTTTTTGCATGATTTTGGTTCTGTGAGCTCCTTACATGGTGGTAAAGTACTGTTTGTACTCAAATCATCATTTGAAGTTGAATATGGCTGAATTTGGATAAAAATAGGCTTTAGGTTAGGATTTTTCCGCTAAGTGGACTAATGTGTCCATATACTTATCCAAATGGTACCAAACTTGTTGTGTGGCTTATATTCTATGTGTATAATGAGAATATGATGAAAAACATTAAATTCTCGCCCAAAATGAGTGAAAAGACATCATATGGGTATGATGTCTTTTTTGGCCAAATTGCACTTTTGACATCCAAATGGCTTGTGCATGTTATTTACACCACTCCTACAAAGTTTCACTTGATTTGGAGATATTTTTGCAAGTCTAGGGTCATATGTTGGTTTTATGCCCTTCTTTGCGTTTTTTGGGTTTGCAATCGATTAACTAGCTCCAAATCTCCTGTAACTTTGTATTTTGGAGGTATTAGCATGTATATAGAGAATATGAACTCAGAAGTGGAGTGTTATGTGCAAAAATGTTGTGAGACATCATATGGGTATGATGTCTGATTTGTCAAAAATGCTTTTTTCATGCAAGGCTTGTGCTGTGCTTGTGCCCTAAGCCCTTGTAGCTAGTTTTCAACTTTAAAAATCACAAGTTTAGCTAAAAGCCCCCTTTGTAGGCATTTCAGTCTTTGAGTCCGTCTTTTGGTTTCGAAGTAGACTTTTCTTGATCTTAGTCCTCAACAGTTGTATCCCGAGCTTGTGTGAGTTGTTGGAAAGTCGTCTATGTGGTTCAGGTTGACCTTGATTGTTTTTACACCACTTTTTGTCAAAGTGTCCTGTGAAACCTGTGAAAGAAGCTGTATCCGTGTGTTTCAAAAAACCGCGTCTCTCAAGAGACCACTGTTGGTGTGTATACGTTGTCAGAAGTTTTTTGGAGCAAGAGATTGCGCATATGTACATATACATGCATGGTGCATCAAATAAAGAATTGCCCATTTTTCAGAGCCAGGTGGTTACGTGGGGCCCACATGTGTACAGGTAGGACAGGGTGTACATAGTGCATCGATTTTCACTATTACCAGTACCACTGTGTTTTTTCTACAATAAGGAGGAGTTGGTAGCGCGTAAAACTTCTTGAGGAAGCTATCTGTGCGCCGACGACATGAGGTAAGTAGGTGCGTTAGATGGCATCGAGTGGCATCAGGAGGTCGAACGGGGTCAATACTTGCACGCGGAGAAGTATGGACACGACGTAGGTGTTTTCTTGTGATGCTTATGCAGAAATTTCATCATGAGGACCACTTTTTGGGGCCACTTCACGTGGTTGTGGGATGCATTATTTGGAAAAACTGAGTGCCAGGTGTGCGGATGATGCAAAAAGGTGACAACTATGCACTGCGAGGTCAGTTTTTGGCCTGTTTGGGGTCCGTTTGAGGTCATCTAAAAGTCCACGGGTGCCCAACTAATAAAGCTAAGTGTGGGAACTGAAAAAATTGAGAGAAGACCAGAAAAAATGTGGAGAAGAGAGGAGGAACAGCCGCAAGTGTGTTTTTGCTGTTTTTGGAGCATTTTTTGGCCCTAAACTGCTCATCCGAGGTCGGATTTGAGCACTTTGACATTGTAGACTGGGGTTTTGGGCCGTTCCGGATGCGATGGTGCTATCCATTTTGCCAAATTCCTCACAGATTTTCTGCTATTTTTCTGTGTAATCTTCTCCGGTGAGTGAAGCCTCTACTTAACTTTGTGGTTGTATCTGGTGTATTTCCTCAATACTGTGTAAACTATTTGATCCATTGGTGTTGGGCTGAGCTTCATTGAGTCTAAACAACAACAATTTGCCTCCTTTGAGCTGAATTGAGTGTGTGTGTGTGAGTGTGTATGTGTGAGTATTGAGTGGGCAAGTGGGAAATCTCTCTCTTCTCACACCGTCTGTGTGTTTCCTGTCTCAGCCAGGCTGGTTGTGTAAGCCGAGTGGTGCCCCATAATGTGTGTGTGTATCATCCCAAGAGTGTGTGTCGGGTCATTATAGAGGCGTTGTATGTGTTTCCATTCCGCTCACATTCTTTTGGTGCCCCCACGGAGGATCTTCTTCGAGTACCTTCTGCTTCGAGCTTCAAGCTTTGAGATTAGGGGCTACAGGTTACATGTTACACGTTACAGGGACAGGTACAGGTACAGGTACAGGTACAGGTACAGGTACAGGTACAGGTACAGGTACAGGTACAGGTATAAGTGATTCACACAGGTGCAGGTAGCTAGAGTACAGTGATATACTAGCAATGATGTCACTTGTAGTTGTTGTGGGTATGCATCACTTGGTGCCTATTTGAGCGCATTGTCTGCTAGATTGTACGTTACTTGTGGAAACTGCCATTGTACGCATTTGTGGAGCCATACTTGGTTGTATTTGGCAGTCCCAGCCATTTCTGAGACTTGGTCTGGAAGATAGTCATTTCAAAGACTTGACTATGCGCGATTTGCATTAGCCTTCGTGTGAGGGTCGATAGCGTGAGGTTTTTATTGAGCTGGGGGATTCTCAAATGTGGAGATCCTTTCGGTGATACAGGTAGCTGGAGCACCCTTTTTGTGACCTCGCCATAGGCTATGTACTAGTGAGTCCTACTTGATGTTCGGGTTCTATTGTTGACAGTTTATGCATACATATACAGTCTATATTTTGGGTTCCTACTGCTCTACTTCTGGGGTAACTCTGCCAAAATTTTCCCGAGTTGTGATGGCTGGTTTTTTGGTCTTTTGAGCCATTTATGCTGTTATGCTGCTGAAATTTTGGCAAAATCAGAAGATAAGTCAGGTGTGCCTTCTTGGAAGCTTCATGGTTGGCTTTAATGGATGATCAAAATGGCCCTCAATTCACTCCATTTCATTTAACTCAAAGAATCCAGATAAATGTTCATGTGTCCAGGAAGATTTTTTTCCAGCAGCGCATAGTCTTTATGTTCGGGCCAAGAAGATTACGAGAGATCTTGGAATGTCCTTTGCCTGTTGTAATTCCGATGATTAACTATGAAAACTCATTTGATGTGCATGTGTTGTCCTTATCTAAAGACAAGCTCCATTGAAGTTTCTAGGGATTGGGTATAGTGTGTGTGATGGTTTTTCAGGCTATTTTCAATTGAAGATTGCTCTTAAAGACCGCACAAAGACCACTTTTATTACGCCATGGGGTTGCTATTGCTACACAGTATTGCCATTTGGGTTGTCAAGTGGACCTTCCTTCTATCAAGAGAGAGCAAATTGGGTGTTGGAACCATTCATTGGTAGTTGTGTTAAAGCTTTTATGGATGACTTCTGTGTTTATAGCAGTATGGCTGAACACCATGAGAAGCTGCAGATGGTATTGGCTCGATATGATGAATGTGGAGGACAACTAAATCCAAAGAAATGTCATCTAGCACAACCAAGGGTGAAGTTATTGGGCCACATGGTGTCAAAAAATGGCATTGAGGCTGATCCAGACAAGGTTAAGTCTATTATTCTTCTTCCATCACCTACGAGTACGAAGCAATTGGCAACCTTTATACACAAAGTGAAGTACATGGCAAGGTTTATTCCATTTTCTTCTCAGATTCTTTATCCATTATAACAAGTGGCAAAGCATGATCCATTGCAATGGAATGACAAGTGTGAAGAAGTGTTTCAAGAGGTGAAAGAGGTGTTAGGGGGGTTGTCAGCCATGCAGGCTCCTGATTGGGAGAAAGTTTTTTATGTAAATCCCTCAGTAGGGGATGATGCCATTGGAGCCATGCTATTGCAAAAGGGGAAGGGCATCCATTATATGAGGCCAGTGTATTGTGCAAGCCGAGTGAAGTTGGTAGCGGAGAGAAAGTTCTCGGAAGTAGAGCTAGTGATGGCCAGTGTAATATTTGCTTGCCGACGATTTTGTCATTACTTGCTACCACGGCCTTTTGTTTTCTTGACGAGTTATGCCTTTTTTCCACAGTTAATTAATGGTACTAACATGTCAAATGTGGTGAAGAAATGGGTAATTGAGCTGCAGGAGTTTGAGTTCTCTTTTCTAGTGGAAGATAGTACAAGGGCTACCCTAGCTGATTTGTTGACCTACAAGGAGAATCCCCTTATTGTTAAGGAAGAGGTGGTGAGAAAGGTAGTTGAAGAAGTGCCACAGATCAGCAATGCACATGTGTTTTTCTTTGATGGTTCATACAGAAAGAGCCATGATGCAGCTTCAGGGGGTATAGCACTTTATGACCCAGAGAGGAAGCTAGTATGCAAGAGAGGGTTCAAATTGGATACTCATAGTAACAATGAGGCCGAATATGCTACTCTGGAAGCCGGATTACACATTTGTTTGAAGCATGGGGTTCGAAGGTTGAGCATAAAAGGTGATGCCTTGTTAGTGGTGAAGCAAGTGCTGGGTGTGTGGAAGAGCAAGAACACCTCATTGAAGGAAATGTGCTTCAGAATTAAAGGCCTGTTAAAAAAGTTCGAAGCATGGATCATCAGACAGATTGAACGTGCTCTAAATGGAGAGGCACATGAAGCAGCTCAAGGCATGATTGGGGAGCTATTTGTGTTGAGACCACTTTACCTCTTTATCATGGCCGGGAAAGTTTGGCTCAAGAAGAGGAGTTTCTGCTAATAGGAATCATTCCAAAGGAGATTCAGAAGTCTAAGAAGTATGGCATTGTGCGTAGAGCATACAGGTACAAATTGATTGGTGATGTCTTATACATGAAAGGGGCTGATCTCGTGTTGAGACGTGTACCTTGGCGGGAGGAGCTTTACAGAGTGTTGGAAGAGAATCATGAAGGCGCATGTGGTGGCCATTTTGCTCTAAAGATCACCTTGCATAAGATTTTGCAAGAGGGGTATGTATGCCCTAGTTTGCACAAGGATGTTCACCATTGGTGTAGGTCTTGCAATAGGTGTCAAGCATTTGGGAAGAGAGTGTTGAAGCCAGAGCTACGAAAAACCATTATGGCGTTTGATGTGTTTGAAAAGTGGGGGATTGATGCAATAGGCCCGTTACCTATCACAAGCAGGGGCAAAAGCTATATCTTGACGGCAGTGGACTATCTCTCTAGATGGGCAGAGGCTATAGCAATAAAACAGATCACTACAAAGGATGTGGCAAAATTTGTGTATGATGAAATATGTTGCAAGTTTGGGGTGCCATTAGAGCTACTTTCAGATAAGGGGCCAGGATTTAGAGCTAAACGGCTAGACTTCTTATGCACAAAGATGAAGATTAGGCACCAGCATACCACTCCTTATTACCCGCAGTGTAATGGCTTAAATGAAAGATTCAATGGTGAGTTGGTACAAATTCTTTCTAAAGTGACAGAGCACCAAGGAAAGAATTGGGATTTGGAATTGCCTAGTGCATTATGGGCTTACCGTACTTTGGTGAAGACAGGTACAGGGTTTACTCCATTTCATTTGGTGTATGGAAAGGAAGCACTATTACCTCTGGAGGTAGAGTTTCCTGCGGTCAAGATGTTAGAGAAGTTGCTTGGGCCGCCTAGTGATGCATTCAAAGAGAGGCTCTTGCAGTTACAAGAGGTCCAGTTGGATAGGATGAGCGCATTGGAGAATTATGGGCAGATGCAGGATAAGGCTTTGGCAAAGATAAATGAAAAGGTCAAAAGTAAGGGTATCAAGAAGCATGACTTGGTTTTGCGCTACAACAGTAAGCTGGACAACACCTTCCAAAAGAAGTTTCAAATTAAGTGGGAAGGCCCTTTCAAGGTAGTGGAGTCTTTTCCGAATGGTACATATTAGTTGGCTAACGTGGATGGGTTTCTACATAAGTCAAGGGTAAATGGATTGCGTCTTAAATTGTATCATGCTAGGTTGATGATGGTGGAGCAAGATGAGCTGTCTGTGGATCAAGCAATGTTGGTGAGGGATGAGGAGACCTGTGATACGGCGAGTCTCATATCTCTCTTTGCTGCTGTTGATCATCAATGATCTAGCAGGCTAGGGGATGGGCAAATTATGTCAGGAGTTTTTTGGAGCAAGAGATTGCGCATATGTACATATACATGCATGGTGTATCAAATAAAGAATTGCCCATTTTTCAGAGCCGGGTGGTTACGTGGGGCTCACATGTGTATAGGTAGGACAGGGTGTACATAGTGCATCGATTTTCACTATTACCAGTACCACTGTGTTTTTTCTACAATAAGGAGGAGTTGGTAGTGCGTAAAAATTCTCGACGAAGCTATCCGTGCACCGACGACATGAGGTAAACAGGTGCGTCAGATGGCATCGAGTGGCATCAGGAGGTCGAACGGGGTCAATACTTGCACGCGGAGAAGTATGGACACGACGTGGGTGTTTTCTTGTGATACTTATGCAGAAGGTTCATCATGAGGAACACTTTTTGGGGCCACTTCACGTGGTTGTGGGATGCATTATTTGAAAAAACTGAGTGCCAGGTGTGCGGATGATGCAAAAAGGTGACAACTATGCACTGCGAGGTCAGTTTTTGGCCTGTTCGGGGTCCGTTTGAGGTCATCTAAATGGCCACGGGTGCACAACTAATGAAGCTAAGTGTGGTAACTGAAAAAACTGAGATAAGACCAGAAAAAATGTGGAGAAGAGAGGAGGAACAGCCGCAAGTGTGTTTTTGTTGTTTTTGGAGCATTTTTTGGCCCTAAACTGCTCATCCGACGTCGGATTTGAGCACTTTGACATTGTAGACTGGGGTTTTGGGCCATTCCGGACGCGATGGCGCTGTCTATTTTTCCAAATCCCTCACAGATTTTTTGCTGTTTTTCTGTGTAATCTTCTCCGGTGAGTGAAGCCTCTGCTTAACTTTGTGGTTGTATCTGGTGTATTTCCTCAATACTGAGTAAACTATTTTCCCCATTGGTGTTGGGCTGAGCTTCATTGAGTCTAAACAACAACAATTTGCCTCCTTTGAGCTGAATTGAGAGTGTGTGTGTGAGTGTGTATGTGTGAGTATTGAGTGGGCAAGTGGGAAAT